>NC_138894.1:33614593-33990426 GCF_965194825.1 Balaenoptera physalus
TCTGTGTGCAACCTTTTTACTATGTTGATGGTGTTTTGTTTTTTGGTGCACACAAGTTTTAAATTTTAATCAAGTCAAATTTATTTTTTATGAAAACTTCTTTAACCTATCTGATCACCAAGTCATGAATAAAATGACACCTCTTTAGTCAAAAAGACAAGAAACACAATTGTTTTTTCTTTTCATGCCTTTCATTCCAAAATTAACTTTTGGCATTTTTTTTTCCACCTTGTAACTAAATTTGCTGTTTAGATGAGTGTTGTGTCAAACTGACTTCAAAGTTCACCACTGATCACTTTCAGCATTGCTTCATTTCTCTGTAATGACTTCTTCATTTTGATTCATCTCTTCAGCTGGGTGAGTCTTCAAGTGAATTTTTCAAGAAGGTACAGAGGTTGAATATACTTTCTAGCTGCTGTGTACTTGTGAAAATGTCTTTTCATTGTCATAGTGCTTAATGAAAATGCACTGGGTCCATAAATCCTTGAATTATATAATTTTCCCAATAAATACAGATTTGGTTCCATTATTTTTACATTTAGTATTTTAAATAAGCCTGATATCAGACTAAATTTTCTTCTCTTAACTTTTTTTTTTTAATTGTATATTTATGGGATTTTCTTCTATTTATTTTAACTCAAAAATCTTTTTCTGATATGTGTCTCAGTCTCTGATTTTTCCCTGGATTTTTATGGCAACTTTCAATCTGCATACAGTGTTCCCCTTTTCAGGAGGAGGATGTTTTATTCAATTAAGTGTTTGAATATTACTTTCTTCCTCAGCTACAGATATAATTCTTGGTTTGGTTTACTTAGCTATGTTTCTTATGTCTCTCATCATCTTTCACAGCATTTTCATTTTCTTCTTCTTTTTCCTCTGTAATTTTGCAGACTCTCAGATTTGTCCTCATCACTAATTTAACTTCCTTCATGTTAATTCCACCCTTTTTGCCTGCAAAATGTATTTTAAATCTGTTACCAAATCTTTACAGTTTTAGGCAGTCTTTTCCTTCATATGTTCATTCCTGCCCACACCCCCCCCAACACACACACTTTTTTTTCTAAATTGAGACAAAACATGAAATTCACCAATTAAGGGTTCCGCCGCGGAGACACGTGAAGGTCGGTGAGTTGGTGCGGAGTTTGTCTCGGCACGCGTGGCCGCGCTGGGATGGCGTCCTCCTCGTCTTCCTCCGCAGCGGGTTTGGGCTCGGTCGACCCGCAGCTGCAGCATTTCATCGAGGTAGAGACTCAGAAGAAGTGCTTCCAGCAGCTGGTGCACCAGATGACGGAACTTTGTTGGGAAATGTGCATGGACAAGCCTGGGCCAAAGTTGGACAGTCGGGCTGAGGCCTGTTTTGTGAACTGCGTTGAGCGCTTCATTGATACAAGCCAATTCATCTTGAATCGACTGGAACAGACCCAGAAATCCAAGCCAGTCTTCTCAGAAAGCCTTTCTGACTGACCTGATTATTACCTCTCTGGAAAAGGAAGGTAGTTCAAGAAATGAAGAGCAGTTGATGGGATGGTTGAAGAAAAGGCTGTGGGGGGATCGGCTCCCACCTTTGTCACTCTTGGGACATCCTGTCATCTGAGAATGAACAAAGACCAATTTTTGTGTGTGGGGGTGGTTTGAGGGTCAAATGTGTTTGGGGTTGTGTTTTTTAATGCTAATCTTGGGAAAACAATTGACAGATGAATGGAAAACTCTACTAGGTGTATGTTACTGTATGTGGGACGATGCTTTCCTCATAGTCCCATTAACTGCTTCCTATAATTTTAATAGTGGAACTGCTCTATAATTTGATATGTGGGACCACATAGGTAATAATCTGTTATTTGTGTGGATTCCTTTCAGATTTCTGGAGAGATCGATATACATCTTTGTGTCTCTCAGAAAGGGCAGCAGTGGGGGAAAGAGTAATTTGGTACTTGACTGTAGGCCTCCTTATCTAGTGTTTGATTATCTGTGCTAGAAAAAAAATGTATGGAGTATTCATACAGTACATTTCACCTTTCTAGATTATCTCCCTCCCTTATACTGTGATTCACTTAAATATCTATATATAAAGTACAGTCTTGAGCTAGTACAGGTAGCCTGAGAGTCTAGAGGCCTTTAGTTAAAGGAATCTAGCCAGCGAACATAATTCTCATACTAAACTGCCACAAGGAAGAAGTTAACTTACCCTGTATGTCAGGGTCCAAAAAAATTTAAAGATGTGCCTAAATGAAAAAATAAGTTATAAAGATTTAGGCCAGTCAAAAACTAACAGCAGGGCTTCCCTGGTGGCGCAGTGGTTGGGGGTCTGCCTGCCAGTGCGGGGGACGCGGGTTCGGGCCCTGGTCTGGGAGGATCCCACGTGCCGCGGAGCAGCTGGGCCCGTGGGCCACAGCTACTGAGTCTGCGCGTCTGGAGCCTGTGCTCCGCAGCAAGAGGGGCCGCGATGGTGAGAGGCCCGCGCACCGTGGTGAAGATTGGCCCCCGCTTGCCGCAAATGGAGAAAGCCCTCGCACAGAAACGAGGACCCAACACAGCCATAAATAAATAAATAAATAAATTTAAAAAAAGAAAAACAAAAAAAAAAAAACAAAAAAAAACTAACAGCAGTTTCAGGTAGAGGTGCATGCCTAATGTAAACCAGCATACTTTCCATTTACTGCGTTCTTTTAATCACTGAAATAAAAACTTCTACAAGATTCAAAAAAAAAAAAATTCACCAATTAAAGTAAGTGTACAATTCACTAGTTCTTAGTATTTTCACCACCAATATTGTTATCTAATTCCAGAACATTTTTGTCACGCCCCCCACAAAGAAATCTTGTATATGTTAGCTGTTACTCCCTATTTTCCCCTCCCCAACATCCCCTGGCATCCACTAATCTACTTTCTGTCTATACGGATTTGCTCATTCTGGACATTTCATATACATGGAATTATACAATATATGACCTTTTGCTATTGGCTTGAAATATTTCTCCCTTTAATAGTGTCAGTTTTTCGGACTTCCCTGGTGGTACAGTGGTTAAGAATCCGCCTGCCAGTGCAGGGGACACGGGCTCGAGCCCTGGTCTGGGAAGATCCCACATGCCACGAAGCAACTAAGCCCGCGTGCCAAAACTACTGAGCCTGCGCTCTAGAGCCCAAGAGCCACAACTACTGAAGCCCATGCACTTAGAGCCCGTGCTCCTCAACAAGAGAAGCCACCGCAACGAGAAGCCCGCGCACCACAACAAAGAGTAGCCCCTGCTCGCCACAGCTAGAGAAAACCCGCGCGCAGCAACGAAGACCCAACGCAGCCAAAAATAAAAATACAAATAAATAAATAAATAAATTTATTTATTTAAAAATATAGTGTCAGGTTTTATCATTTTAATTCTGTTAGTTTTTTTTGTGTGTATTTGGGACTTGCTTATACTGCATTTGTCTTTTAAGTCATATAGGAGAAAAACTGAATTACAAACAAAAATACATTTATACTGTCTTTTGTATTTCCTTATGTAGTTACCTTTAGTACTTTTTTCATGTGGATTTAAGTTACTGTCTGGTGTTCACCATTCCATCTTGAAAAAAATCTCTTTAGTATTTTCTGTGGGTCAGTTTGCTAGCAGTGGAGTCTTTCAACTGTTGTTTATCTGAGAATGTCTTAATCTCTCCTTCATTTCTGAAGGGTAGTTTTGCTAGGTACAGAATACTTGGTAGGCAGGTTTTTTTCCTCAGCTCTTTGCATATGTCATTGCAATGCCTTCTGGCCTCTATGGTTTCTGATGAAAAATCAGCAATTAGTCTTATTGAAGATTCTTTGTACATGATAACTCCGCTCTTGCTGCTTTAACACTGTCTTTGTCATTTGATGGTTTATGATGTATGTAGATGTGGCTCTCTTTGACTGTATCATGCTTGGACTTCCTTGAGCTTTTGGGATGTGCAGATTAACAGCAGTCATCAAATTTGTGAAATTTTAGGCCATTATTTCTCCAAATACTCCTTCAGTCTCTTTTTCTGTCTCTTCATCTGGAACTCCCATTATGTGTATAATAGGATGCTTGAAGGTGTCCCATAGGACTCTGAGATTCTGTTAATTTCTCTTCGTTCTTTTTTCTTTCTGTTTCTCACACTGGATAATCTCAATTGGCCTATCTTCATGTTCACTGACTCATACTTCTGCCTGTTCAAGTCTGATACTGAGCTTTCTCCAGTCAATTTTTTATTTTAGTTATTGTACTTTTCAACTACAGATCTTCTATTTGGTTCTTTTTTGTAATTTCTCTTTATTGATATTCTCTATTTGGTAAGACACTGTTCTTATACTTCTTTAGACATGGTTTCATTTAGTTCTTTGAACATATTTTAAATAGCTATTTTAACATCTTCATTTAGTAAGTCCAATGTCTGAGATTCCTCACAGACAGTTTCTAAACTGCTATTTTTCTTTTGTATGGTCCATATATATATTTTTTTACTTTGAATTTCCATATCTTGTAACTTTTTGTTGAAAACTGGACATCTTAAAAAATATAATGTGACAACCCTGGAAATCAGAGTCTACTACTTCCCCAGGGTTTCCTGCTGTTGCTTTACGCTGTTTTTTTTTTTTTAAGTAACTTTTCTGAACAAATTCTATAAAGTCTACTGAAGCTGCCACTCAACTAGCTTAGTGGTCAGCTAATGCCTAGATGGAGATATCCTTAAACATCTAGAAACAATAAATCTCCCAGTCTTTGCCGAGGGACTACGTGCACATAGCCATCAACGCTGAGGGCAGGGAGTTATCAATTCGGCCTTAGCCTTCCCTTTCTTCTTGCCCAGAGCCTCAAGGGCAGCCAAAGGTAAAGGGTAGGCCCCTCTCAGATCTTTCCTGAGCATGCACTCAGGCCTGTGCACACTTGTGGTCTTCTAGAGTCCTAGGAATATATCAGTGCTTTTCAACATATCTATGGACATCTCATCCTCAGTTTTTCCGATAAAGCTTTTGGTTAGTCTATTGTTTGTCTCAAGTGTTATCCACTGCCTCATGCATTGTGACATTAAAACAGTTGCTTGGGGACTTCCCTGGTGGTCTAGGGGGTAAGACTCCGAGCTCCCAATGCAGGGGCTCTGGGATCGATCCCTGGTCAGGGAACTAGGTCCTGCAACTAAGGAGTCCGCATGCCGCAACGAAGATCCTGAGTGGTGCAACTAAGACCCGGCACAGCCAAAATAAATAAATTAAATAAATAAATATTTAAGAAACTAAAATAAAACACTTGCCTGTAAGTGTTTTTTGACAAACACCTCACACATAGACACAGAGGCTCATACGCACTGGATAGCTCTGAGTAAGGTCGAATAAAGATAAGCCTTTTGAGTGGAGTCTTCCAGAGAGCCATCAGACAGGTCAAATACTGACAATTCTTTGGGAATGAAATTGTGAAAGAGGTCCAGCTCTGTTCTGCTCCCTCCAGTCCTGGGAATGCAGGCTGATATTTTTCAAGGTTATCAATCACTGAGCTGAGTATGGCAATGAGAATAGGGCAAGGTAAAATGCCACAAGCTTATTACTATTCTTATCAAGGTTCAGCCATTTTTCTTGAATAAATGCTTACTACAAAAGCTACAAGCCTTTGGTTAATTTCCAGAGTTTTGGAAAAGTTTTCCATAAAGTTTTGCCAAAATTCTGTTGCTTTTATCACAGGGCAAAATGTTGGAGGTCTTTACTCCACCATTTTTTTCTGCTATTAACTCCTCACTTTGTTTTAAAACTCCCAGCCAGTTCTCTCCCCATGGCTTTTTGCTCCTATTGACAGTACTAGTACATAAAGTATTTAAATGTCTTTAAATGAATATCAAAATAACATCTATATTATATATTGGTATGAGGTATAAAATGGCTTACAAAAAAAAAGGCATAGTACCTATCTTCACAGAACTTACTGTCAGATATAAATGAAATCCTGTTACTACTTCAGAGTGTTACTTGACCTAATGAGTAAATCTCTAACATCTATCTCTTTCTTTGTGAGGTTACCTTTGCCTTGTTTTTTTGTTTTTGTTTTGTTTTTAATTTATTTATTTTTATTTTTGCCTGTGTAGGGTCTTCGGTGCTGTGCACGGGCTTTCTCTAGTTGCGGCGAGCGGGGGCTACTCTTCGTTGCAGTGCGCGGGCTTCTCATTGCGGTGGCTTCTCTTGTTGCGGAGCATGGGTTCTAGGCATGCGGGCTTCAGTAGTCATGGCTCGCAGGCTCTAAAGCGCAGGCTCAGTAGTTGTGGCGCACAGGCTTAGTTGCTCTGTGGCATGTGGGATCTTCCCGGACCAGGGCTGGAACCCGTGTCCTCTGCATTGGCAGGCGGATTCTTAACCACTGCGCCACGAGGGAAGTCCCTTTGTTTTTGTCTTTAAAAGAATTTTATGAGTTCAATTGTTTACTCATTCTCAACTGAGGAGAAATTATTTGGTCCAAATATCTGCAACGGTTTATGACTTGCCCTTGGCCCCAAACTCTAGTTGGATCTTTCTAGTATCTATAGAATCACAACACACTAATAGACACTATCTATCAGAACAATTCCTAGGCTTTCAGCTAGATCAGCTCTACTGGTCTAAGAAACTATTATTTTCTTCTGTCAACTCCCTCACTCTCAGAATAGATGCAGAACATGATAAATGACAACCTCAAGTATATATAGCCAACAGATCTCTTCTTGTCTAATTGATGCATTCAGTACTTTATTTATACGGACAGTATTTCTCAGGATACAGTGTACCATCCCTGAGTAGTCATTTCCTCTTCCCACTACTGTCCAATTTTTCTCAAAGTTAATGTCTCCAAAGGGAAGAGTTAGGATGTAAATGAATAGAAGTACACAGGAGGCCTCAAAAAATACTGGAACACCTGATTACACTTCTATTGGTACATTCTGTCTTCTGAACTAGGGGGCTGAAAGTGAGACTGAGATAAAAGATTTTCCTACCTACAATCAATTAAGTAAGCTTGTTTTATGTCTCGTAGCCACTAAGTGAGTTTTTAAAATCATAGCCATGCAGGTAGTGAAAATTTCTTCCAGTTCCTGGTTATAGGCTTCATAATCAATCCTAACATATGAGCATTTTGTGGTTCTTTTTTTCAGTGGCATCACAGTGGGAAATCAGGAGCAATTATATCAGGGGCTTTAACTCAGTTACCATTAGATACTAGTTGGGTCCTCTTAAAATTAACAGAAAATCTGCATAAGACCAGGGACAACTACTTTCTTTTTAATTTCTACACCTATAAAGATGTCTATTGACAAATCATGAACAATTTATATCTACACAGAACCAAGTCAACTCCTGTGGACCAATCAATATGTTATCCCAACAATCAAAACCCCGCACCATACCAACTCCGTATCCTTATAATTTTCCACAGAAAATATTTATTCAGTTCCTCCACAGGATGCTATTCATTTTCTAAATCTGCAGTTCTATTGTGGTGATCTCACAGGGATGTTGTGGGATATTTTAAAACTCTAGAGAAACAGTGATATGTAATATCTGGTGTACAGGACAAAAACTAATAGCTAAAGATAGTTTAAAGTTTCAACATTAGATACTGCTACATTCCTTTCAATGCTGCTGTCTGTATCTCTGCAGAGTTGGATTTTTGACAGTTTCTGTAACAAAAGCAATAAATGAGGGTGGTTGTGTCCAATCTCATCTCAAGGTGTGAGAAACTGTGCCCTAATAGCCACACATATCTCGTTAGCAAGTAATTATGCATATTTCTGAACAAAGTAAAATGTTTTCTTTCAAACACAAAACCAAAAATATTTTTGCTTATTAAGCTGTAAGATCAAAACGGTAAGTATTTTTATACCCTAATAACATAATAGCTTAGTATCTGAAAAAATACTTCATGTATTTATATGCTGCTGATGATTTATATCCCCACGATGATGAGAAAAGAAATCACCCAAACACTAAGGTGACTGTGAACAGAGAAAACTTGGAAACCTTTGTCCTAGATGGAGTCCACTAACCCAAACAAGTAACTGTTCATACAATTTTCTTCAAATATTTATCAAATGTTTGAGTGTACACAATACATCTGACCAAATAACTCACCTATCTGAACCAGAGACTGTGTCATGAAAATCTCCATGTTTCACTTAAAGATTAAATAGCACTGAGCTTTCATATGTCATCCAGAATTAAACAGCCAATCCACAAATAAAATTTCAAAAAGTAAAATTTTGAATAATTTCTGCATAATACCTGAGTGTGAGCTCTCAATGGTGGTGTCTGACTTGGAATCCAGAGATGAAGGAATTTGTCTTAATTGGGGAACATAGTACATCTTTGTACTACCAGAAGGCTTATATGGCAACAGTAAAGGCTGGCCTAAGGACATAAAGATCAGAATAATTAATAAGAAAACATTTATTAATTAACTGAACAAATATTAAGTACCTTTAATGTGCCAAGCAGTGGTCAAGATTCTTGGAATGTATCAGTAAACTAGCATTCTAGAAGAGGGAGATAGACAGTAAACAATTAGCATACTAAATAAGTAAATCATCTAGTGTTTTTATAAATTATTAGTGACATAAAAAATTAGAAAATACTGGGACTTCCCTGGTGGTGCAGTGGGTTAAGAATCTGCCTGCCAATGCAGGGGACAGGGGTTCGATACCTGGTCTGGGAAGATCTCACATGCTGTGGAGCAACTAAGCCTGTGCACCACAACTACTGAGCCTGCGTGCCACAACTACCAAAGCCCGCCCGCCCTAGAGCCCGAGCGCCACAACTACTGAGCCCATGTGCCGCAACTACTGAAGCCCACGTGCTCTAGGGCCCTTGTGCTGCGAGTACTGAGCCCTCGTGCTGCAACTACTGAAACCTGTGCGCCTAGAGCCCGCACTCTGCAACAGGAGAAGCCACCACAATAAGAAACCCATGCAGCACAACGAAGAGTAGCCCCTACTCACCACAGCTAGGGAAAGCCCGTGTGCAGCAACAAAGACCCAAAACAGCCACTCCCCCCCCCAAAAAATTAGAAAATGCTGAGGAAGATTAGAAGTATTTGGGAAATTGCAGCAGGATGCAGTTTAAATAGAGTGGTAAGGGTAGGATTCATTGAGAAGACGACTTCTTAGCAATCTATTCCATATTTAGATGGCTCTAACTAAGAAACACTTTATCTTCTATTGAACCCAAACCTGGTCGTTGTTAACCCCTACTACTGATCTTTGAAGATTCTCCCTCCAGAGTCATAGAAAGTAAATCTAATTCTCTTCTATGTGGCAGATTTTCAAAATAAGTTTTCCATTATAAAAGTATAAATTCTCAATTTTAAAAAAATACACAGAAATAAAAAAGACAAAGTCTTACCACTCAAAGATAACTATTATTAATATTTTAATGTATTTCTACAGGTCTTTCCTCTGTATTGCTTATTTGTTTACATAGTTGTGTATAGTATGTATAATGTGGAATTCAGTTTTTCTACTTTACATTGATAATAAAATATTCATTTTATTTCCTATCTTCACATTTTTTATCATTCTACTACACATTAAGTGTTTTTAACCCTTCTCATAATGTTAAAAATTTAGGCTGGATTAAATTTTCAATAATAAAGAATTCTGTAATAAAGACTTCCTGTTCATAGCATACCCATTCTCCCCTGCTGCCCCATTTCACATAAGTTTCCTGATTTCAGAGTGAAAAATTATGTCATTTATAAAGTTTCGTTTTTTTAAATACTAACTGCTAAAATTCTTTCTAAAATGTCTGTGACATGGTAGTAATTTGATTATTATAGAAGATGAAATCTTTTTCTTCTTCTTATTTTTTTGCTTCATTGGGTCTTCATTGCTGCACGCGGGCTTTCTCTAGTTGCGGTGTGGGGGGCTACTCTTCGTTGTGGTGCGCGAGCTTCTCACTCTTCTCACTGCAGTGGCTTCTCTTGTTGTGGAGCACAGGCTCTAGGCATGCAGGCTTCAGTAGTTGTGGAGCATGGGCTCAGTAGTTGTGGCTCGCGGGCTCTAGAGCACAGGCTCAGTAGTTGTGGAGCACGGGCTTAGTTGCTCTGCGGCATGTGGGATCTTCCCGGACCAGGGCTCGAACCCGTGTCCCCTGCACTGGCAGGTGGATTCTTAACCACTGCGCCACCAGGGCAGTCCCTGAAATCTTTTTCTATACACTTGTTTTTCTTTCATGATGTGGTAGAAACTCTGTCTCTGTAACAGCATTTTGATATTTAGCTGGGTACATACTGCTCATCTGTACACTGTATTTCCCAATCTCCCTTGCAGACATGTATGGACATATGACTGAGTCTGGGCCCATAGGTCAAGGGTGAGAATAATGTCTGCAACTTCCAGGCATCCCATGAAAACACTCCACTGGCTGCTGCTAAAATTTATCCTCCCCATTACTCTTCTTTTCCAGTATTTTCTTTATTATTCTTCCTGAAAAAACTTAAGATCAATTAAACAAGTTCAAAAGAACAATTCCATTAGAATTTTGAGTAGAATTACATTAGAGTTTAAATTCATTTGGGAATAAATGACATCTTTAAATATTCAATTTTCCCATTCAGAAATATCCCATCCCTCCTTTTAGTCTACTGTCCTTTTCTATGCCTACACAAAGGATTAGTATTGCCA
Organism: Balaenoptera physalus; assembly: GCF_965194825.1. Classification (NCBI taxonomy): domain Eukaryota; kingdom Metazoa; phylum Chordata; class Mammalia; order Artiodactyla; family Balaenopteridae; genus Balaenoptera; species Balaenoptera physalus. The sequence continues at coordinate 33,625,220 of NC_138894.1, forward strand.
TCACATGAGCCCTATAAAATTCTTGTTTAGGTTACTCCTCAGTATTCATGGGGTTGTACTGCTCATTCAAATAGAATTTTGTAGATAGCTACCACTTCTCCTGATTAAACACAACAGCTTCTTCAGTTTATCCTTATGGACCATGGTCTTCTCTTGCATCCTGTAATCACCTCTAGATGGACTCCTAGTTGCCCATGTCTAGTTTATAAAAATCAAAATACTCTAGACAGAGTCTGATAGTCCCAGAGTAGAATGAGATCTCCTTCATTCTGGATGCAATAACAACTTATAAACTACTTAGAATTGTGTTACCATCCTTGGCCACTCCATGATTCTGATGATTTGACATGGAATCCATATTACTAGTACCCTGCTTCCAACCAAGGAACTGACTTCATAGTGAAGGAAATGAGACAAAAGGCTGACGACTAAAGGGAGTCACTGTTCTCCTCACAAGCCTGATCACCCACAGCTATGGTAAACTCAAGAACAAAAAAGCGAGTGAACAATTTACTGATAACTGTCATGGCACAAGCTGGGAGGCATCACTTTCTGAGGCTGGAATGCTAGCTTACTGAATACGGCATGTGCTCAGAACCACATGTGGCACTTGCCTATCCCACAGACAGAATGCATGTATTTAGGAACAAAGGCAGAAGCCTTTAAAATCTTTTGCTTTCTATCTCTGTGACTCTGCTTTGTTTGATGGAAGATCTTAGAAATAAGGGAGGGGCACTTCTACCGGGAGACAGGAGCCATCTAGTCATTTTACATTCTTTATGTCACTGAAACAATACAGGGAATAGGATGCCATAGTGTTGACTAAAACTACAATTGACCTTAACTATCAGGGAGAAATAAGGTTACCTTAAAAGAAGAAAGTCAGTAGGAGTATGGCTTACACCTAGGGGACCACTTTACCAAGCCTGGTCATAGAAATTAACAAAAAATTACCTTAAACCTATGCAGGGCTAGCAAAGCCTTAGACTACTTAGGAACACTTGTACCAACCTATCAGGCAAAACCCCAGCCAATGAGAACCTGGCTGAATTCAAGGAGAATGAAGAAATGTATAGAGGCTGGAAGAATTTAAATAACAGGAAAAATAGGTTGTAGCCTCTACTTCTCTTTGGACGTTGCTGTAGTCATTATTGTTAGGATATTGACTTAGTAGTTTTCTTCCTCCACCAGTGTATATAAAGCTTGGTGGTGATGGTTAAATTTACCATTTAGTTCAAAGTTTGCAGAAAATGGACAACAACAATTGGGCAGAATTACAATGGACCCAGAGCAAGAATGGTTACCATGTGGAGATGGAGAATTCAGAGGCAAGATAAGTGGCTTTTTGAAATTCTCAACAACTTTATGTTTGGATGCAGAAGTCTTAAAGTTACTTTGGACTGCCTATCTCTGGGGGAAGAAGCGACTATTCAGCAAATAATGGTTGTTCCTGGGAGAGAAAGAAAGGACTGGAGAAGGGTAAAGAAGAAAGTCCAACCATAAAATTTATTTCTTCAAAAAACTTGCAAATGGAACTAAATATAAACATATAGCATATTACTCTTAATTTGTTAATTCAGAGCAGTGGACACATAGTCATAAATTCAACATGCTATTCTGTATACTTTTTTTTTTTTTTAAAGCAATTCCTTTATTTTTATTATTTATTTATTTATTTTTGGCTGTGTTGGGTCTTCGTTTCTGTGCAAGGGCTTTCTCTAGTTGCGGCAAGCGGGGGCCACTCTTCATCGCGGTGCGCGGGCCTCTCGCTATCGCGGCCTCTCCTGTTGCAGAGCACAAGCTCCAGACACGCAGGCTCAGTATTTGTGGCTCACGGGCCTAGTTGCTCTGCGGCATGTGGGATCTTCCCAGACCAGGGCTCGAACCCGTGTCCCCTGCATTGGCAGGCGGATTCTCAAGCACTGCGCCACCAGGGAAGCCCTATTCTGTATACTTTTAAAATATTTTTTAAAATTTTACTTCTGAATCCACAGAGTTAAAAATATTTTATTATTAAACCAAATAATATTTCTCTTTTAAAGGAGTCCTTTCTACCAAGTACCTGTATGTAAAGGTAAGACCATGAACTGTGGGCTCTCTATAGACTGATCCATTTGATGTCAGAAGAGGTATAAAATACACTTTCACAGTTGGATTTCCTCTCCTGTGCTCTTCCACCAACATGAAAACAGCATAGCCCAGAGTAGCCTGGGTTTCAGTACAAGGCATGTGGAACAGACCCAAACCGTTTTTGCATCCTGATGCCAAACTCCAACGGACTCATAAGCCCATGAGTGAGGAAAGCAAATGTCTGTTGTTATAAAGCACTGAGATTTTCGAGGTTCTTATACAGTATCACGGTGGCAATAGGTAACTGACACATTAAAGGTGTTCTGTGTGATATTGATTAGACTATACATTTGGGGGGCATAATTTTATTTCACAATAAAAGTGTATAAGAAATATAACCATCTCGGGCTGCCCTGATAGCTCAGTGGTTAAGAATCCGCCTGCCAATGCAGGGGACACGGGTGCCAGCCCTGGTCCGGGAAGATCCCACATGCCGCGGAGCAACTAAGCCCATGTGCCACAACTACTGAGCCTGCGCTCTAGAGCCCGCGAGCCACAACTACTGAGCCCATGCACCACAACTACCGAAGCCCACGTGCCTAGAGCCCGTGCTCCACCACAAGAGAAGCCACCGCAATGAGAAGCCCGTGCACCGCAATGAAGAGTAGCCCCCGCTCGCCGCAACTAGAGAAAGGCTGCACGCAGCGATGAAGACCCGACACAGCCAAAATAAAATAAATAAAATAAAAAAAAAAGAAAAGAAATATAACCATTTCAACATATAAATGTATTTATTCAAATTAAATTCAGTGCAATTTAAATGTGGAACTAAGCAATTTTCTTTATACATTTAGGCATATTCCATTTATACCTACAGACAGATAAACTTTTTGCACAAGTAGGAACACTTAAAATCTATTTTGAATAGATTTGTACAAACTGTTGAATACTTTAAAATTAGTAATTGAAAGTTCCCACCCTCATTTGGAGGTAGAATGGGAACTTAACTTTCCAGTTACTGGTCTGAAAAAGAAAATAACTTGCTATAATTTTGAATGTTATATAGTGTAAGCACTATAAAAATATCACTGTCATGATAGCATAGGAACACTCTAAATGTTGTAGACCTTATGGTAGAAATTGCTAGCTGTTCACCAAAACTCATTTCTTTTTCATCCTGGAAAGCACAGCTAAACTATTCCTAGTCAGTGGAAAGTGATGTGGGCCACACCTAGGCCTAGACCATAAAAGCCTCCCAACATGTGCTCCTCCATGCTTTTCGTCCCTTCCAGTTGACTATGATGATGAATCCAAGGTTCCATGTTTTAAAGAAAGCAGAGTCACAGTCAACCTGGGTCCCTGCTCAACGTTTCTTGAGCAAGAAATAGACTGGTATTGTGTTTGCTATCTGTTCACTGTCTCATGCAAAACAATAGTAAAAGAAACAATGCCAAATAATTATCTACCTCCCTAAAATTGAACCTCTATAGTTTTTATGTTTTCATGAACTACTTGCATTCTTATGACAAGTATTATGAGTTGAAAATACGTCAGCCACAAGTAGCATGAGTTTCACATAGGTTGTTAACTTCACTAGAAATTGAAGTAAAAACATAATAAATTATATTCTCTTCATAGCTATGTAAATAAAAGATGTTATCATCATGTACAACCTAATGCTTAAAATTAAAATTAGGTTTTCTAACTAGAAAGACCCAATCAAGAAATTTATTGGTTAATGACACACAAAAGTTGGTAATGTGACCTAAAATTCTCTTACCATCTGTGCCATGAAGAACAGTAATCTGTTGGACTGAAGATGATGAAGCAAACTTGACAGGAACTTTGCCCAACTTCTGTGTACTGAGCTCTGGAATATCATGTCCACGATCTTCAGCATTACCAAAAATCTCAGATGAAAACATGGTTTTTCCTGGACTCTCTGTTGTTATCTGAGTGACTGCATCAGATGATAATTTTCCAGAGACGGGAGAAAACGGGGTCTTAATCTCCTTTGGTGATCTGAACAAAAAAGGGAAAGCACACAGCAGGTCATATCCTTGGCTTATCAAATACTGTAATTTCTTTCCAAATGTGGCTTCAATATTTTTTGGAGACACATCCAACTCCAATGGTTAAGTTATTTCTGCAGTACCCTTTGCTTTTTTACATACTTATTACAGGGTGATCATGCATGAGTTTACTTTTACTTATTTTAAAATCTACTTTTATTTTGGATTTAGAATGCTATTATATAAGGAAAGGGTACTTTTCAGTTGAAGTGGAAAGATATCCATTACAAAATAATTACTGGAAGTCCACTATAAATTAGGGGACTATGCTAAACGCATAGAGTGTACAAAAATAAAAAAGAAACAGAGCCTTTCCTCAAAGAGTTTATATGTCAGTGGGGGAACCAGAGGTTTTTAAGGTTGTAATTATGTATATAGATGATAAAGAATCCATATTAAAACATAATGGAGTAAATAAATGAGTGTATAAATAAATAAATAATAGGAGGGAGGGAGAAGACAAATCTTGCCAACAGAAGAATTCCATATGTAGGTAACCTCCCCCCCGCCACCCCCCCCCCCCCCCCCCGCCGGCATCCATCTCCTCCCCAAGGAGGTGGAGGTGAAGCTTAATCTTCCCCTTAAGTCCAGTCCTGGGCTGGCCTTAATGATTGAATTCCAAAGAGAGTATAAAATGGGAGAAAAAGTAACTTTACAGTGGAGAAACCAAGCAAACACCATGTTATGCAAGTGATGATGTTTCACATCACCAGTGATGTCACGGAGACACTACATACTCTCTGTTATGATGTGATGAGACGGTTACTTCGCTTCTGTGGTATTCTTTGTCAAAACCTATAACTCCAGTCTAATCATGAGAAAAACATCAGCCAAACCCAGACTGAGGACAATTCTACAAAATATCAGACAAATATTCCTCAAGACTGTCAAAATCATAAAAAACAAGGAAGGAATGAGGAACTGTCATAGACCAGAGAAGACTAAGGAGACATGACAACTAACTAAGTGGAATGTGATATACTGGATTGGGTCCTAGAACAGAAAAAGGTCATTAACAGGAAAACTGGTGAAATCCAAAAAAAGTCTTAAGTTTAGTTAATAGTAATGTATAAATGTTGGCTTTTTAATTTTGAAAAATATAGTATGGTAGTATAAGATGTTAGCAATAGGAAAAACTGGGAGAGAGGTAAAGGGAACTCTGTTTGTATCTTTTCTGCAGATTTGAAACTATTTGAAAATAAAAAAGGTCATTTTTAAAAAATGGAGTAATACTGTATTGTATTATATCACAGAAGAAGAAGACCTTTTAAAAGGTCTTTTAAATCTCTACCCTCTATATACTATTCACTAATTAAAAGGACAATTATGAGAAAAGAAAATAGGCCCATCTCCTTTATGTATACAGAAGCAAAAATCATACACAAAATGTTAGACAATCAAATGTAGAGTGTGTGAGTGAGTGAATGTGTGTGTGTGTGTGTGAATTCCTACCAAGTTGTTTTACTCCAGAAATGCAAGGTGAGTTAACATTCAAATATCAATAAATGTCATGCACCACATGAATAAAATAAAGGAGAAAATGTATATGATCATATCAGTATAGTCAGATAAAGCATTTGATAAAATTCAATAATTATGTATGATTAAAAACTCATAGCAAAGGGAAACTACAAAAAACTTTAGAGCCACCATCCTATTTATAGTGAAATGTGGAGAATGTCCACTGTAAGATTAGGAACAAAATAAGAATGCCAACTCTTACCTTTTCTATTCAACCTGTTAGTAAAAGTATTAAATGGCATTAGCAGTAAGGCAGGAAAAAGAAATCAGAAATATAAGGCTAAGAAAGGAAGAAATAATACTGTCACTTTCCATATTTGATATAATTAAGGATACAGAAAATCCAAAACCATCTACAGATAACTTATTAGAATATCAGTTAGTTTTTAGAAGAGTTGCCAGATAAGAGACCAAACATTAAAAAATTCCACTAACATTTTTCTGTGTCTGAAAAGTTATAAAATTAAAAACTAAAAAATATGCCATCTACATTATCATCAAAACATCATATACCTAATAATAAGTGTAATAAAAAATGTAAGAACCCTGAACAGAAAACTATTAATATATCATAGAGAGAAATTAAAGGTGATCTAAATAGGATTTCTACTTTGAGGCAGGATGTATAGGCATACCTCACTTTATTGCACTTCACTTTATTGTACCTTGCAGATAATGCTTTTTTTTTTTTTTTTTTTTTGTAACAAATTGAAGGTTTGTGGCAACCCTGTGTCAAGCAGCTCTACTGGTGGTGCCATTTTTTCCAACAGCATTTGCTCACTTCGTGTCTCTATGTCATGTTTTGGTAAGTCTCACAATATTTCAAACTTTTTCACTATTATACTTGTTACATGATCTGTGATCAGTGATCTTTGATGTTACTATTGCAAAAAGATTACAGCTTGCTGAAGGCTCAGATGATGGGTAGCATTCTTAAAGTCTGCTTTCAAATTAAGATATGTACTTTTTTTAGACATAATGCTATTGCACACTTAATAGACTACAGTATAGCATAAACATAACTTTTACATGCACTGGGAAACCAAACAACTCGTGTGACTTGCTTTCTTATGATATTCTCCTTATTGTGGTGTCTGGGACCAAAGCCATATCTCCATAATAATATGCCTGCACTAGGTAGGCACAGGCCATCACTCCTGCTGCAACGAGCAAACAAACTTGAATAAAGGATCATCGAGCTAAGGAAGCAATCAAGAAACAATATCAACTAGTATGCTAGAGAGGGACATTTAGAGATTTGGAGCAGGGGTTTGGTGTAGGGAGACATACTCCACTGGAAAAGAGAAATCACCATACCTTTTGATGAACTCATTTGCTGGCATGATGGAGTGAAATCTAGCAGAATGTCAAGCCGATTTCCCCCACAGGACATTTCCTTAGTGTCAGGGTGGTACAGGATGATGGGGGACTGAGCCAAGAAAGCAGAGTGAAATTTCCTGCACAGTCATGGCACGAACAAACCAAATCCCGCTAGATAAAGGGGCCTGTGACAATCATTAGGTCTCCTCTTCAAGACATTTGCCAGTTTTTGAACCTATAGAAAGCAGGAAGCTTAAATACCTAATGCCTGAGGGAGAGAACTTTCCAAAGTGAGGAATCAGAGACCTACCAGACTCACAGTAAAAACCCAGAAGTGCCATCCCCAAGAAGGGGGCTGAGTCAGAAAAAGTGAAATCATCTGCAATGTTTCAGTGTTTATGAGACAAATTTTCATTGAGAAAGTGTAACGGCAACAAATACATAGCTGGTCTCTCCTTACATTTGCCATACTCTGAAGCTGTGAGAACTGAGAGCCTAAAGAGCTGAATTCAAACATCTGAAAGACTGAAGTCAATAACTGACTGTATTTATTGAAGAATCAAAGACCTGTCAGGCTCACAGCAAAAATCCAGGGAGGCCACAAATCAGGAAAAATCATAGGTAGGATGAGACAAGTAAAGCTCCAACCCAGTTCTGACCTAGTAAAATTCCTGAAATGGCTGAAATGATCAGCCACTCTGATTAACAGAGAAAGGGGTAAATCTTCTCTGGTTCAAAGTAATAGCATCTTCAGTCTCTATGAATTTTTTATTCACCATGTCCAGCACACAATCAAAAATTATGAAATTCCTGAAGCAGGAAAAAGTGACTAAAAATTAAGACCAAAAAAAAAAAAAAAAAAAACAAAACAAGAAAAATTGATTTAGAGGGAATTCAGATTCTGGAGTTAGCACAGAACTTTAAAATGACTATATTGAGAGTAAAAGATGGGGATTAATAGATTAAAATATGGAGAATCTCAACAGAAAATTGGAATCAATTTTAAAAAATCAAATACAGATAAATGAAAAATAAGAAAACTGATCCCCAGCAGACCTTAGGGAATACTAGAAGAAATTTTTTTAGGCTGAAGTAAAATGGCCCAACATAGAACAGAGCTGGCCTCTCCGTCCCATATTGAACTCGAGTTGGAAGAGGCGAGTCCGGTCTCAAAACGGAGGTAAAACCGCCGCCCGGTCGCCCCCAGCCCGACTCCGGCCGTCGCCGTCGCCGCCGCCGCCGCCGCCGCCGCCGCCGCCGCCGGGGGGGGGGGGTGGGGAGGAGGGCCATGATCCAAAGGAACCAGAACAGTTGAGAAAACTGTTTATTGGTGGTCTGAGCTTTGAAACTACAGACGATAGCTTAAGAGAACATTTTGAGGAATGGGGCACACTTACAGATTGTGTGGTGATAAGAGACCCCCAAACAAAACGTTCCAGGGGCTTTGGTTTTGTGACTTACTCTTGGGTTGAAGAGGTGGATGCAGCAATGTGTGCTCGACCACACAAGGTTGATGGGCGTGTAGTGGAACCAAAGAGAGCTGGTTCTAGAGAGGATCTGTAAAGCCTGGTGCCCATCTAACAGTGAAGAAAATTTTTGTTGGTGGTATTAAAGAAGATACAGAAGAATGTAATTTGAGAGACTACTTTGAAAAGCATGGCGAGATTGAAACCATAGAAGTTATGGAAGACAGGCAGAGTGGAAAAAAGAGAGGATTTGCTTTTGTAACTTTTGATGATCATGATACAGTTGATAAAATTGTTGTTCAGAAATACCACACTATTAATGGGCATAATTGTGAAGTGAAAAAGGCCCTTCCTAAAGAAGAAACGCAATCTGCTGGATCACAAAGAGGTCGTGGAGGTGGATCTGGCAACTTTATGGGTCGTGGAGGAAACTTTGGAGGTGGTGGAGGTAACTTTGGCCGTGGTGGAAACTTGGTGGAAGAGGAGGCTATGGTGGTGGAGGTGGTGGCAGCAGAGGTAGTTATGGAGGAGGTGATGGTGGATAGAACGGATTTGGAGGCGACGGTGGTAACTATGGCGGTGGTCCTGGTTACAGTAGTAGAGGAGGCTATGGTGGTGGTGGACCAGGATATGGAAACCAAGATGGGGGATATGGTGGCGGTGGTGGAGGATATGATGGTTACAATGAAGGAGGAAATTTTGGAGGTAACTATGGTGGTGGTGGGAGCTATAATGATTTTGGAAATTATAGTGGACAACAGCAATCAAATGATGGACCCATGAAGGGAGGCAGTTTTGGTGGAAGAAGCTCGGGAAGTCCCTATGGTGGTGGTTATGGATCTGGTGGTGGAAGTGGTGGATATGGTAGCAGAAGGTTCTCAAAACTCAGAAGAAAAGGGCTACAGTTCTTGGCAGGAGAGAGAGCGAGGAGGTGTCAGGAAAGCTGCAGGTTACTTTGAGACAGTCGTCCCGAATGCATTAGAGGAACTGTAAAAATCTGCCACAGAAGGAACGATGATCCATAGTCAGAAAAGTTACTGCAGCTTAAACAGGAAACCCTTCTTGCTCAGGACTGTCCTAGCCACAGTTTGCAAAAAGTGCAGCTATTGATTAATGCAATGGAGTGTCAATTAGATGTACATTCCTGAGGTCTTTTATCTGTTGTAGCTTTGTCTTTTTCTTTTTCTTTTCATTACATCAGGTATATTGCCCTGTAAATTGTGGTAGTGGTACCAGGAATAAAAAATTAAGGAATTTTTAACTTTTCAATATTTGTGTAGTTCAGTTTTTCTACATTTTAGTACAGAAACTTTAACAAAATGCAGCTTTGAAGGTGTTTCCTTGTGAGTTAACAAGAAGATCATTGTTAATTAATATTTTGTATGAATTTTGCTGAAGTTAACTGTAAAGAAACACCTGCTGACTTGCAGTTTAAGGGGATCTATTCTCCCCATTTCCAAACCATGAAATGAATGGGCTCTGACATGTGGAGAGAATAGATATTTGTGTTTGCAATGTGTGTCTTAGATAATAGACTTGGGTATTTAAATTAGCATATTTGTGAATTTAATAGCATTAAGACTTACTTCAAATGAAAAATCTCAAAATTCAAAAAAAAAAAAAAAAAAGAACAGAGCTGGGAGCTCGATTGGCGCTGCCTGCGGGGGAGGAGCGCCGCCGCGAGCTGGGAGCTTGATTGGCGCTGCCTGCGGGGGAGGAGCGCCGCCGCCGCGAGCTGGGAGCTGGATTGGCGCTGCCTGCGGGGGAGGAGCGCCGCCGCCGCCGCGAGCTGGGAGCTCAGTTGGCGCTGCCTGCGGGGGAGCAGCGCCGCCGCCGCCGCCGCCGCGAGCTGGGAGCTCGATTGGCGCTGCCTGCGGGGTGGAGCGCCGCCGCCGCGAGCTGGGAGCTCGATTGGCGCTGCCTGCGGGGGAGGAGCGCCGCCGCCGCCGCCGCGAGCTGGGAGCTCGATTGGCGCTGCCTGCGGGGGAGGAGCGCCGCCGCCGCCGCCGCGAGCTGGGAGCTGGATTGGCGCTGCCTGCGGGGGAGGAGCGCCGCCCCCGCGAGCTGTGAGCTGGATTGGCGCTGCCTGCGGGTGAGGAGCGCCGCCGCCGCCGCCGTCGCCGTCGCCGTGAGTGAGGAAGCGCCTCGGTCAGGCCTGCTGAGGGCCCTCGCCGACGCCTGGGCTTACCCGCCGCCCCGCCAGCTCCGCTCGTTTCCCGTCCCCCGCGGCCCGGCGCGGGGCAGGCCTGCCGGGGCCATGGAGGACGAGGTGGTCCGCATTGCCCAGAAGATGGACAAGATGATGCAGAAGAACGCGGTAGGCGCGGCGGGCGGCGCGGGCCGGAGGGAGGCTGGGCGGCGGGCGGGGGTCAGTCGGCCTGAGGGGTTTCCCGGCCCGCGGTGAGCGCGGCGGGTGCCGCGTGACGGCGGCGAGGCCCGCGCTCTGGGGAGGGGTTCCTGGGGAGGGGGGAGCTTCGTGTCCCGCGGCCGCGTCCCGGGCAGGGGTCCTGGGGGGCGTCCTGTCTCGCAGCCGCGTCCCGGGCAGGGGTTCTGGGGGGCGTCCTGTCCCGCAGCTGCGTCCCGGTCAGGGGTTCTGGGGGGCGTCCTGTCCCGCGGCCGCGTCCCGGGGAGGGGGTCCTGGGGGGGTCCCGGGGAGGGCGTCCGGTCCCGCGGCCACCGGCGCTGGGGCCCGCCCTGGGCGCCCGAGGCCCCTCGTGATTAGCGCAGCCCGGTAAACTCCATCGAGGCGTCCTCCTCATTATTTTAAACGTGACGGTGGTAAAGCCTCGCTGGTTTAGCTGAAGAGTGCAGAGAGCCCTCCCTGTTTGAAAGAATTCGTTGTCTTTCCCGGGCTCATTGGCCAGCAGCGAGAAAACAACATCAAACAGAGGTTTGTGATCAGTTTTAGACATGAAACTGTTCAAGCAAAACGTGAATTTCCTGGATCTTATTTTTGAGGAAGGCTGAACATTCCCTTGATTGTCTCAACTCTCCTGCATGTTTGCTTAGCAATTAAAAAAGGTGAACTATGCCAGTGTACTTGGCAAGTTGCTAAACTTTTTGGAAAAAGTGGATCTTGTTAGGCCGCGGAGTGCGGGGAGCTGTGTTTAAGGCACTGCCGCCGACGAGGCTGTGCTGCCGGCTGGATTTGGACACATGTCGTTGCTGGTCCTCTCAGTGGTTTACGGTTGCTACCGGTGGCGTTTTCTGTTACTGATAACGTGTGCACGTGAACGTGTTCTCTTGTGGTTTGTATGAGGTGCTCCAGTTTTTGCATTTCTGTCCACCTGTGTGGGTCACTCTCAGTCCCTTGCTTCCGAGTCGTCTATATTTTCAGCTAAACTTCTGAAATTCCAAGTCAAACGAATGTGAAGGAGAGAAGGGCTGCTCTGATTTGCACAGCACTTTGGAGTTACAAAGCGTTTGTGCAGAATTCTTTGGCGACTCACGACAGCTGTGTTGCATTCATTTTACAGAATAAGAAACTGAGTCAGACCAAGCAGTTCACCTCCTTAAATGAAGTGTGCGTTGTGGATTAAGCCAGGACCCGAGTTTCCTGCTGGGCAGCATGCAGAAGTAATGTTAAACACCGAATTCTTAAGACTTCAGACTTGGTGTGCGCCTCTTTTCCTTTAACAGGTGCATTGCCCGGCGTGTAATTTCATACCCTGTTAATCTGTCTTTGCAATTTTGGCTTTTTAAAGTACCTCCTGTTTGTTTTCTGTTCCAGACGTTGCCTGTGCCATTTATTTTTTCTGTTGATACAGGCCTTTCATTCCTCACTGCAAGTGATGAGTTCTGTATATTTGATTGGCTGAACGTTTCTGTTATTCTGTTTAAACTGGCAAGTTTTTTTTCTTTGCCTAGAGAACCCTAGACTCCCCTAGTAGAAGCTGGCTCCTAGGGAAAAAGGCCGTTTCTTGGGTAATTTTTTTCTCGAACTCAGGCTATAAAATGTGTACCTTTTAATCATCTAGTGCACTAGGTGTTTTTGTTTGTTTCCTTTCCTTGAAATAGACGTTTCCTAGAAATGAGGAATTCCTTAGTGAGCAAGTATGGAGAAGACCAGTTTGTATTTATCTGCAGTTCTCAAATTATAAACACATAATGCGTCAGCAGGAGAATGAGGATAAGCTCCACAGATAATCCTCAAGTCTCATTTTTCTTTTCAAATCTTATATTTCTAGTAGTACAGAACTTTACCAATATAAAAACTTGCCCCCCCCCCCAAAAAAAAAGAACAGAACTGCAGGAAAGAGCAAAGAGCACTTAAAGTCTGTGTGTGTGTTTAATATATATATGTACATATACCCAGGTACATACACCTTTATATTTATATGTTGTTTTGTAAATAAATGACAATAATAATGTCTTGTGGAGATGTAGAACAGAAGTATACAACAAAAGCACAAACAGCAGGAGGGGGCAAATGGAGTTAAACTGTTAAACCTCCATGGGATGGTTCCATGGAGGAGGCAGAGAGGGGGATGGGATCCTCGAAGAGCTGCTGAAGACCTTGCATTTTTTGCAGATCTCTTTAGAATGCTACTTGTATATTATGCTCTCACTGAGTGCACCTGGCTGAGCTATGGCACATTAGCACGGTAAACATTTGTCAGATTTGCCCTAGTCAGAAAATTTTCTATACCTGCCATCCTGCTTGGCACTTAAAATAGTTTTTTTTTTTTAAGGTCTCTATGATATAGGGATGATGGGTGAAGAAGGTAGGCTGCAGGGTAATAATGTAGTATGTATGATCCCATTTTGATACAGTAAACAGAAAGTATTAAATGCATGCCTGTTTGTATGGGCAGTGAGTTTGCATGGTTATCTCAAGAGGGAGGGAATGGGACGGGTAGAGAAAGAGATTGACCACAGGCTATTGTTTTACTTGTTACAAGAGGCATGTGTTGCCTTCATTTCTGATTAAGCTTTTTGTTTACAGATTATTGTAGGTTTACATGCAGTTGTAAGAAATAATAGTGAGATAGGTCCTGTGTGTCCTTTACCCAGTTTTCCCCAATGGTAACATCTTACAGAACCATAGTATACTGTCACAACCTGGGTATTGCCATTGACACAGTCAAGATACAGAACATTTCCATCCCACAGGATCTCTCCTGATGCCATTTTATAGCCACTGCTGCTCCCCCACTCCCCACCAAATCATAATGATCTGATAGTGCAGTGGATAAAGTTGCACTAAAGTTTTTGTGCAGATGATCAAGGGAAAATAGCCCCTGGGGAAGATGGCCCATCTCCCAGTCCCCCGGCCCTATCTGTCCCTGGCAACCTGTCATTTCAAGAATGTTATGTGGGACTTCCCTGGTGGCGCAGCGGTTAAGAATCTGCCTGCCATTGCAGGGGACATGGGTTTGATCCCTTGTCCGGGAAGATCCCACATGCCGCGGAGCAACTAAGCCCATGCGCCACAATGACTGAGCCTGCGCTCTAGAGCCCGGGAGCCACAACTACTGAGCCCACGTGCCACAACTACTGAAGCCCGCGTGCCTAGAGCCCGTGCTCTGCAACAAGAGAAGCCACCGCAGCGAGAAGCCCGCGCACTGCAACAAAGAGTAGCCCCCGCTCGCCGCAACTAGAGAAAGCCCACACGCAGCAACGAAGACCCAACGCAGCCAAAAATAAAATAAATTAACTAATTAATTAAAAAAAAAGAATGCTATGTGAATAAAATCATATAGTGTGTAACCTTTTTTTTTTTTCTTAATTAAAAAAAAGTTTGTTTTTGGCTGCGCTGCCGGTTATGCGATCTTAGTTCCCCGACCAAGGATTGAACCCAGCCCAGGTAGTGAAAGTGCTGAGTGCTAAACACTGGCCCGCCAGGGAATTCCCAGTATGTAACCTTTTGGATTGGCCTTTTTCAATCAATGTAATTCCCTGGAGAGTCATCCAAATTGCATGAATCAATAGTGCTCCTTTTTTTAAAAAAAAAAAAAAATATATATTTATTTATTTATTTGGCTGTGCGGGTATATAGTTGCAGCATGCGGGATCTAGTTCCCTGACCAGGGATGGAACCTGGGCCCCCTGCATTGAGAGTGCAGAGTCTTAACCGCTGGAACACCAGAGAGGTCCCAGTGCCGCTTTCTTTTTAATTGCTGAGTAGTATTCCATGGTTTGGCTATACTTCAGTTTGTTTAATCACTTGCCCATTGAAGAACATCTGAGTTTTTTCCCATTTCTTGACTATTACTGAGAGAGATGCTGTGGACATTTGTGTACCTTTTTTTGTGCGAACATGCGTTCTCTGGGGTAAATGCCGTATGGTATGTGTTGCTTTTTTTTTTTTTTTTTTTTTTTTTGGCTACGCTGTGCCACATGTGGGATCTTGGTTCCCCAATCAGGGATCGAGCCCGTGCCCCCTGCATTGGGAGCTTGGAGTCTTAACCACTGGACTGCCAGGGAAATTCCTGTATTGCTCCCCCTGCCCCACTTGATTGATTGATTGATTGATTGATTGGTTGATTGGCTGTATTGGGTCTTAGTTGCGGCACGCGGGACCTTCGTTAAGGCATGTGGGATCTTTTTTGTCATTGCGGCGCACGGGCTCTTCGTTGCAGCATGAGAGCTTCTCTCTAGTTGTGGCGTGCGGGTTTTCTCTCTCTAGTTGTGGCACGTGGGCTCTGTAGTTGTGGCGTGCAGGCTCCAGAGCGCGTGGGCTCTGTAGTTTGCTGCACGTGGGCTACCTCATTGAGGTGTGCGAGCTCAGTAGTTTGGCGCGAGGGCTTAGTTGCCCCGCGGCGTGTGGGATCTTAGTTCCCCGACCGGGAATCGAACCCGCGTCCCCTGCATTGCAGGGCGGATTCTTTACCACTGAACCACCAGGGAAGTCCCTGTATTGCTTTTTTAAATTAAAAAAAAAAAAAAAAAAGGAAAAGCAATCAGAGGTAAAACAACTAATTATATGATTGCCTTTCAAAGTACATATTCAAACCCTACATTCTTGGTGTACATAACTTCTTTATGTTGATTTCTGGTGTTTAGCTCTAGTAACAAGACAATAATAATAACGCTGTAGTTTTCCTTGTTTCTTTCAACTGATGATCTGTGTATTTATTACAAAATAATTTTTTTTTTTTTTTTTACAAGTAATATTAACACTCACAAGCTACCAGGAGGCAAGTAATGGTTAGCGCTGGTGTGGTTAACTCCTTTATAGATAGGGAGGTTGAGGCATGGGTATTGTGGAATTTGCCATGTTTAGGCATGGGTATTGTGGAATGTGCCTAAGGTTATACTATAGCACTGTGTTCTGACTCAGATTCATTCAGATTTATTCCTTCTCTTTCTGTCTCCTGAATTAACTCTTTGTAATTTTGACCTAGGTGTGAGGACACGAAAAGGGTTTTTTCTGTATCTGACGTTTAGTGCTTGTTTTATAGAAGCAATATAGTATAGTTTTTAGAGTATGCACTTTAGCATGTGATTTTTTTTTTTTTCTTAAGTCTTTAATGAATTTGTTACAATATTGCTTCTGTTTTATGTTTTGCACATGCCGGAAAGGTAATAGGCCTTGGCCCCTGGGCCTGGACTTCGTCTCTTGTGCTGTCTCCTGTCCCTGTTGCCGCCGCGCGCTGGCCCGTCCGCGCTGTGTCAGGGCGTATTGGTCGTCTCGCGGCTCAGTTCACAGTAGCTGAAAGGGACAGTGTGTTATGTTCTGATTTCTCCCCATCGTTTTCAAAGGGAGGCTCTGGCCATTGCTCCTCGGGTAAAATGCAGAGGGAGTGCTTTTTAAGATGGGACTGTCAGTGTTGGGGACACTCCTCAATTACCAAAACGGAATCCCCTTCAGTTCCTCCAGCTGTGTTGTTTTGGCACAGAAAATGTGAGTAATAGGAATTTGGAACTAAGTTGGAGTGAAAAAACGCACCGGTCCCGCCGAATTTTCCATCGAAACAGTTGATTTGTGTTGTCTCTAGGAATTCTAAAGGGCGTACCGTTGCTTCCTAACCGGTGTCATGTGGGAGATCTACCTCTGTACGTTCAAATGATTAATGTTGAGACTCTGCTCATGTGTGCAGTAAATCCTTTAATTCCCTAAGACCTTCCTTTCCTCCATCTCATACCCCATTAAGCCCGCTTCAGTTTATCTCCTGAATTTCTCTGGAATCTGTCAGCTCTTCCTCAACATCCTAATACTGAACTTGCCTGTCTGTTGCGATTAGGTCCTAACTAGTGTCCATATATCTTGTTTCCCTCCAATCCATTCTTCACACAAGAAACCTTCAAAGCAAGTTGGAACATTGCTCATAAACATCGCTCACAAACATTGTTTTGAGAATAGAAAACACACACTGGTGGCCTTTAAGACTCTGCGTGCTCTAGAATCCTCTCTGCTTCTCTAGCCCCATCTTGTGCCACGTTTGCCCTCACTTTCTATGCTTCAGATACACTGAATTAACCTTAGTTCTCACTCATCTGACAGAAGTCAGTTGAGAAATTATTTTTCACTGTGATTCCTAGCATTAAGGAATTTGATGATCAGGTTTTGTATGAGGACTAAAACTAAACTGGGAAGTGGAAGAATTGCGTTTCAACTGTTTCAGTCAACACGCATGTATTAATGATACCTAAGTATTGAACACCGGGCTAGGTTTCATGAGGGATACAGAAGTTCTGGCCATCTCTGGTTTTGGGTATCCCTTATTTGTTGAGACCTTTGCGTTGTTTGGTTGCCTTTTGTCTGTTTTCCAGATGGGAAAACAGGAACAAGGGAAGTATAGGTTATTACTAGGTGGGGTTGAACAAGTGGAGCAGCAAACTGCAAAGCAGAAAGAAGAGGGACGTACTATAGAGGGATGTGATTTCCATTTTCAAGGCGCCTGCGTCCTGTGCAGGGAGACAGCCTAACATAAAATGTGCCTAACAAAAGATCTATTGACTTCTTACTAAAAATCTCCAGTTCATATAACCCAGGGGTTTATACCTTCTCCTTTAAAAGTTCTATTCCTGGGACTTCCCTGGTGGTCCAGTGGTGAAGACTCTGCGCTTCCAATGCAGCAGGCGTGGGTTCAATCCCTGGTTGGGGAGCTAAGATCCCACATGCTGCGCAGCCAAAGAAATTTTTTTCAAAAGTTATACTCCTGTGTTGTTGAATTTAGTGGTTTAGATTTTGTTTGAATGTTAAGAAGATTTCAGTTTATTTACCAGGAACAAACAAAACATAATGTAAAAATAGTTTCCCAGAAACGATTTCCATCGTTCTCTTCTTCCCTTTCTCCCGCAGACTGACTGGTGTTTCATCTTGACAAGTTCTCTGAAGTTCTCTGTCATTCCATAGGAAAGCGGTCTGGCTTGGAGGTTGCAATCCCAGGGAATTTTTCATCAGCGGGGAAGTCTCCATCACTACAGAGGAATCAAGGTTGAAGTCAGTCCCGGGTAAGTGAGATGCTCCCCCTAAACACCAACACAGCAGTCGTGTACCTTTCAAGGGGTTCAGGGGCAAGATGGGCAAGGCATTTCTACTAACTCTTCTTAAGGATCATGGACAGTGTGCCCTATGCTACGAGGTAAGCGGTGACTGTTGTAATTCTTACTGGTGATCATTTCATGTCACTGATCCTTGGCTCTCTTTGTATCTCATAGGACTGTTGTAAGTCCAATACAAAATGAGTCTTCTTTTTAAACAACTGAAATGTTTTACAAAGCCTAGCATTCTCATAGAGAGTCCTTTGAATTCTCCCCACTTTCCCGAGAGGCTAAGAACACTTCACACCATGAACTAGGAGAGGGGGTAGAGCCCTTTCTGATGAAATATAGAAACAAAGACAGAGTCTTAGCCTGCTTGCTCTCTGGACAGGATCTCGGACCACAAGGTCTTAAATCCTGGTATAAATGACGGAAGTGAGGACAGTTCAACTGGCACTCTCATAACAAGAGTGCTGAAACACCTTCCAAAGAGACTGTAGCAGTAGACGAGGGAAGGGAGTGCTACAGTGTGGTAGTACAGGGGGAATGCTCGGCTACAGCAGTGAAAAATGTGGTACCTATTGGTGTGCTCTCGGGGTTCTTGTACATGTAGCATAGATGACCTTTACAGTGTCCCTCCCACCTTCCCACCTGCATTAGGTGTTCTGTTTTTTTGTTTTTTTTTTTTTTTTAATTTACGTTTATTGATTGATTGATTGATTGAACTTATTTATTCTACGTATTTATTTTTTTGGCTGCACTGGGTCCTCATTGGTGTGCACGGGCTTTCTCTAGTTGCGGCTAGCGGGGTCTACTCTTGGTTGCGGTGTGCGGGCTTCTCATCGCGGTGGCCTCTCTTGTTGCGGAGCATGGGCTGTAGGCGCGTGGGCTTCGGTAGTTGCGGGTCACGGGCTCTGGAATGCAGGCTCAGTCGTTGTGGCACATGCGCTTAGTTGCTGCACGGCATGTGGGATCTTCGCAGACCGGGGCTCGAAGCCGTGTCCCCTGCATTGGCAGGCGCCACCAGGGAAGCCCTAGCTGTTCTTACATAGAGTCTAAAAACAGAGAGCACTGAGAGAAGGTAGTGGTTATTAAAGGCTCAGGATCTAAATTCTACCTGTCTCTACACCCCTTCCCAGCTGTCGATTTGACCCCGTTTGTGAATGCCGACCTCATTCTTCAACTTTCTCTGCCGTTTGTATACTCACCTTGAAAACTTGTTTCTGTGATGCGTTGAGCAGACACAGGGTGGCAGATTGCAGAGGTGGAAGCTGGTGGTCGGATATTTGTGGGCTGAATCTCCTTCAGTCCCATTCCCATTTCTGGTTGCGCAGAGGCCCTACTTCCTGTGTATGACGCGGAGCCATAGGATTGCGGGCAGGAGCCAAGTTCTCCATACAGTGAAGACCCCAGTGTGCCTTGGTTATAGTAATATACCTGGCTTCCTTCCTGGTAGGGAAGTGACAGGCGGCTATGCCCCTGATTTGGAATCTGAGATGGTGCTCCCTGAGCAAGCCTGGCAGAAAGTGATGGATATAGAGGGACCATGTTATTGGCGTCTGAAGTTTTATCATACTGGGCTGCCATAAACATGGAGGAAGCAGCTGGGTGCCGGTCAGTGAGTGCCAGAGTAAAGTCTCCGAGTGAAGAGGAATTCTTTTCAGTGCTTCCTGTGATGTCCCACTCAAGAACACCTGGATAGGAAGGAGCTGAAGTGGAGATCTGGCTGTGGTCAGTAACTCCAGATAACATAGTCGTGCTGGAATGTTGGTAAAGGTAGGCACTACCCATGAGTGTCTGGAAAGAGGTACCGGTAGCCGATGCCGAACTGACGGCAGGGGCAGAGACTCTGGAGAAGTTGCAGACACTTCGTGTTAGGGAAGTTGCATTGCTCACCACAGGAAGAGAATGCTGCAGAGAATTTAGAGTTCCAAGTAGAGATGGATTTTGGAAATTTTCTGTAAGAACAAGAGGGTCATGAAAAACTCAGGGAGGTTGAGAAATTCTCACTACGTTTGAGGAACAGCATTATCTTAAGGTTCTTGCTCTCAGGACACCTCTACTATCGACCCTTCCTGAGAAACCCAAAATCAGACAGTTAATGATGGCTGTAAGGACTGAGCAGTTTTCCACTCTTCTGTATTAACTGCCTGTGCTCCCATCTTGGGCACAGATGGGCAGAAGAGCCAAGTGGTATGGTTCAGACATTGTTCTCTAGGCTGGAAGCAACCTTCTCCCTGCCCTGTCTTTCCCTTCAGCCTGCACTCGTATTGACTTCTATGCTATTTCCTAGACTGGAAGCATTTTAGAACTAGGAGGCCCTTAGAGAACTTTCTCTTTTTTCAGTCTCATTTCACGAGTAAGGAAACTGAGGCTCAGAGAGGTCGGGTTGACTTGTTCAAGTTCTCTCATTATGTTAGTGTCATTACCAGGTTTCAGAACCTAAGTATCCTGACTTCCTTGCCAGGACTCCACTCTGAGCATGATAGTGCCAGAAAGCAGGAGAAATAGAACTTATAATATAAGCATTTTTTTTGTCCATTAGAAAACAGTACGGCCATTACCATTGTCATCTTCAGTGTCTCCCTTTGCTTGTGCAGTTCCCACGCTATTACCTAGAGTTGACGTATAGCTCAGTCCAACTGGTGAACTGAAAGAGTCATTTTTGCCCTCTTCAAGCCTGGTTTCTCATCCTACCTCAAAATGATTACCCGAAAGTGGATTTCTTAAGTGCTTTTGGAAAGAGAAAAGTTATCTGATTACTTCAGATTACTCATCTATAAAGTGGTTATAACACCACCACCAATAATAATAGCAGTAATAATTAATAGATGAATAAGCTGATCTATTGCGTATGATTTATATGGAGGAAGATACAATAAGTTCTAGAAAGACAAAGAAAAATCATGAAAAACATGTTACGTAACGAAAAAGAAATCCATAGATATTAATGAAAACTGGGGTATGTGGGCAAGTATCAAAGCCTAATGAATTTACTAACAAATGACATTCTGTACCATACATGCAATATTATGAAAGTGAATTTTGCCCACTCTATTTTAGTGAATACTATTAACCAAAAAACACGATGGAGGTGATAGAGGTGAATGAATTCCTAGCCAATGCATACAGACAGAGACGATAAATCAGTAAAAAATGCACAACAAGCAACAGAATGCAACAAATGTGAATGTATAGGTAGCCACAACATATATAGACAAGTATTTCAATGAAAACCGGTACAAAGCAGACAGCAAAATAGTAAGTGTAAAAGAGTTTCATTATTGTGCTCATTCATATTTTTACCCAGCAAGTAACAGGTATTAAGCCTAGGAGAAATATATCTTTCCATGAATATAACTCATATAATAAGCAGAAAGGAAGCTTAAAAAGTATCAAGAAGGTTTTTGTATTCATCCTAGAACTTAGAATCATCTTCCACATCCAAGAAGATGACATCCCAAGACCTCAAAAAACCATCATCCCTAGAATCCAATTAAAAAAGATTTTCAAATGTAAGAAAATCCAAAGGACTCCACAACATTGTTTTAGATAAATGTGGATGTTTGTGTTTTCTTTTTTTCTTTTGCCGCGCCGCGTGGCCCTGGCCGTGAAAGCACCGAGTCCTAAGCGCTGGACCGCCAGGGAATTCCCTAAATGGGGAATTAGAGATGTGGGGCTTGACTTTTTCTTTTTCTTCTCCGGTAGCTAAGATCTACAAGCGAACGATGGCTGTTGATCAATGTGCTCTCTGTGTTAGGAAGGAAATAACTGTAAAAATTGAAAAGCAACCTTGCCTTAGAAGCTACATATCACACAAAGGAAATAGTCCTTCTGATTCAATGTAGAAGATATCATTTAAAATGTTTAATTGGTCAAATGTCTACCTAGTTTAAAAATTAGAAAGAATAGAACACTGAAAAGCAGCCCCCTAGATAACCACTTTGGTTTCTGGTTTCTAGGAAGCATCATTTCTAAAACATACTTCTAAAATGTTTCTATTCCAAACTGTCAAGTGCCAGCTGTATTCAGAGAGGCAATAAAAGAAAGAAAACGGAGTATGACTTTTCTGATAGGCTGCCCTTCCTGGTGATCCCCTGTTCTGGCCTTACTTTCCTTCTTAGTCTGTTAATGTAAGGATTTGCTACCATCAGCTTTGTTTTGCCCTGCTCTGAGCAGATTTCCCTCTGTGCTGTTTCTGCTTTAATTTAAAATCTTTGGCTCCCATCAACATTCCATGGCAAACTGCCTCTTTCTTGAGAGCTCCTCTATGCTTTCCCTCTTCATTCTTATATTTTTTTCCCATCTCTTGGTTCCTGTTGGCCTGTGCTAATGAAAACAATCCTAAACTTGCTTACGTTTGACTCTGTGCCTCCCTATATAGCCCAGTACTCTCCATCCTCTCTCCCTAGTCTCTCTTTTCAACTAGTCGAAATACTAGTGGAGGGAGACCATTGGAGATGAAACATCTTGGTATATATCGCTAGTTTTCTGTGTCACCTGGCTTTTCTATGTTTCTGTTGAAACACTCTTTTGAGAAGTCTCTGATTTCATTTTCTACATGGGTACCCTTTAAGGCTGAATATTGGAAAAGAAGGGGATCAGAGTGATCAACCCAATGTGGTATCCTAACGTAACAGATAAGGAAAGCAGCAGGCTTTGTGAGGCAGTCAGTGATTTGTCCAAAGTCACACAGACAGTAAACGTCAAAGTCAAAACTGAAATTAGGTCTCCAGACTTGTAGTTCAATACTTTCCCTCATTATTCCACGCTATTTTGAATCTCCTCCTCAATTTAGGGGCAAAAGAAATCGAACGCAAAACTTTCCAAAGTTTCTTTTCTTACCTGACATGGTCAGAGAAGAGGAGACATCAACTGCAGGTACAAGGGATGAGGAGACAACACTAGAGGATGTCTGAGTGGCTGCAGCTGAACGGCGCACGTGTCCAGTACAAAGGTCACTGGTTACTGGTCCAAACGGCTCCACGGAAACCCCAAGACCTCTACCAAGTGGTAGTAGGTTTGGTAGGAGAGTGATGTCACAAAGCAGGCAGTTGAAAGGTATGAGCTAGCCAATAGGGAGGTCCGATCCCCAACAGGAGGGCGGGCTTGGGTGAAGAGAGCGTAGGAGAGCTAAAACAACCCCTCAATTTCTGAGCTCTGGGGAGGAAATCCTAGAAGACAGATTTACCTCCCCCAGGCTCTTCCATTAGGGAAATCATTGCAACATTTCTTACAGACGTTCATTAATATAATTAACTAACAGTTACTTAT
The DNA here is from genome assembly GCF_965194825.1 of Balaenoptera physalus. NCBI lineage: Eukaryota > Metazoa > Chordata > Mammalia > Artiodactyla > Balaenopteridae > Balaenoptera > Balaenoptera physalus. Next base: position 33,648,372 of record NC_138894.1, read on the forward strand.
ATTCTACAGAGTATTCTATTTTATGTATCATATACTTAGAGCTATATAGATCTTATTTAACTAGTATCCTTAGGAAGGAAAGAGCCATGTAGTTTGAACTATTACAGTTGTAACTTGGTTAAAGAGCAGGGTGAAGTTTGTTGAGTGTACCCTGTGGAGAATGTTGTGGTCCAAGGCTCTTCTCTTTTAGTTTCTTCTCCTTGACTCCTACCTTCCTTGGGCTGGGCTAGGCTGGGGGCCAGGTTGGACTTGCGACTTAACATTTCTCTTCCGCTTTCTTTTTTTTTTTTTCTTCCATTATGGGCATTGCTTCTAGGACAAGCCTTGGTCTTGCATTGGATGTTCCTTCCTGTCAACTTCCAGCAGCAGGAGTCTTCTTTTCAGTGCTTGATGCTTCACGAAATAGACTCTGCCCATTGGCAGCAAATACCAGAGAGCTAGGAGACAGAGCTGGTTGCAGACCTTTCCTCTTCCAGCCTTTGGTTGCAATTGTTTTGCCCATGATTTGCTAGCTCTAGTTCCTTGGGCCACACAGGTATCCTGCCATCCAGCTCTTTTTATATGTGAGAGACATTCTGAACACTGTCCCTCTTTCTTTGCACAGAAGTATATACAGTGTGGCAGTTACCGTAATCTCCTCCCCCTTGCAAACAGCCCCTCTAGAATCTCGGACCTCTAGGACTCTCTGTCTTGCATGCTTGGGTGCAAGGCCAAGCACAATGAAGAGGAGAATAATTAGAGAAAGAGGAGGACATTGGTGGAGAACTGGGAGCAGGTAAGGTGAAAGGGCACCGGAGAAAAGAGATGCATGTAGGTTTTTTGGTTTCTGTGGGAAACAAGTTGACACACTTGGGCCTCATTTTGTATTAACAGAACAGAGAGTTGTAGATATAAGTAGCTAGATCGTGCAGCAACTGCCATGAAGTCTGTACACCGAAGAGAACAGTCTCACATCTAGTTTTCATTTTGTTTTATGTCATATTACCTTATTTATAGCATTCACTGGTATGTTTGTAGAACGCAGATGTTTTCAAATGCTCTGGTTTTGTCTACATGGTTATTTCCTTGTCCTATTTGTAAGGAATCCAACATTGTAAGACATATTGCATGTTTTTCTCTTGACGATTGTTTACCTTGAAGCGTCATGAGCTAACTTGAGCTGTTGGATTTTGTGGAGAAACTTTAAAAAGGGTCTGTGAAAAAGGCATTGTGGTGAGTCGCATTATGCACCCGAGCGTAAGGAGCAGATATCTGCCACCAGCCCAGCTTGGCCTGGATTGCCTCTGTGTTAGTTCCCCTGGTTAGTGCTTTTCTCCCTAACCACTCTTGTGACTGTGATAATGTGAGTTAAGGGCTGAGTTGCTAGTGATTTATGTGTGAGGTAGGCTGGTTTGAGGGAGGAAATCTATGGACCTAGTCATTTTCCTTGGTGGTAAGCTTTCAGGGGTGCAAAGATCGATCTTCCTGGGGACTTTTCTGGTACCAGGAAGATATCGCATAGATGGGACCTCCAAAGACACACATTTAATTTTTAGGCCTGTTGTTCCTATTATGAGATGTGAGTTTCTTCACTGATGGGGATGCTGCTTATCTGAGAAAAAACTGTGAAAGGTGGTGTAGTATAGAGGTGTGGCTTAAGCTTTTAAGTTTTCTTCAAGGTTTTTCCCCTAAGCTTCATCCTTCAGACGGCCTACTTACATGAGACTAGTATGTGATGTCAGGCTAACAACTTCCTAAATACCTGCAAGCCAGATCAGTGTCTCTTTTCTCTATATTCCCATGGAAATCAAGGGTCCCGCCGAATTTTCCATCGAAACAGTTGATTTGTGCTGTCTCTAGGAATTCTACAGGGCGTACCGTTGCTTCCTAACCGGTGTCATTTGGGAGATCCACCTCTGTACGTTCAAATGATTAATTTTGAGACTCTGCTCATGTGTGCAGTAAACCCTTTAATTCCCTAAGACCTTCCTTTCCTCCATCTCATACCCCATTAAGCCCGCTTCAGTTTATCTCCTGAATTTCTTTGGAATCTGTCAGCTCTCCCTCAACATCCTAATACTGAACTTGCCTGTCTGTTGCGATTAGGTCCTAACTAGTGTCCATATATCTTGTTTCCCTCCAATCCATTCTTCACACAAGAAAGCTTCAAAGCAAGTTGGAACATTGCTCATAAACATCGCTCACAAACATTGTTTTGAGAATAGAAAACACACTGGTGGCCTTTAAGACTCTGCGTGCTCTAGAATCCTCTCTGCTTCTCTAGCCCCATCTTGTGCCACGTTTGCCCTCACTTTCTATGCTTCAGATACACTGAATTAACCTTAGTTCTCACTCATCTGACAGAAGTCAGTTGAGAAATTATTTTTCACTGTGATTCCTAGCATTAAGGAATTTGATGATCAGGTTTTGTATGAGGACTAAAACTAAACTGGGAAGTGGAAGAATTGCGTTTCAACTGTTTCAGTCAACACGCATGTATTAATGATACCTAAGTATTGAACACCGGGCTAGGTTTCATGAGGGATACAGAAGTTCTGGCCATCTCTGGTTTTGGGTATCCCTTATTTGTTGAGACCTTTGCGTTGTTTGGTTGCCTTTTGTCTGTTTTCCAGATGGGAAAACAGGAACAAGGGAAGTATAGGTTATTACTAGGTGGGGTTGAACAAGTGGAGCAGCAAACTGCAAAGCAGAAAGAAGAGGGACGTACTATAGAGGGATGTGATTTCCATTTTCAAGGCGCCTGCGTCCTGTGCAGGGAGACAGCCTAACATAAAATGTGCCTAACAAAAGATCTATTGACTTCTTACTAAAAATCTCCAGTTCATATAACCCAGGGGTTTATACCTTCTCCTTTAAAAGTTCTATTCCTGGGACTTCCCTGGTGGTCCAGTGGTGAAGACTCTGCGCTTCCAATGCAGCAGGCGTGGGTTCAATCCCTGGTTGGGGAGCTAAGATCCCACATGCTGCGCAGCCAAAGAAATTTTTTTCAAAAGTTATACTCCTGTGTTGTTGAATTTAGTGGTTTAGATTTTGTTTGAATGTTAAGAAGATTTCAGTTTATTTACCAGGAACAAACAAAACATAATGTAAAAATAGTTTCCCAGAAACGATTTCCATCGTTCTCTTCTTCCCTTTCTCCCGCAGACTGACTGGTGTTTCATCTTGACAAGTTCTCTGAAGTTCTCTGTCATTCCATAGGAAAGCGGTCTGGCTTGGAGGTTGCAACCCCAGGGAATTTTTCATCAGCGGGGAAGTCTCCATCACTACAGAGGAATCAAGGTTGAAGTCAGTCCCTGGTAAGTGAGATGCTCCCCCTAAACACCAACACAGCAGTCGTGTACCTTTCAAGGGGTTCAGGGGCAAGATGGGCAAGGCATTTCTACTAACTCTTCTTAAGGATCATGGACAGTGTGCCCTATGCTACGAGGTAAGCGGTGACTGTTGTAATTCTTACTGGTGATCATTTCATGTCACTGATCCTTGGCTCTCTTTGTATCTCATAGGACTGTTGTTAAGTCCAATACAAAATGAGTCTTCTTTTTAAAAAACTGAAATGTTTTACAAAGCCTAGCATTCTCATAGAGAGTCCTTTGAATTCTCCCCACTTTCCCGAGAGGCTAAGAACACTTCACACCATGAACTAGGAGAGGGGGTAGAGCCCTTTCTGATGAAATATAGAAACAAAGACAGAGTCTTAGCCTGCTTGCTCTCTGGACAGGATCTCGGACCACAAGGTCTTAAATCCTGGTATAAATGACGGAAGTGAGGACAGTTCAACTGGCACTCTCATAACAAGAGTTCTGAAACACCTTCCAAAGAGACTGTAGCAGTAGACGAGGGAAGGGAGTGCTACAGTGTGGTAGTACAGGGGGAATGCTCGGCTACAGCAGTGAAAAATGTGGTACCTATTGGTGTGCTCTCGGGGTTCTTGTACATGTAGCATAGATGACCTTTACAGTGTCCCTCCCACCTTCCCACCTGCATTAGGTGTTCTGTTTATTTGTTTTTTTTTTTTTTTTAATTTACGTTTATTGATTGATTGATTGATTGAACTTATTTATTCTACGTATTTATTTTTTTGGCTGCACTGGGTCCTCATTGGTGTGCACGGGCTTTCTCTAGTTGCGGCTAGCGGGGTCTACTCTTGGTTGCGGTGTGCGGGCTTCTCATCGCGGTGGCCTCTCTTGTTGCGGAGCATGGGCTGTAGGCGCGTGGGCTTCGGTAGTTGCGGCTCACGGGCTCTGGAATGCAGGCTCAGTCGTTGTGGCACATGCGCTTAGTTGCTGCACGGCATGTGGGATCTTCGCAGACCGGGGCTCGAAGCCGTGTCCCCTGCATTGGCAGGCGCCACCAGGGAAGCCCTAGCTGTTTTTATATAGAGTCTAAAAACAGAGAGCACTGAGAGAAGGTAGTGGTTATTAAAGGCTCAGGATCTAAATTCTACCTGTCTCTACACCCCTTCCCAGCTGTCGATTTGACCCCGTTTGTGAATGCCGACCTCATTCTTCAACTTTCTCTGCCGTTTGTATACTCACCTTGAAAACTTGTTTCTGTGATGCGTTGAGCAGACACAGGGTGGCAGATTGCAGAGGTGGAAGCTGGTGGTCGGATATTTGCGGGCTGAATCTCCTTCAGTCCCATTCCCATTTCTGGTTGCGCAGAGGCCCTACTTCCTGTGTATGACGCGGAGCCATAGGATTGCGGGCAGGAGCCAAGTTCTCCATACAGTGAAGACCCCAGTGTGCCTTGGTTATAGTAATATACCTGGCTTCCTTCCTGGTAGGGAAGTGACAGGCGGCTATGCCCCTGATTTGTTCGTGGGCCTCCTGATACAGCAGTTCCCTTGGCTCTGGCCCTGTCGTCAGCTGCCCCTAGGAGGACTCTGAGCCCTAGCCACTTCTCTGGTAGATTTGCCTATTCCCCCACTATAATCACACCTGAATAAGGCAACTCAAACCTTTCAGAGATGTGTCGTGAACCTCTTGTTTTCTGAAATACCTATCTGGTGGTTGTGAGACTTAAGGCCAACCTCCCCGAGAGACTTTGTTTCTATTTCTCCTAGTAAACCTAGACTCATCTCCTGTCACCTTCAACTCTACTCCAATTGTGTTCTTTCAACCCAGACCCCTGACCCTGCTTTTTACTTCTGCCATTTCATCCTCACTCCTGCTTCCTTTCCTAAATCCATACGTCTCTTTTGGCCTTCCTAGCCCTGGGCCAAGTTCCTTCCTCTTTCCTCAGTTTTTACCCCTTTCCTTCATTCTCCCATCCAACTTTCAGGCCTTCCTTTCTCACGCCCCAGTTAGCAGCATCTCAAAATTCGAAAGGTTTATTACTCATCTATTAATTCTATTCCATTTACTTATTCGGTTCTATACCTATCTTACCTATGTATGGAAGAACCGCTGGTAGCCAAGGTGGCAGCAAGAATCCTAGCAGCTGTCACCTGACGTATCCGTAGTAGTCAGCAATTTCCATTTCTTTGTCCCTCTGGGTGAAAAATTGCAGCTTCCCCGAAGAGGTGTATCTGGCAGCATTCTCCCGTTGTTGTTGAGCCCGCCTCTTCATGGCCTCTCGCTCTGGCCTCTGCTCTTGTTCGATGGGCTTTGACATGACTGGCTCAGGCACGTTGGGTTCCCTCCATGGAACTCGTTGCTTGCTGAAGTCTTGGAGTAGAAGTTGGGTTTGGAGCTTGGGTGGGGACTGGCGCTTAGTCACAGCAGGGGGAACAGGCTCGCGCTGGAGAGAAGCGCCAGATGAAGTTTTGTAGGGTGCAGGCCTAGGAGCAGCAGGCTGAGGGACACGAGGCTGGGTATGGTTGGTCCAAGCCGGTTGGGTTGGGTTGGCCACAGTTGGCTGAGCTGGTTTGGCGGGACCTGGCAAAGAGGCAGGAGCTGGCTGGGATGAATTGACTGCAGCAGGTTGAGCTGAGTCAGTAGAACCAGGCTGGGCACGGTAAGCCACAGCAGGCCGATGTGAGGCCAGAGACTGTGGCCTCCGAGGAGCGGGTCGAGCTTGAGGCTTGTCCCAGGCAGAAAAAGGCAGAGGTATCAACTTGACCTTCCCAGGAGGAGGCCGCTCACACTGGGATGGAGATGGACACTCTGTTTCAGCACTGCTGTCTGCTTTCTGGGCTTGGACTTGCGTTTTCTCAGGCCTCTTACCCTCACGTGGGGTATGCCGCCGTGGCTGGATCGCTGGGGGTGGCTGGGGGTCTTTGGGGTTGCTTGAATTTCCCAAGAGCCGACAGGAAGAGAGCCCAGTTTTCGTCTCATTCTTCTTCCCCAGCGCATGAAGAACCTTCACAGACTCCAGCATGCGCACGCCAAGGGAGGTTCGAGGCTTTTGAAAGCTCTCTTGGCGAAGCTCAGTTTGGTGTTCCTTTCGCTTCGTGTTGGGGATTGCTGGCTTGTCTTCTGCCTTGACTTTGTTCCCTGACTGCTTGTTCTCTTCAGCCTTGTTTCTTCCTCTGGTCCTTTTGGTCTTTTCCTGCCCATGGCTCTCAGTTTTGCTGATCTTTCCGGATGCAGCTTTCTGAGGTTTGCCTTGAGAGTGCTTGGCCGTGTTCGCAGGAGCCCTGTCACTGACTGCAGCAGTGCATATAACCGCTTCTCCCCCTAACAGGCACTCTGGATCCTTTGGCTGGATTTTGGCCTTGGGAGCACCACCGATAGGCTCAGAGGCTTTCTGTTTGTTCTTCCTGGGTTGATCAGAGGGAACCTTTACGACACTTGGCTTTTCCTGCACCTGATTCACCTTAATGGCTCTGGTGTCTTCAGCTTTGATCACGTTGGGACCTTGGGATCGATCAAGATCTTTCCAAGAATTAAAGAGCTGGGGAAGGTGAATATCCTCCGCCAGTGTAGTAATGTCTGCAAGACCACTGCTAGGTTCAGTCCCATTTTCAAGTGTCCCTAGGTCCTGACGACTCAGGCTGTTCTCTCCCAGATCAGCATTTTCAGAACCAGGCTGCTCCTCTTGGCTGAGGGGATCGGTGCAGGCCAGCGGCTGGGGAATATCAGGGATTCCTAAAGGGAGTAGTGGAGGATCTTGGTTTTCTATTGGGATCTGGTAGGCCTCCAGAGGCTTTGACAGCTTGGTTTTGATATCCTCCACGTTCTTACTCTCTGTTTGTCCCTGGCTTGGAGCTGGAGGCAGGGCCAGGAGACGCCTGGCACTCTGGACTGGAGCTGTCACTGAAATGTCCCCAAGTTCAGATGGTGGGTTACTCTCAAGTATGTGACTGTTTCTGCTACTGCAGGACTTGGGGAGTTCTTGAGTTTGTGTCACACAAAACGTCTGGCTTGGAGGTTGCAATCCCAGGGAATTTTTCATCACCAGGGAAGTCTCCATCACTACAAAGGGATCAAGGGAGAAGTCAGTCCCTGGTAAATGAGATGCTCCCCCTAAACACCAACACAGCAGTCGTGTACCTTTCAAGGGGTTCAGGGGCAAGATGGGCAAGGCATTTCTACTAACTCTTCTTAAGGATCATGGACAGTGCGCCCTATGCTACGAGGTAAGCGGTGACTGTTGTAATGCTTAACTGGTGATCATTTCATGTCACTGATCCTTGGCTCTCTTTGTATCTCATAGGACTGTTGTAAGTCCAATACAAAATGAGTCTTCTTTTTAAACAACTGAAATGTTTTACAAAGCCTAGCATTCTCATATAGAGTCCTTTCAATTCTCCCCACTTTCCCGAGAGGCTAAGAACACTTCACACCATGAACTAGGAGAGGGGGTAGAGCCCTTTCTGATGAAATACAGAAACAAAGACAGAGTCTTAGCCTGCTTGCTCTCTGGACAGGATCTCGGACCACAAGGTCTTAAATCCTGGTATAAATGACGGAAGTGAGGACACTTCAACTGGCACTCTCATAACAAGAGTTCTGAGACACCTTCCAAAGAGACTGTAGCAGTAGACGAGGGAAGGGAGTGCTACAGTGTGGTAGTACAGGGGGAATGCTCGGCTACAGCAGTGAAAAATGTGGTACCTATTGGTGTGCTCTCGGGGTTCTTGTACATGTAGCATAGATGACCTTTACAGTGTCCCTGCCACCTTCCCACCTGCATTAGGTGTTCTTTTTGTTTTTGTGTTTTTTTGTTTTTTTTTAATTTACGTTTATTTATTGATTGATTGTTTGAACTTATTTATTCTACGTATTTATTTTTTTGGCTGCACAGGGTCCTCATTGCTGTGCACGGGCTTTCTCTAGTTGCGGCTAGCGGGGTCTACTCTTGGTTGCGGTGTGCGGGCTTCTCTTGTTGCGGAGCATGCGCTCTAGGCGCGTGGGCTTCGGTAGTTGCGGCTCACGGGCTCTAGAATGCAGGCTCAGTCGTTGTGGCACATGGGCTTAGTTGCTCCACGGCATGTGGGATCTCCCCAGACCAGGGCTCGAACCCGTGTCCCCCGCATTGCATTGGCAGGCGGATTCTTAACCACGGCGCCACCAGGGAAGCCCTAGGTGTTCTTACATAGAGTCTAAAAACAGAGGGCACTGAGCGAAGGTAGTGGTTACTAAAGGCTCAGGATCTAAATTCTACCTGTCTCTACACCCCTTCCCAGCTGTCGATTTGACCCCATTTGTGAATGCCGACCTCATTCTTCAACTTTCTCTGCCGTTTGTATACTCACCTTGAAAACTTGTTTCTGTGATGCGTTGAGCAGACACAGGGTGGCAGATTGCAGAGGTGGAAGCTGGTGGTCGGATATTTGTGGGCTGAATCTCCTTCAGTCCCATTCCCATTTCTGGTTGCGCAGAGGCCCTACTTCCTGTGTATGACGCGGAGCCATAGGATTGCGGGCAGGAGCCAAGTTCTCCATACAGTGAAGACCCCAGTGTGCCTTGGTTATAGTAATATACCTGGCTTCCTTCCTGGTAGGGAAGTGACAGGCGGCTATGCCCCTGATTTGGAATCTGAGATGGTGCTCCCTGAGCAAGCCTGGCAGAAAGTGATGGATATAGAGGGACCATGTTATTGGCGTCTGAAGTTTTATCATACTGGGCTGCCATAAACATGGAGGAAGCAGCTGGGTGCCGGTCAGTGAGTGCCAGAGTAAAGTCTCCGAGTGAAGAGGAATTCTTTTCAGTGCTTCCTGTGATGTCCCACTCAAGAACACCTGGATAGGAAGGAGCTGAAGTGGAGATCTGGCTGTGGTCAGTAACTCCAGATAACATAGTCGTGCTGGAATGTTGGTAAAGGTAGGCACTACCCATGAGTGTCTGGAAAGAGGTACCGGTAGCCGATGCCGAACTGACGGCAGGGGCAGAGACTCTGGAGAAGTTGCAGACACTTCGTGTTAGGGAAGTTGCATTGCTCACCACAGGAAGAGAATGCTGCAGAGAATTTAGAGTTCCAAGTAGAGATGGATTTTGGAAATTTTCTGTAAGAACAAGAGGGTCATGAAAAACTCAGGGAGGTTGAGAAATTCTCACTACGTTTGAGGAACAGCATTATCTTAAGGTTCTTGCTCTCAGGACACCTCTACTATCGACCCTTCCTGAGAAACCCAAAATCAGACAGTTAATGATGGCTGTAAGGACTGAGCAGTTTTCCACTCTTCTGTATTAACTGCCTGTGCTCCCATCTTGGGCACAGATGGGCAGAAGAGCCAAGTGGTATGGTTCAGACATTGTTCTCTAGGCTGGAAGCAACCTTCTCCCTGCCCTGTCTTTCCCTTCAGCCTGCACTCGTATTGACTTCTATGCTATTTCCTAGACTGGAAGCATTTTAGAACTAGGAGGCCCTTAGAGAACTTTCTCTTTTTTCAGTCTCATTTCACGAGTAAGGAAACTGAGGCTCAGAGAGGTCGGGTTGACTTGTTCAAGTTCTCTCATTATGTTAGTGTCATTACCAGGTTTCAGAACCTAAGTATCCTGACTTCCTTGCCAGGACTCCACTCTGAGCATGATAGTGCCAGAAAGCAGGAGAAATAGAACTTATAATATAAGCATTTTTTTTGTCCATTAGAAAACAGTACGGCCATTACCATTGTCATCTTCAGTGTCTCCCTTTGCTTGTGCAGTTCCCACGCTATTACCTAGAGTTGACGTATAGCTCAGTCCAACTGGTGAACTGAAAGAGTCATTTTTGCCCTCTTCAAGCCTGGTTTCTCATCCTACCTCAAAATGATTACCCGAAAGTGGATTTCTTAAGTGCTTTTGGAAAGAGAAAAGTTATCTGATTACTTCAGATTACTCATCTATAAAGTGGTTATAACACCACCACCAATAATAATAGCAGTAATAATTAATAGATGAATAAGCTGATCTATTGCGTATGATTTATATGGAGGAAGATACAATAAGTTCTAGAAAGACAAAGAAAAATCATGAAAAACATGTTACGTAACGAAAAAGAAATCCATAGATATTAATGAAAACTGGGGTATGTGGGCAAGTATCAAAGCCTAATGAATTTACTAACAAATGACATTCTGTACCATACATGCAATATTATGAAAGTGAATTTTGCCCACTCTATTTTAGTGAATACTATTAACCAAAAAACACGATGGAGGTGATAGAGGTGAATGAATTCCTAGCCAATGCATACAGACAGAGACGATAAATCAGTAAAAAATGCACAACAAGCAACAGAATGCAACAAATGTGAATGTATAGGTAGCCACAACATATATAGACAAGTATTTCAATGAAAACCGGTACAAAGCAGACAGCAAAATAGTAAGTGTAAAAGAGTTTCATTATTGTGCTCATTCATATTTTTACCCAGCAAGTAACAGGTATTAAGCCTAGGAGAAATATATCTTTCCATGAATATAACTCATATAATAAGCAGAAAGGAAGCTTAAAAAGTATCAAGAAGGTTTTTGTATTTATCCTAGAACTTAGAATCATCTTCCACATCCAAGAAGATGACATCCCAAGACCTCAAAAAACCATCATCCCTAGAATCCAATTAAAAAAGATTTTCAAATGTAAGAAAATCCAAAGGACTCCACAACATTGTTTTAGATAAATGTGGATGTTTGTGTTTTCTTTTTTTCTTTTGCCGCGCCGCGTGGCCCTGGCCGTGAAAGCACCGAGTCCTAAGCGCTGGACCGCCAGGGAATTCCCTAAATGGGGAATTAGAGATGTGGGGCTTGACTTTTTCTTTTTCTTCTCCGGTAGCTAAGATCTACAAGCGAACGATGGCTGTTGATCAATGTGCTCTCTGTGTTAGGAAGGAAATAACTGTAAAAATGAAAAGCAACCTTGCCTTAGAAGCTACATATCACACAAAGGAAATAGTCCTTCTGATTCAATGTAGAAGATATCATTTAAAATGTTTAATTGGTCAAATGTCTACCTAGTTTAAAAATTAGAAAGAATAGAACACTGAAAAGCAGCCCCCTAGATAACCACTTTGGTTTCTGGTTTCTAGGAAGCATCATTTCTAAAACATACTTCTAAAATGTTTCTATTCCAAACTGTCAAGTGCCAGCTGTATTCAGAGAGGCAATAAAAGAAAGAAAACGGAGTATGACTTTTCTGATAGGCTGCCTTTCCTGGTGATCCCCTGTTCTGGCCTTACTTTCCTTCTTAGTCTGTTAATGTAAGGATTTGCTACCATCAGCTTTGTTTTGCCCTGCTCTGAGTAGATTTCCCTCTGTGCTGTTTCTGCTTTAATTTAAAATCTTTGGCTCCCATCAACATTCCATGGCAAACTGCCTCTTTCTTGAGAGCTCCTCTATGCTTTCCCTCTTCATTCTTATATTTTTTTCCCATCTCTTGGTTCCTGTTGGCCTGTGCTAATGAAAACAATCCTAAACTTGCTTACGTTTGACTCTGTGCCTCCCTATATAGCCCAGTACTCTCCATCCTCTCTCCCTATTCTCTCTTTTCAACTAGTCGAAATACTAGTGGAGGGAGACCATTGGAGATGAAACATCTTGGTATATATCGCTAGTTTTCTGTGTCACCTGGCTTTTCTATGTTTCTGTTGAAACACTCTTTTGAGAAGTCTCTGATTTCATTTTCTACATGGGTACCCTTTAAGGCTCAATATTGGAAAAGAAGGGGATCAGAGTGATCAACCCAATGTGGTATCCTAACGTAACAGATAAGGAAAGCAGCAGGCTTTGTGAGGCAGTCAGTGATTTGTCCAAAGTCACACAGACAGTAAACGTCAAAGTCAAAACTGAAATTAGGTCTCCAGACTTGTAGTTCAATACTTTCCCTCATTATTCCACGCTATTTTGAATCTCCTCCTCAATTTAGGGGCACAAGAAATCGAACGCAAAACTTTCCAAAGTTTCTTTTCTTACCTGACATGGTCAGAGAAGAGGAGACATCAACTGCAGGTACAAGGGATGAGGAGACAACACTAGAGGATGTCTGAGTGGCTGCAGCTGAACGGCGCACGTGTCCAGTACAAAGGTCACTGGTTACTGGTCCAAACGGCTCCACGGAAACCCCAAGACCTCTACCAAGTGGTAGTAGGTTTGGTAGGAGAGTGATGTCACAAAGCAGGCAGTTGAAAGGTATGAGCTAGCCAATAGGGAGGTCCGATCCCCAACAGGAGGGCGGGCTTGGGTGAAGAGAGCGTAGGAGAGCTAAAACAACCCCTCAATTTCTGAGCTCTGGGGAGGAAATCCTAGAAGACAGATTTACCTCCCCCAGGCTCTTCCATTAGGGAAATCATTGCAACATTTCTTACAGACGTTCATTAATATAATTAACTAACAGTTACTTATATTCTACAGAGTATTCTATTTTATGTATCATATACTTAGAGCTATATAGATCTTATTTAACTAGTATCCTTAGGAAGGAAAGAGCCATGTAGTTTGAACTATTACAGTTGTAACTTGGTTAAAGAGCAGGGTGAAGTTTGTTGAGTGTACCCTGTGGAGAATGTTGTGGTCCAAGGCTCTTCTCTTTTAGTTTCTTCTCCTTGACTCCTACCTTCCTTGGGCTGGGCTAGGCTGGGGGCCAGGTTGGACTTGCGACTTAACATTTCTCTTCCGCTTTCTTTTTTTTTTTTTTTCTTCCATTATGGGCATTGCTTCTAGGACAAGCCTTGGTCTTGCATTGGATGTTCCTTCCTGTCAACTTCCAGCAGCAGGAGTCTTCTTTTCAGTGCTTGATGCTTCACGAAATAGACTCTGCCCATTGGCAGCAAATACCAGAGAGCCAGGAGACAGAGCTGGTTGCAGACCTTTCCTCTTCCAGCCTTTGGTTGCAATTGTTTTGCCCATGATTTGCTAGCTCTAGTTCCTTGGGCCACACAGGTATCTTGCCATCCAGCTCTTTTTATATGTGAGAGACATTCTGAACACTGTCCCTCTTTCTTTGCACAGAAGTATATACAGTGTGGCAGTTACCGTAATCTCCTCCCCCTTGCAAACAGCCCCTCTAGAATCTCGGACCTCTAGGACTCTCTGTCTTGCATGCTTGGGTGCAAGGCCAAGCACAATGAAGAGGAGAATAATTAGAGAAAGAGGAGGACATTGGTGGAGAACTGGGAGCAGGTAAGGTGAAAGGGCACCGGAGAAAAGAGATGCATGTAGGTTTTTTGGTTTCTGTGGGAAACAAGTTGACACACTTGGGCCTCATTTTGTATTAACAGAACAGAGAGTTGTAGATATAAGTAGCTAGATCGTGCAGCAACTGCCATGAAGTCTGTACACTGAAGAGAACAGTCTCACATCTAGTTTTCATTTTGTTTTATGTCATATTACCTTATTTATAGCATTCACTGGTATGTTTGTAGAACGCAGATGTTTTCAAATGCTCTGGTTTTGTCTACATGGTTATTTCCTTGTCCTATTTGTAAGGAATCCAACATTGTAAGACATATTGCATGTTTTTCTCTTGACGATTGTTTACCTTGAAGCGTCATGAACTAACTTGAGCTGTTGGATTTTGTGGAGAAACTTTAAAAAGGGTCTGTGAAAAAGGCATTGTGGTGAGTCGCATTATGCACCCGAGCGTAAGGAGCAGATATCTGCCACCAGCCCAGCTTGGCCTGGATTGCCTCTGTGTTAGTTCCCCTGGTTAGTGCTTTTCTCCCTAACCACTCTTGTGACTGTGATAATGTGAGTTAAGGGCTGAGTTGCTAGTGATTTATGTGTGAGGTAGGCTGGTTTGAGGGAGGAAATCTATGGACCTAGTCATTTTCCTTGGTGGTAAGCTTTCAGGGGTGCAAAGATCGATCTTCCTGGGGACTTTTCTGGTACCAGGAAGATATCGCATAGATGGGACCTCCAAAGACACACATTTAATTTTTAGGCCTGTTGTTCCTATTATGGGATGTGAGTTTCTTCACTGATGGGGATGCTGCTTATCTGAGAAGAAACTGTGAAAGGTGGTGTAGTATAGAGGTGTGGCTTAAGCTTTTAAGTTTTCTTCAAGGTTTTTCCCCTAAGCTTCATACTTCAGACGGCCTACTTACATGAGACTAGTATGTGATGTCAGGCTAACAACTTCCTAAATACCTGCAAGCCAGATCAGTGTCTCTTTTCTCTATATTCCCATGGAAATCAAGGGTCCCGCCGAATTTTCCATCGAAACAGTTGATTTGTGCTGTCTCTAGGAATTCTACAGGGCGTACCGTTGCTTCCTAACCGGTGTCATTTGGGAGATCCACCTCTGTACGTTCAAATGATTAATTTTGAGACTCTGCTCATGTGTGCAGTAAACCCTTTAATTCCCTAAGACCTTCCTTTCCTCCATCTCATACCCCATGAAGCCCGCTTCAGTTTATCTCCTGAATTTCTTTGGAATCTGTCAGCTCTCCCTCAACATCCTAATACTGAACTTGCCTGTCTGTTGCGATTAGGTCCTAACTAGTGTCCATATATCTTGTTTCCCTCCCATCCATTCTTCACACAAGAAAGCTTCAAAGCAAGTTGGAACATTGCTCATAAACATCGCTCACAAACATTGTTTTGAGAATAGAAAACACACTGGTGGCCTTTAAGACTCTGCGTGCTCTAGAATCCTCTCTGCTTCTCTAGCCCCATCTTGTGCCACGTTTGCCCTCACTTTCTATGCTTCAGATACACTGAATTAACCTTAGTTCTCACTCATCTGAGAGAAGTCAGTTGAGAAATTATTTTTCACTGTGATTCCTAGCATTAAGGAATTTGATGATCAGGTTTTGTATGAGGACTAAAACTAAACTGGGAAGTGGAAGAATTGCGTTTCAACTGTTTCAGTCAACACGCATGTATTAATGATACCTAAGTATTGAACACCGGGCTAGGTTTCATGAGGGATACAGAAGTTCTGGCCATCTCTGGTTTTGGGTATCCCTTATTTGTTGAGACCTTTGCGTTGTTTGGTTGCCTTTTGTCTGTTTTCCAGATGGGAAAACAGGAACAAGGGAAGTATAGGTTATTACTAGGTGGGGTTGAACAAGTGGAGCAGCAAACTGCAAAGCAGAAAGAAGAGGGACGTACTATAGAGGGATGTGATTTCCATTTTCAAGGCGCCTGCGTCCTGTGCAGGGAGACAGCCTAACATAAAATGTGCCTAACAAAAGATCTATTGACTTCTTACTAAAAATCTCCAGTTCATATAACCCAGGGGTTTATACCTTCTCCTTTAAAAGTTCTATTCCTGGGACTTCCCTGGTGGTCCAGTGGTGAAGACTCTGCGCTTCCAATGCAGCAGGCGTGGGTTCAATCCCTGGTTGGGGAGCTAAGATCCCACATGCTGCGCAGCCAAAGAAATTTTTTTCAAAAGTTATACTCCTGTGTTGTTGAATTTAGTGGTTTAGATTTTGTTTGAATGTTAAGAAGATTTCAGTTTATTTACCAGGAACAAACAAAACATAATGTAAAAATAGTTTCCCAGAAACGATTTCCATCGTTCTCTTCTTCCCTTTCTCCCGCAGACTGACTGGTGTTTCATCTTGACAAGTTCTCTGAAGTTCTCTGTCATTCCATAGGAAAGCGGTCTGGCTTGGAGGTTGCAATCCCAGGGAATTTTTCATCAGCGGGGAAGTCTCCATCACTACAGAGGAATCAAGGTTGAAGTCAGTCCCGGGTAAGTGAGATGCTCCCCCTAAACACCAACACAGCAGTCGTGTACCTTTCAAGGGGTTCAGGGGCAAGATGGGCAAGGCATTTCTACTAACTCTTCTTAAGGATCATGGACAGTGCCCTATGCTACGAGGTAAGCGGTGACTGTTGTAATTCTTACTGGTGATCATTTCATGTCACTGATCCTTGGCTCTCTTTGTATCTCATAGGACTGTTGTAAGTCCAATACAAAATGAGTCTTCTTTTTAAAAAACTGAAATGTTTTACAAAGCCTAGCATTCTCATAGAGAGTCCTTTGAATTCTCCCCACTTTCCCGAGAGGCTAAGAACACTTCACACCATGAACTAGGAGAGGGGGTAGAGCCCTTTCTGATGAAATATAGAAACAAAGACAGAGTCTTAGCCTGCTTGCTCTCTGGACAGGATCTCGGACCACAAGGTCTTAAATCCTGGTATAAATGACGGAAGTGAGGACAGTTCAACTGGCACTCTCATAACAAGAGTTCTGAAACACCTTCCAAAGAGACTGTAGCAGTAGACGAGGGAAGGGAGTGCTACAGTGTGGTAGTACAGGGGGAATGCTCGGCTACAGCAGTGAAAAATGTGGTACCTATTGGTGTGCTCTTGGGGTTCTTGTACATGTAGCATAGATGACCTTTACAGTGTCCCTCCCACCTTCCCACCTGCATTAGGTGTTCTGTTTTTTTGTTTTTTTTTTTTTTTTAATTTACGTTTATTGATTGATTGATTGATTGAACTTATTTATTCTACGTATTTATTTTTTTGGCTGCACTGGGTCCTCATTGGTGTGCACGGGCTTTCTCTAGTTGCGGCTAGCGGGGTCTACTCTTGGTTGCGGTGTGCGGGCTTCTCATCGCGGTGGCCTCTCTTGTTGCGGAGCATGGGCTGTAGGCGCGTGGGCTTCGGTAGTTGCGGGTCACGGGCTCTGGAATGCAGGCTCAGTCGTTGTGGCACATGCGCTTAGTTGCTGCACGGCATGTGGGATCTTCGCAGACCGGGGCTCGAAGCCGTGTCCCCTGCATTGGCAGGCGCCACCAGGGAAGCCCTAGCTGTTCTTACATAGAGTCTAAAAACAGAGAGCACTGAGAGAAGGTAGTGGTTATTAAAGGCTCAGGATCTAAATTCTACCTGTCTCTACACCCCTTCCCAGCTGTCGATTTGACCCCATTTGTGAATGCCGACCTCATTCTTCAACTTTCTCTGCCGTTTGTATACTCACCTTGAAAACTTGTTTCTGTGATGCGTTGAGCAGACACAGGGTGGCAGATTGCAGAGGTGGAAGCTGGTGGTCGGATATTTGTGGGCTGAATCTCCTTCAGTCCCATTCCCATTTCTGGTTGCGCAGAGGCCCTACTTCCTGTGTATGACGCGGAGCCATAGGATTGCGGGCAGGAGCCAAGTTCTCCATACAGTGAAGACCCCAGTGTGCCTTGGTTATAGTAATATACCTGGCTTCCTTCCTGGTAGGGAAGTGACAGGCGGCTATGCCCCTGATTTGTTCGTGGGCCTCCTGATACAGCAGTTCCCTTGGCTCTGGCCCTGTCGTCAGCTGCCCCTAGGAGGACTCTGAGCCCTAGCCACTTCTCTGGTAGATTTGCCTATTCCCCCACTATAATCACACCTGAATAAGGCAACTCAAACCTTTCAGAGATGTGTCGTGAACCTCTTGTTTTCTGAAATACCTATCTGGTGGTTGTGAGACTTAAGGCCAACCTCCCCGAGAGACTTTGTTTCTATTTCTCCTAGTAAACCTAGACTCATCTCCTGTCACCTTCAACTCTACTCCAATTGTGTTCTTTCAACCCAGACCCCTGACCCTGCTTTTTACTTCTGCCATTTCATCCTCACTCCTGCTTCCTTTCCTAAATCCATACGTCTCTTTTGGCCTTCCTAGCCCTGGGCCAAGTTCCTTCCTCTTTCCTCAGTTTTTACCCCTTTCCTTCATTCTCCCATCCAACTTTCAGGCCTTCCTTTCTCACGCCCCAGTTAGCAGCATCTCAAAATTCGAAAGGTTTATTACTCATCTATTAATTCTATTCCATTTACTTATTCGGTTCTATACCTATCTTACCTATGTATGGAAGAACCGCTGGTAGCCAAGGTGGCAGCAAGAATCCTAGCAGCTGTCACCTGACGTATCCGTAGTAGTCAGCAATTTCCATTTCTTTGTCCCTCTGGGTGAAAAATTGCAGCTTCCCCGAAGAGGTGTATCTGGCAGCATTCTCCCGTTGTTGTTGAGCCCGCCTCTTCATGGCCTCTCGCTCTGGCCTCTGCTCTTGTTCGATGGGCTTTGACATGACTGGCTCAGGCACGTTGGGTTCCCTCCATGGAACTCGTTGCTTGCTGAAGTCTTGGAGTAGAAGTTGGGTTTGGAGCTTGGGTGGGGACTGGCGCTTAGTCACAGCAGGGGGAACAGGCTCGCGCTGGAGAGAAGCGCCAGATGAAGTTTTGTAGGGTGCAGGCCTAGGAGCAGCAGGCTGAGGGACACGAGGCTGGGTATGGTTGGTCCAAGCCGGTTGGGTTGGGTTGGCCACAGTTGGCTGAGCTGGTTTGGCGGGACCTGGCAAAGAGGCAGGAGCTGGCTGGGATGAATTGACTGCAGCAGGTTGAGCTGAGTCAGTAGAACCAGGCTGGGCACGGTAAGCCACAGCAGGCCGATGTGAGGCCAGAGACTGTGGCCTCCGAGGAGCGGGTCGAGCTTGAGGCTTGTCCCAGGCAGAAAAAGGCAGAGGTATCAACTTGACCTTCCCAGGAGGAGGCCGCTCACACTGGGATGGAGATGGACACTCTGTTTCAGCACTGCTGTCTGGTTTCTGGGCTTGGACTTGCGTTTTCTCAGGCCTCTTACCCTCACGTGGGGTATGCCGCCGTGGCTGGATCGCTGGGGGTGGCTGGGGGTCTTTGGGGTTGCTTGAATTTCCCAAGAGCCGACAGGAAGAGAGCCCAGTTTTCGTCTCATTCTTCTTCCCCAGCGCATGAAGAACCTTCACAGACTCCAGCATGCGCACGCCAAGGGAGGTTCGAGGCTTTTGAAAGCTCTCTTGGCGAAGCTCAGTTTGGTGTTCCTTTCGCTTCGTGTTGGGGATTGCTGGCTTGTCTTCTGCCTTGACTTTGTTCCCTGACTGCTTGTTCTCTTCAGCCTTGTTTCTTCCTCTGGTCCTTTTGGTCTTTTCCTGCCCATGGCTCTCAGTTTTGCTGATCTTTCCGGATGCAGCTTTCTGAGGTTTGCCTTGAGAGTGCTTGGCCGTGTTCGCAGGAGCCCTGTCACTGACTGCAGCAGTGCATATAACCGCTTCTCCCCCTAACAGGCACTCTGGATCCTTTGGCTGGATTTTGGCCTTGGGAGCACCACCGATAGGCTCAGAGGCTTTCTGTTTGTTCTTCCTGGGTTGATCAGAGGGAACCTTTACGACACTTGGCTTTTCCTGCACCTGATTCACCTTAATGGCTCTGGTGTCTTCAGCTTTGATCACGTTGGGACCTTGGGATCGATCAAGATCTTTCCAAGAATTAAAGAGCTGGGGAAGGTGAATATCCTCCGCCAGTGTAGTAATGTCTGCAAGACCACTGCTAGGTTCAGTCCCATTTTCAAGTGTCCCTAGGTCCTGACGACTCAGGCTGTTCTCTCCCAGATCAGCATTTTCAGAACCAGGCTGCTCCTCTTGGCTGAGGGGATCGGTGCAGGCCAGCGGCTGGGGAATATCAGGGATTCCCAAAGGGAGTAGTGGAGGATCTTGGTTTTCTATTGGGATCTGGTAGGCCTCCAGAGGCTTTGACAGCTTGGTTTTGATATCCTCCACGTTCTTACTCTCTGTTTGTCCCTGGCTTGGAGCTGGAGGCAGGGCCAGGAGACGCCTGGCACTCTGGACTGGAGCTGTCACTGAAATGTCCCCAAGTTCAGATGGTGGGTTACTCTCAAGTATGTGACTGTTTCTGCTACTGCAGGACTTGGGGAGTTCTTGAGTTTGTGTCACACAAAACGTCTGGCTTGGAGGTTGCAATCCCAGGGAATTTTTCATCACCAGGGAAGTCTCCATCACTACAAAGGGATCAAGGGAGAAGTCAGTCCCTGGTAAATGAGATGCTCCCCCTAAACACCAACACAGCAGTCATGTACCTTTCAAGGGGTTCAGGGGCAAGATGGGCAAGGCATTTCTACTAACTCTTCTTAAGGATCATGGACAGTGCCCTATGCTACGAGGTAAGCGGTGACTGTTGTAATGCTTAACTGGTGATCATTTCATGTCACTGATCCTTGGCTCTCTTTGTATCTCATAGGACTGTTGTAAGTCCAATACAAAATGAGTCTTCTTTTTAAACAACTGAAATGTTTTACAAAGCCTAGCATTCTCATATAGAGTCCTTTCAATTCTCCCCACTTTCCCGAGAGGCTAAGAACACTTCACACCATGAACTAGGAGAGGGGGTAGAGCCCTTTCTGATGAAATACAGAAACAAAGACAGAGTCTTAGCCTGCTTGCTCTCTGGACAGGATCTCGGACCACAAGGTCTTAAATCCTGGTATAAATGACGGAAGTGAGGACACTTCAACTGGCACTCTCATAACAAGAGTTCTGAGACACCTTCCAAAGAGACTGTAGCAGTAGACGAGGGAAGGGAGTGCTACAGTGTGGTAGTACAGGGGGAATGCTCGGCTACAGCAGTGAAAAATGTGGTACCTATTGGTGTGCTCTCGGGGTTCTTGTACATGTAGCATAGATGACCTTTACAGTGTCCCTCCCACCTTCCCACCTGCATTAGGTGTTCTTTTTGTTTTTTTGTTTTTTTAATTTACGTTTATTTATTGATTGATTGTTTGAACTTATTTATTCTACGTATTTATTTTTTTGGCTGCACAGGGTCTTCATTGCTGTGCACGGGCTTTCTCTAGTTGCGGCTAGCGGGGTCTACTCTTGGTTGCGGTGTGCGGGCTTCTCTTGTTGCGGAGCATGCGCTCTAGGCGCGTGGGCTTCGGTAGTTGCGGCTCACGGGCTCTAGAATGCAGGCTCAGTCGTTGTGGCACATGGGCTTTGTTGCTCCACGGCATGTGGGATCTTCCCAGACCAGGGCTCGAACCCGTGTCCCCCTCATTGCATTGGCAGGCGGATTCTTAACCACGGCGCCACCAGGGAAGCCCTAGGTGTTCTTACATAGAGTCTAAAAACAGAGGGCACTGAGCGAAGGTAGTGGTTACTAAAGGCTCAGGATCTAAATTCTACCTGTCTCTACACCCCTTCCCAGCTGTCGATTTGACCCCATTTGTGAATGCCGACCTCATTCTTCAACTTTCTCTGCCGTTTGTATACTCACCTTGAAAACTTGTTTCTGTGATGCGTTGAGCAGACACAGGGTGGCAGATTGCAGAGGTGGAAGCTGGTGGTCGGATATTTGTGGGCTGAATCTCCTTCAGTCCCATTCCCATTTCTGGTTGCGCAGAGGCCCTACTTCCTGTGTATGACGCGGAGCCATAGGATTGCGGGCAGGAGCCAAGTTCTCCATACAGTGAAGACCCCAGTGTGCCTTGGTTATAGTAATATACCTGGCTTCCTTCCTGGTAGGGAAGTGACAGGCGGCTATGCCCCTGATTTGGAATCTGAGATGGTGCTCCCTGAGCAAGCCTGGCAGAAAGTGATGGATATAGAGGGACCATGTTATTGGCGTCTGAAGTTTTATCATACTGGGCTGCCATAAACATGGAGGAAGCAGCTGGGTGCCGGTCAGTGAGTGCCAGAGTAAAGTCTCCGAGTGAAGAGGAATTCTTTTCAGTGCTTCCTGTGATGTCCCACTCAAGAACACCTGGATAGGAAGGAGCTGAAGTGGAGATCTGGCTGTGGTCAGTAACTCCAGATAACATAGTCGTGCTGGAATGTTGGTAAAGGTAGGCACTACCCATGAGTGTCTGGAAAGAGGTACCGGTAGCCGATGCCGAACTGACGGCAGGGGCAGAGACTCTGGAGAAGTTGCAGACACTTCGTGTTAGGGAAGTTGCATTGCTCACCACAGGAAGAGAATGCTGCAGAGAATTTAGAGTTCCAAGTAGAGATGGATTTTGGAAATTTTCTGTAAGAACAAGAGGGTCATGAAAAACTCAGGGAGGTTGAGAAATTCTCACTACGTTTGAGGAACAGCATTATCTTAAGGTTCTTGCTCTCAGGACACCTCTACTATCGACCCTTCCTGAGAAACCCAAAATCAGACAGTTAATGATGGCTGTAAGGACTGAGCAGTTTTCCACTCTTCTGTATTAACTGCCTGTGCTCCCATCTTGGGCACAGATGGGCAGAAGAGCCAAGTGGTATGGTTCAGACATTGTTCTCTAGGCTGGAAGCAACCTTCTCCCTGCCCTGTCTTTCCCTTCAGCCTGCACTCGTATTGACTTCTATGCTATTTCCTAGACTGGAAGCATTTTAGAACTAGGAGGCCCTTAGAGAACTTTCTCTTTTTTCAGTCTCATTTCACGAGTAAGGAAACTGAGGCTCAGAGAGGTCGGGTTGACTTGTTCAAGTTCTCTCATTATGTTAGTGTCATTACCAGGTTTCAGAACCTAAGTATCCTGACTTCCTTGCCAGGACTCCACTCTGAGCATGATAGTGCCAGAAAGCAGGAGAAATAGAACTTATAATATAAGCATTTTTTTTGTCCATTAGAAAACAGTACGGCCATTACCATTGTCATCTTCAGTGTCTCCCTTTGCTTGTGCAGTTCCCACGCTATTACCTAGAGTTGACGTATAGCTCAGTCCAACTGGTGAACTGAAAGAGTCATTTTTGCCCTCTTCAAGCCTGGTTTCTCATCCTACCTCAAAATGATTACCCGAAAGTGGATTTCTTAAGTGCTTTTGGAAAGAGAAAAGTTATCTGATTACTTCAGATTACTCATCTATAAAGTGGTTATAACACCACCACCAATAATAATAGCAGTAATAATTAATAGATGAATAAGCTGATCTATTGCGTATGATTTATATGGAGGAAGATACAATAAGTTCTAGAAAGACAAAGAAAAATCATGAAAAACATGTTACGTAACGAAAAAGAAATCCATAGATATTAATGAAAACTGGGGTATGTGGGCAAGTATCAAAGCCTAATGAATTTACTAACAAATGACATTCTGTACCATACATGCAATATTATGAAAGTGAATTTTGCCCACTCTATTTTAGTGAATACTATTAACCAAAAAACACGATGGAGGTGATAGAGGTGAATGAATTCCTAGCCAATGCATACAGACAGAGACGATAAATCAGTAAAAAATGCACAACAAGCAACAGAATGCAACAAATGTGAATGTATAGGTAGCCACAACATATATAGACAAGTATTTCAATGAAAACCGGTACAAAGCAGACAGCAAAATAGTAAGTGTAAAAGAGTTTCATTATTGTGCTCATTCATATTTTTACCCAGCAAGTAACAGGTATTAAGCCTAGGAGAAATATATCTTTCCATGAATATAACTCATATAATAAGCAGAAAGGAAGCTTAAAAAGTATCAAGAAGGTTTTTGTATTTATCCTAGAACTTAGAATCATCTTCCACATCCAAGAAGATGACATCCCAAGACCTCAAAAAACCATCATCCCTAGAATCCAATTAAAAAAGATTTTCAAATGTAAGAAAATCCAAAGGACTCCACAACATTGTTTTAGATAAATGTGGATGTTTGTGTTTTCTTTTTTTCTTTTGCCGCGCCGCGTGGCCCTGGCCGTGAAAGCACCGAGTCCTAAAGCGCTGGACCGCCAGGGAATTCCCTAAATGGGGAATTAGAGATGTGGGGCTTGACTTTTTCTTTTTCTTCTCCGGTAGCTAAGATCTACAAGCGAACGATGGCTGTTGATCAATGTGCTCTCTGTGTTAGGAAGGAAATAACTGTAAAAATGAAAAGCAACCTTGCCTTAGAAGCTACATATCACACAAAGGAAATAGTCCTTCTGATTCAATGTAGAAGATATCATTTAAAATGTTTAATTGGTCAAATGTCTACCTAGTTTAAAAATTAGAAAGAATAGAACACTGAAAAGCAGCCCCCTAGATAACCACTTTGGTTTCTGGTTTCTAGGAAGCATCATTTCTAAAACATACTTCTAAAATGTTTCTATTCCAAACTGTCAAGTGCCAGCTGTATTCAGAGAGGCAATAAAAGAAAGAAAACGGAGTATGACTTTTCTGATAGGCTGCCCTTCCTGGTGATCCCCTGTTCTGGCCTTACTTTCCTTCTTAGTCTGTTAATGTAAGGATTTGCTACCATCAGCTTTGTTTTGCCCTGCTCTGAGCAGATTTCCCTCTGTGCTGTTTCTGCTTTAATTTAAAATCTTTGGCTCCCATCAACATTCCATGGCAAACTGCCTCTTTCTTGAGAGCTCCTCTATGCTTTCCCTCTTCATTCTTATATTTTTTTCCCATCTCTTGGTTCCTGTTGGCCTGTGCTAATGAAAACAATCCTAAACTTGCTTACGTTTGACTCTGTGCCTCCCTATATAGCCCAGTACTCTCCATCCTCTCTCCCTATTCTCTCTTTTCAACTAGTCGAAATACTAGTGGAGGGAGACCATTGGAGATGAAACATCTTGGTATATATCGCTAGTTTTCTGTGTCACCTGGCTTTTCTATGTTTCTGTTGAAACACTCTTTTGAGAAGTCTCTGATTTCATTTTCTACATGGGTACCCTTTAAGGCTCAATATTGGAAAAGAAGGGGATCAGAGTGATCAACCCAATGTGGTATCCTAACGTAACAGATAAGGAAAGCAGCAGGCTTTGTGAGGCAGTCAGTGATTTGTCCAAAGTCACACAGACAGTAAACGTCAAAGTCAAAACTGAAATTAGGTCTCCAGACTTGTAGTTCAATACTTTCCCTCATTATTCCACGCTATTTTGAATCTCCTCCTCAATTTAGGGGCAAAAGAAATCGAACGCAAAACTTTCCAAAGTTTCTTTTCTTACCTGACATGGTCAGAGAAGAGGAGACATCAACTGCAGGTACAAGGGATGAGGAGACAACACTAGAGGATGTCTGAGTGGCTGCAGCTGAACGGCGCACGTGTCCAGTACAAAGGTCACTGGTTACTGGTCCAAACGGCTCCACGGAAACCCCAAGACCTCTACCAAGTGGTAGTAGGTTTGGTAGGAGAGTGATGTCACAAAGCAGGCAGTTGAAAGGTATGAGCTAGCCAATAGGGAGGTCCGATCCCCAACAGGAGGGCGGGCTTGGGTGAAGAGAGCGTAGGAGAGCTAAAACAACCCCTCAATTTCTGAGCTCTGGGGAGGAAATCCTAGAAGACAGATTTACCTCCCCCAGGCTCTTCCATTAGGGAAATCATTGCAACATTTCTTACAGACGTTCATTAATATAATTAACTAACAGTTACTTATATTCTACAGAGTATTCTATTTTATGTATCATATACTTAGAGCTATATAGATCTTATTTAACTAGTATCCTTAGGAAGGAAAGAGCCATGTAGTTTGAACTATTACAGTTGTAACTTGGTTAAAGAGCAGGGTGAAGTTTGTTGAGTGTACCCTGTGGAGAATGTTGTGGTCCAAGGCTCTTCTCTTTTAGTTTCTTCTCCTTGACTCCTACCTTCCTTGGGCTGGGCTAGGCTGGGGGCCAGGTTGGACTTGCGACTTAACATTTCTCTTCCGCTTTCTTTTTTTTTTTTTTTCTTCCATTATGGGCATTGCTTCTAGGACAAGCCTTGGTCTTGCATTGGATGTTCCTTCCTGTCAACTTCCAGCAGCAGGAGTCTTCTTTTCAGTGCTTGATGCTTCACGAAATAGACTCTGCCCATTGGCAGCAAATACCAGAGAGCCAGGAGACAGAGCTGGTTGCAGACCTTTCCTCTTCCAGCCTTTGGTTGCAATTGTTTTGCCCATGATTTGCTAGCTCTAGTTCCTTGGGCCACACAGGTATCCTGCCATCCAGCTCTTTTTATATGTGAGAGACATTCTGAACACTGTCCCTCTTTCTTTGCACAGAAGTATATACAGTGTGGCAGTTACCGTAATCTCCTCCCCCTTGCAAACAGCCCCTCTAGAATCTCGGACCTCTAGGACTCTCTGTCTTGCATGCTTGGGTGCAAGGCCAAGCACAATGAAGAGGAGAATAATTAGAGAAAGAGGAGGACATTGGTGGAGAACTGGGAGCAGGTAAGGTGAAAGGGCACCGGAGAAAAGAGATGCATGTAGGTTTTTTGGTTTCTGTGGGAAACAAGTTGACACACTTGGGCCTCATTTTGTATTAACAGAACAGAGAGTTGTAGATATAAGTAGCTAGATCGTGCAGCAACTGCCATGAAGTCTGTACACTGAAGAGAACAGTCTCACATCTAGTTTTCATTTTGTTTTATGTCATATTACCTTATTTATAGCATTCACTGGTATGTTTGTAGAACGCAGATGTTTTCAAATGCTCTGGTTTTGTCTACATGGTTATTTCCTTGTCCTATTTGTAAGGAATCCAACATTGTAAGACATATTGCATGTTTTTCTCTTGACGATTGTTTACCTTGAAGCGTCATGAGCTAACTTGAGCTGTTGGATTTTGTGGAGAAACTTTAAAAAGGGTCTGTGAAAAAGGCATTGTGGTGAGTCGCCTTATGCACCCGAGCGTAAGGAGCAGATATCTGCCACCAGCCCAGCTTGGCCTGGATTGCCTCTGTGTTAGTTCCCCTGGTTAGTGCTTTTCTCCCTAACCACTCTTGTGACTGTGATAATGTGAGTTAAGGGCTGAGTTGCTAGTGATTTATGTGTGAGGTAGGCTGGTTTGAGGGAGGAAATCTATGGACCTAGTCATTTTCCTTGGTGGTAAGCTTTCAGGGGTGCAAAGATCGATCTTCCTGGGGACTTCTCTGGTACCAGGAAGATATCGCATAGATGGGACCTCCAAAGACACACATTTAATTTTTAGGCCTGTTGTTCCTATTATGAGATGTGAGTTTCTTCACTGATGGGGATGCTGCTTATCTGAGAAGAAACTGTGAAAGGTGGTGTAGTATAGAGGTGTGGCTTAAGCTTTTAAGTTTTCTTCAAGGTTTTTCCCCTAAGCTTCATACTTCAGACGGCCTACTTACATGAGACTAGTATGTGATGTCAGGCTAACAACTTCCTAAATACCTGCAAGCCAGATCAGTGTCTCTTTTCTCTATATTCCCATGGAAATCAAGGGTCCCGCCGAATTTTCCATCGAAACAGTTGATTTGTGCTGTCTCTAGGAATTCTAAAGGGCGTACCGTTGCTTCCTAACCGGTGTCATTTGGGAGATCCCCCTCTGTACGTTCAAATGATTAATTTTGAGACTCTGCTCATGTGTGCAGTAAACCCTTTAATTCCCTAAGACCTTCCTTTCCTCCATCTCATACCCCATTAAGCCCGCCTCAGTTTATCTCCTGAATTTCTTTGGAATCTGTCAGCTCTCCCTCAACATCCTAATACTGAACTTGCCTGTCTGTTGCGATTAGGTCCTAACTAGTGTCCATATATCTTGTTTCCCTCCAATCCATTCTTCACACAAGAAAGCTTCAAAGCAAGTTGGAACATTGCTCATAAACATCGCTCACAAACATTGTTTTGAGAATAGAAAACACACTGGTGGCCTTTAAGACTCTGCGTGCTCTAGAATCCTCTCTGCTTCTCTAGCCCCATCTTGTGCCACGTTTGCCCTCACTTTCTATGCTTCAGATACACTGAATTAACCTTAGTTCTCACTCATCTGACAGAAGTCAGTTGAGAAATTATTTTTCACTGTGATTCCTAGCATTAAGGAATTTGATGATCAGGTTTTGTATGAGGACTAAAACTAAACTGGGAAGTGGAAGAATTGCGTTTCAACTGTTTCAGTCAACACGCATGTATTAATGATACCTAAGTATTGAACACCGGGCTAGGTTTCATGAGGGATACAGAAGTTCTGGCCATCTCTGGTTTTGGGTATCCCTTATTTGTTGAGACCTTTGCGTTGTTTGGTTGCCTTTTGTCTGTTTTCCAGATGGGAAAACAGGAACAAGGGAAGTATAGGTTATTACTAGGTGGGGTTGAACAAGTGGAGCAGCAAACTGCAAAGCAGAAAGAAGAGGGACGTACTATAGAGGGATGTGATTTCCATTTTCAAGGCGCCTGCGTCCTGTGCAGGGAGACAGCCTAACATAAAATGTGCCTAACAAAAGATCTATTGACTTCTTACTAAAAATCTCCAGTTCATATAACCCAGGGGTTTATACCTTCTCCTTTAAAAGTTCTATTCCTGGGACTTCCCTGGTGGTCCAGTGGTGAAGACTCTGCGCTTCCAATGCAGCAGGCGTGGGTTCAATCCCTGGTTGGCGAGCTAAGATCCCACATGCTGCGCAGCCAAAGAAATTTTTTTCAAAAGTTATACTCCTGTGTTGTTGAATTTAGTGGTTTAGATTTTGTTTGAATGTTAAGAAGATTTCAGTTTATTTACCAGGAACAAACAAAACATAATGTAAAAATAGTTTCCCAGAAACGATTTCCATCGTTCTCTTCTTCCCTTTCTCCCGCAGACTGACTGGTGTTTCATCTTGACAAGTTCTCTGAAGTTCTCTGTCATTCCATAGGAAAGCGGTCTGGCTTGGAGGTTGCAATCCCAGGGAATTTTTCATCAGCGGGGAAGTCTCCATCACTACAGAGGAATCAAGGTTGAAGTCAGTCCCGGGTAAGTGAGATGCTCCCCCTAAACACCAACACAGCAGTCGTGTACCTTTCAAGGGGTTCAGGGGCAAGATGGGCAAGGCATTTCTACTAACTCTTCTTAAGGATCATGGACAGTGTGCCCTATGCTACGAGGTAAGCGGTGACTGTTGTAATTCTTACTGGTGATCATTTCATGTCACTGATCCTTGGCTCTCTTTGTATCTCATAGGACTGTTGTAAGTCCAATACAAAATGAGTCTTCTTTTTAAAAAACTGAAATGTTTTACAAAGCCTAGCATTCTCATAGAGAGTCCTTTGAATTCTCCCCACTTTCCCGAGAGGCTAAGAACACTTCACACCATGAACTAGGAGAGGGGGTAGAGCCCTTTCTGATGAAATATAGAAACAAAGACAGAGTCTTAGCCTGCTTGCTCTCTGGACAGGATCTCGGACCACAAGGTCTTAAATCCTGGTATAAATGACGGAAGTGAGGACAGTTCAACTGGCACTCTCATAACAAGAGTTCTGAAACACCTTCCAAAGAGACTGTAGCAGTAGACGAGGGAAGGGAGTGCTACAGTGTGGTAGTACAGGGGGAATGCTCGGCTACAGCAGTGAAAAATGTGGTACCTATTGGTGTGCTCTTGGGGTTCTTGTACATGTAGCATAGATGACCTTTACAGTGTCCCTCCCACCTTCCCACCTGCATTAGGTGTTCTGTTTTTTTGTTTTTTTTTTTTTTTTAATTTACGTTTATTGATTGATTGATTGATTGAACTTATTTATTCTACGTATTTATTTTTTTGGCTGCACTGGGTCCTCATTGGTGTGCACGGGCTTTCTCTAGTTGCGGCTAGCGGGGTCTACTCTTGGTTGCGGTGTGCGGGCTTCTCATCGCGGTGGCCTCTCTTGTTGCGGAGCATGGGCTGTAGGCGCGTGGGCTTCGGTAGTTGCGGCTCACGGGCTCTGGAATGCAGGCTCAGTCGTTGTGGCACATGCGCTTAGTTGCTGCACGGCATGTGGGATCTTCGCAGACCGGGGCTCGAAGCCGTGTCCCCTGCATTGGCAGGCGCCACCAGGGAAGCCCTAGCTGTTCTTATATAGAGTCTAAAAACAGAGAGCACTGAGAGAAGGTAGTGGTTATTAAAGGCTCAGGATCTAAATTCTACCTGTCTCTACACCCCTTCCCAGCTGTCGATTTGACCCCGTTTGTGAATGCCGACCTCATTCTTCAACTTGCTCTGCCGTTTGTATACTCACCTTGAAAACTTGTTTCTGTGATGCGTTGAGCAGACACAGGGTGGCAGATTGCAGAGGTGGAAGCTGGTGGTCGGATATTTGCGGGCTGAATCTCCTTCAGTCCCATTCCCATTTCTGGTTGCACAGAGGCCCTACTTCCTGTGTATGACGC
Organism: Balaenoptera physalus; assembly: GCF_965194825.1. Classification (NCBI taxonomy): domain Eukaryota; kingdom Metazoa; phylum Chordata; class Mammalia; order Artiodactyla; family Balaenopteridae; genus Balaenoptera; species Balaenoptera physalus. Next base: position 33,678,453 of record NC_138894.1, read on the forward strand.
GGAGCCATAGGATTGCGGGCAGGAGCCAAGTTCTCCATACAGTGAAGACCCCAGTGTGCCTTGGTTATAGTAATATACCTGGCTTCCTTCCTGGTAGGGAAGTGACAGGCGGCTATGCCCCTGATTTGTTCGTGGGCCTCCTGATGCAGCAGTTCCCTTGGCTCTGGCCCTGTCGTCAGCTGCCCCTAGGAGGACTCTGAGCCCTAGCCACTTCTCTGGTAGATTTGCCTATTCCCCCACTATAATCACACCTGAATAAGGCAACTCAAACCTTTCAGAGATGTGTCGTGAACCTCTTGTTTTCTGAAATACCTATCTGGTGGTTGTGAGACTTAAGGCCAACCTCCCCGAGAGACTTTGTTTCTATTTCTCCTAGTAAACCTAGACTCATCTCCTGTCACCTTCAACTCTACTCCAATTGTGTTCTTTCAACCCAGACCCCTGACCCTGCTTTTTACTTCTGCCATTTCATCCTCACTCCTGCTTCCTTTCCTAAATCCATACGTCTCTTTTGGCCTTCCTAGCCCTGGGCCAAGTTCCTTCCTCTTTCCTCAGTTTTTACCCCTTTCCTTCATTCTCCCATCCAACTTTCAGTCCTTCCTTTCTCACGCCCCAGTTAGCAGCATCTCAAAATTCGAAAGGTTTATTACTCATCTATTAATTCTATTCCATTTACTTATTCGGTTCTATACCTATCTTACCTATGTATGGAAGAACCGCTGGTAGCCAAGGTGGCAGCAAGAATCCTAGCAGCTGTCACCTGACGTATCCGTAGTAGTCAGCAATTTCCATTTCTTTGTCCCTCTGGGTGAAAAATTGCAGCTTCCCCGAAGAGGTGTATCTGGCAGCATTCTCCCGTTGTTGTTGAGCCCGCCTCTTCATGGCCTCTCGCTCTGGCCTCTGCTCTTGTTCGATGGGCTTTGACATGACTGGCTCAGGCACGTTGGGTTCCCTCCATGGAACTCGTTGCTTGCTGAAGTCTTGGAGTAGAAGTTGGGTTTGGAGCTTGGGTGGGGACTGGCGCTTAGTCACAGCAGGGGGAACAGGCTCGCGCTGGAGAGAAGCGCCAGATGAAGTTTTGTAGGGTGCAGGCCTAGGAGCAGCAGGCTGAGGGACACGAGGCTGGGTATGGTTGGTCCAAGCCGGTTGGGTTGGGTTGGCCACAGTTGGCTGAGCTGGTTTGGCGGGACCTGGCAAAGAGGCAGGAGCTGGCTGGGATGAATTGACTGCAGCAGGTTGAGCTGAGTCAGTAGAACCAGGCTGGGCACGGTAAGCCACAGCAGGCCGATGTGAGGCCAGAGACTGTGGCCTCCGAGGAGCGGGTCGAGCTTGAGGCTTGTCCCAGGCAGAAAAAGGCAGAGGTATCAACTTGACCTTCCCAGGAGGAGGCCGCTCACACTGGGATGGAGATGGACACTCTGTTTCAGCACTGCTGTCTGGTTTCTGGGCTTGGACTTGCGTTTTCTCAGGCCTCTTACCCTCACGTGGGGTATGCCGCCGTGGCTGGATCGCTGGGGGTGGCTGGGGGTCTTTGGGGTTGCTTGAATTTCCCAAGAGCCGACAGGAAGAGAGCCCAGTTTTCGTCTCATTCTTCTTCCCCAGCGCATGAAGAACCTTCACAGACTCCAGCATGCGCACGCCAAGGGAGGTTCGAGGCTTTTGAAAGCTCTCTTGGCGAAGCTCAGTTTGGTGTTCCTTTCGCTTCGTGTTGGGGATTGCTGGCTTGTCTTCTGCCTTGACTTTGTTCCCTGACTGCTTGTTCTCTTCAGCCTTGTTTCTTCCTCTGGTCCTTTTGGTCTTTTCCTGCCCATGGCTCTCAGTTTTGCTGATCTTTCCGGATGCAGCTTTCTGAGGTTTGCCTTGAGAGTGCTTGGCCGTGTTCGCAGGAGCCCTGTCACTGACTGCAGCAGTGCATATAACCGCTTCTCCCCCTAACAGGCACTCTGGATCCTTTGGCTGGATTTTGGCCTTGGGAGCACCACCGATAGGCTCAGAGGCTTTCTGTTTGTTCTTCCTGGGTTGATCAGAGGGAACCTTTACGACACTTGGCTTTTCCTGCACCTGATTCACCTTAATGGCTCTGGTGTCTTCAGCTTTGATCACGTTGGGACCTTGGGATCGATCAAGATCTTTCCAAGAATTAAAGAGCTGGGGAAGGTGAATATCCTCCGCCAGTGTAGTAATGTCTGCAAGACCACTGCTAGGTTCAGTCCCATTTTCAAGTGTCCCTAGGTCCTGACGACTCAGGCTGTTCTCTCCCAGATCAGCATTTTCAGAACCAGGCTGCTCCTCTTGGCTGAGGGGATCGGTGCAGGCCAGCGGCTGGGGAATATCAGGGATTCCCAAAGGGAGTAGTGGAGGATCTTGGTTTTCTATTGGGATCTGGTAGGCCTCCAGAGGCTTTGACAGCTTGGTTTTGATATCCTCCACGTTCTTACTCTCTGTTTGTCCCTGGCTTGGAGCTGGAGGCAGGGCCAGGAGACGCCTGGCACTCTGGACTGGAGCTGTCACTGAAATGTCCCCAAGTTCAGATGGTGGGTTACTCTCAAGTATGTGACTGTTTCTGCTACTGCAGGACTTGGGGAGTTCTTGAGTTTGTGTCACACAAAACGTCTGGCTTGGAGGTTGCAATCCCAGGGAATTTTTCATCACCAGGGAAGTCTCCATCACTACAAAGGGATCAAGGGAGAAGTCAGTCCCTGGTAAATGAGATGCTCCCCCTAAACACCAACACAGCAGTCATGTACCTTTCAAGGGGTTCAGGGGCAAGATGGGCAAGGCATTTCTACTAACTCTTCTTAAGGATCATGGACAGTGCCCTATGCTACGAGGTAAGCGGTGACTGTTGTAATGCTTAACTGGTGATCATTTCATGTCACTGATCCTTGGCTCTCTTTGTATCTCATAGGACTGTTGTAAGTCCAATACAAAATGAGTCTTCTTTTTAAACAACTGAAATGTTTTACAAAGCCTAGCATTCTCATATAGAGTCCTTTCAATTCTCCCCACTTTCCCGAGAGGCTAAGAACACTTCACACCATGAACTAGGAGAGGGGGTAGAGCCCTTTCTGATGAAATACAGAAACAAAGACAGAGTCTTAGCCTGCTTGCTCTCTGGACAGGATCTCGGACCACAAGGTCTTAAATCCTGGTATAAATGACGGAAGTGAGGACACTTCAACTGGCACTCTCATAACAAGAGTTCTGAGACACCTTCCAAAGAGACTGTAGCAGTAGACGAGGGAAGGGAGTGCTACAGTGTGGTAGTACAGGGGGAATGCTCGGCTACAGCAGTGAAAAATGTGGTACCTATTGGTGTGCTCTCGGGGTTCTTGTACATGTAGCATAGATGACCTTTACAGTGTCCCTGCCACCTTCCCACCTGCATTAGGTGTTCTTTTTGTTTTTTTGTTTTTTTGTTTTTTTTTAATTTACGTTTATTTATTGATTGATTGTTTGAACTTATTTATTCTACGTATTTATTTTTTTGGCTGCACAGGGTCTTCATTGCTGTGCACGGGCTTTCTCTAGTTGCGGCTAGCGGGGTCTACTCTTGGTTGCGGTGTGCGGGCTTCTCTTGTTGCGGAGCATGCGCTCTAGGCGCGTGGGCTTCGGTAGTTGCGGCTCACGGGCTCTAGAATGCAGGCTCAGTCGTTGTGGCACATGGGCTTAGTTGCTCCACGGCATGTGGGATCTTCCCAGACCAGGGCTCGAACCCGTGTCCCCCGCATTGCATTGGCAGGTGGATTCTTAACCACGGCGCCACCAGGGAAGCCCTAGGTGTTCTTACATAGAGTCTAAAAACAGAGGGCACTGAGCGAAGGTAGTGGTTACTAAAGGCTCAGGATCTAAATTCTACCTGTCTCTACACCCCTTCCCAGCTGTCGATTTGACCCCATTTGTGAATGCCGACCTCATTCTTCAGCTTTCTCTGCCGTTTGTATACTCACCTTGAAAACTTGTTTCTGTGATGCGTTGAGCAGACACAGGGTGGCAGATTGCAGAGGTGGAAGCTGGTGGTCGGATATTTGTGGGCTGAATCTCCTTCAGTCCCATTCCCATTTCTGGTTGCGCAGAGGCCCTACTTCCTGTGTATGACGCGGAGCCATAGGATTGCGGGCAGGAGCCAAGTTCTCCATACAGTGAAGACCCCAGTGTGCCTTGGTTATAGTAATATACCTGGCTTCCTTCCTGGTAGGGAAGTGACAGGCGGCTATGCCCCTGATTTGGAATCTGAGATGGTGCTCCCTGAGCAAGCCTGGCAGAAAGTGATGGATATAGAGGGACCATGTTATTGGCGTCTGAAGTTTTATCATACTGGGCTGCCATAAACATGGAGGAAGCAGCTGGGTGCCGGTCAGTGAGTGCCAGAGTAAAGTCTCCGAGTGAAGAGGAATTCTTTTCAGTGCTTCCTGTGATGTCCCACTCAAGAACACCTGGATAGGAAGGAGCTGAAGTGGAGATCTGGCTGTGGTCAGTAACTCCAGATAACATAGTCGTGCTGGAATGTTGGTAAAGGTAGGCACTACCCATGAGTGTCTGGAAAGAGGTACCGGTAGCCGATGCCGAACTGACGGCAGGGGCAGAGACTCTGGAGAAGTTGCAGACACTTCGTGTTAGGGAAGTTGCATTGCTCACCACAGGAAGAGAATGCTGCAGAGAATTTAGAGTTCCAAGTAGAGATGGATTTTGGAAATTTTCTGTAAGAACAAGAGGGTCATGAAAAACTCAGGGAGGTTGAGAAATTCTCACTACGTTTGAGGAACAGCATTATCTTAAGGTTCTTGCTCTCAGGACACCTCTACTATCGACCCTTCCTGAGAAACCCAAAATCAGACAGTTAATGATGGCTGTAAGGACTGAGCAGTTTTCCACTCTTCTGTATTAACTGCCTGTGCTCCCATCTTGGGCACAGATGGGCAGAAGAGCCAAGTGGTATGGTTCAGACATTGTTCTCTAGGCTGGAAGCAACCTTCTCCCTGCCCTGTCTTTCCCTTCAGCCTGCACTCGTATTGACTTCTATGCTATTTCCTAGACTGGAAGCATTTTAGAACTAGGAGGCCCTTAGAGAACTTTCTCTTTTTTCAGTCTCATTTCACGAGTAAGGAAACTGAGGCTCAGAGAGGTCGGGTTGACTTGTTCAGGTTCTCTCATTATGTTAGTGTCATTACCAGGTTTCAGAACCTAAGTATCCTGACTTCCTTGCCAGGACTCCACTCTGAGCATGATAGTGCCAGAAAGCAGGAGAAATAGAACTTATAATATAAGCATTTTTTTTGTCCATTAGAAAACAGTACGGCCATTACCATTGTCATCTTCAGTGTCTCCCTTTGCTTGTGCAGTTCCCACGCTATTACCTAGAGTTGACGTATAGCTCAGTCCAACTGGTGAACTGAAAGAGTCATTTTTGCCCTCTTCAAGCCTGGTTTCTCATCCTACCTCAAAATGATTACCCGAAAGTGGATTTCTTAAGTGCTTTTGGAAAGAGAAAAGTTATCTGATTACTTCAGATTACTCATCTATAAAGTGGTTATAACACCACCACCAATAATAATAGCAGTAATAATTAATAGATGAATAAGCTGATCTATTGCGTATGATTTATATGGAGGAAGATACAATAAGTTCTAGAAAGACAAAGAAAAATCATGAAAAACATGTTACGTAACGAAAAAGAAATCCATAGATATTAATGAAAACTGGGGTATGTGGGCAAGTATCAAAGCCTAATGAATTTACTAACAAATGACATTCTGTACCATACATGCAATATTATGAAAGTGAATTTTGCCCACTCTATTTTAGTGAATACTATTAACCAAAAAACACGATGGAGGTGATAGAGGTGAATGAATTCCTAGCCAATGCATACAGACAGAGACGATAAATCAGTAAAAAATGCACAACAAGCAACAGAATGCAACAAATGTGAATGTATAGGTAGCCACAACATATATAGACAAGTATTTCAATGAAAACCGGTACAAAGCAGACAGCAAAATAGTAAGTGTAAAAGAGTTTCATTATTGTGCTCATTCATATTTTTACCCAGCAAGTAACAGGTATTAAGCCTAGGAGAAATATATCTTTCCATGAATATAACTCATATAATAAGCAGAAAGGAAGCTTAAAAAGTATCAAGAAGGTTTTTGTATTTATCCTAGAACTTAGAATCATCTTCCACATCCAAGAAGATGACATCCCAAGACCTCAAAAAACCATCATCCCTAGAATCCAATTAAAAAAGATTTTCAAATGTAAGAAAATCCAAAGGACTCCACAACATTGTTTTAGATAAATGTGGATGTTTGTGTTTTCTTTTTTTCTTTTGCCGCGCCGCGTGGCCCTGGCCGTGAAAGCACCGAGTCCTAAAGCGCTGGACCGCCAGGGAATTCCCTAAATGGGGAATTAGAGATGTGGGGCTTGACTTTTTCTTTTTCTTCTCCGGTAGCTAAGATCTACAAGCGAACGATGGCTGTTGATCAATGTGCTCTCTGTGTTAGGAAGGAAATAACTGTAAAAATGAAAAGCAACCTTGCCTTAGAAGCTACATATCACACAAAGGAAATAGTCCTTCTGATTCAATGTAGAAGATATCATTTAAAATGTTTAATTGGTCAAATGTCTACCTAGTTTAAAAATTAGAAAGAATAGAACACTGAAAAGCAGCCCCCTAGATAACCACTTTGGTTTCTGGTTTCTAGGAAGCATCATTTCTAAAACATACTTCTAAAATGTTTCTATTCCAAACTGTCAAGTGCCAGCTGTATTCAGAGAGGCAATAAAAGAAAGAAAACGGAGTATGACTTTTCTGATAGGCTGCCCTTCCTGGTGATCCCCTGTTCTGGCCTTACTTTCCTTCTTAGTCTGTTAATGTAAGGATTTGCTACCATCAGCTTTGTTTTGCCCTGCTCTGAGCAGATTTCCCTCTGTGCTGTTTCTGCTTTAATTTAAAATCTTTGGCTCCCATCAACATTCCATGGCAAACTGCCTCTTTCTTGAGAGCTCCTCTATGCTTTCCCTCTTCATTCTTATATTTTTTTCCCATCTCTTGGTTCCTGTTGGCCTGTGCTAATGAAAACAATCCTAAACTTGCTTACGTTTGACTCTGTGCCTCCCTATATAGCCCAGTACTCTCCATCCTCTCTCCCTATTCTCTCTTTTCAACTAGTCGAAATACTAGTGGAGGGAGACCATTGGAGATGAAACATCTTGGTATATATCGCTAGTTTTCTGTGTCACCTGGCTTTTCTATGTTTCTGTTGAAACACTCTTTTGAGAAGTCTCTGATTTCATTTTCTACATGGGTACCCTTTAAGGCTCAATATTGGAAAAGAAGGGGATCAGAGTGATCAACCCAATGTGGTATCCTAACGTAACAGATAAGGAAAGCAGCAGGCTTTGTGAGGCAGTCAGTGATTTGTCCAAAGTCACACAGACAGTAAACGTCAAAGTCAAAACTGAAATTAGGTCTCCAGACTTGTAGTTCAATACTTTCCCTCATTATTCCACGCTATTTTGAATCTCCTCCTCAATTTAGGGGCAAAAGAAATCGAACGCAAAACTTTCCAAAGTTTCTTTTCTTACCTGACATGGTCAGAGAAGAGGAGACATCAACTGCAGGTACAAGGGATGAGGAGACAACACTAGAGGATGTCTGAGTGGCTGCAGCTGAACGGCGCACGTGTCCAGTACAAAGGTCACTGGTTACTGGTCCAAACGGCTCCACGGAAACCCCAAGACCTCTACCAAGTGGTAGTAGGTTTGGTAGGAGAGTGATGTCACAAAGCAGGCAGTTGAAAGGTATGAGCTAGCCAATAGGGAGGTCCGATCCCCAACAGGAGGGCGGGCTTGGGTGAAGAGAGCGTAGGAGAGCTAAAACAACCCCTCAATTTCTGAGCTCTGGGGAGGAAATCCTAGAAGACAGATTTACCTCCCCCAGGCTCTTCCATTAGGGAAATCATTGCAACATTTCTTACAGACGTTCATTAATATAATTAACTAACAGTTACTTATATTCTACAGAGTATTCTATTTTATGTATCATATACTTAGAGCTATATAGATCTTATTTAACTAGTATCCTTAGGAAGGAAAGAGCCATGTAGTTTGAACTATTACAGTTGTAACTTGGTTAAAGAGCAGGGTGAAGTTTGTTGAGTGTACCCTGTGGAGAATGTTGTGGTCCAAGGCTCTTCTCTTTTAGTTTCTTCTCCTTGACTCCTACCTTCCTTGGGCTGGGCTAGGCTGGGGGCCAGGTTGGACTTGCGACTTAACATTTCTCTTCCGCTTTCTTTTTTTTTTTTTTTCTTCCATTATGGGCATTGCTTCTAGGACAAGCCTTGGTCTTGCATTGGATGTTCCTTCCTGTCAACTTCCAGCAGCAGGAGTCTTCTTTTCAGTGCTTGATGCTTCACGAAATAGACTCTGCCCATTGGCAGCAAATACCAGAGAGCTAGGAGACAGAGCTGGTTGCAGACCTTTCCTCTTCCAGCCTTTGGTTGCAATTGTTTTGCCCATGATTTGCTAGCTCTAGTTCCTTGGGCCACACAGGTATCCTGCCATCCAGCTCTTTTTATATGTGAGAGACATTCTGAACACTGTCCCTCTTTCTTTGCACAGAAGTATATACAGTGTGGCAGTTACCGTAATCTCCTCCCCCTTGCAAACAGCCCCTCTAGAATCTCGGACCTCTAGGACTCTCTGTCTTGCATGCTTGGGTGCAAGGCCAAGCACAATGAAGAGGAGAATAATTAGAGAAAGAGGAGGACATTGGTGGAGAACTGGGAGCAGGTAAGGTGAAAGGGCACCGGAGAAAAGAGATGCATGTAGGTTTTTTGGTTTCTGTGGGAAACAAGTTGACACACTTGGGCCTCATTTTGTATTAACAGAACAGAGAGTTGTAGATATAAGTAGCTAGATCGTGCAGCAACTGCCATGAAGTCTGTACACTGAAGAGAACAGTCTCACATCTAGTTTTCATTTTGTTTTATGTCATATTACCTTATTTATAGCATTCACTGGTATGTTTGTAGAACGCAGATGTTTTCAAATGCTCTGGTTTTGTCTACATGGTTATTTCCTTGTCCTATTTGTAAGGAATCCAACATTGTAAGACATATTGCATGTTTTTCTCTTGACGATTGTTTACCTTGAAGCGTCATGAGCTAACTTGAGCTGTTGGATTTTGTGGAGAAACTTTAAAAAGGGTCTGTGAAAAAGGCATTGTGGTGAGTCGCATTATGCACCCGAGCGTAAGGAGCAGATATCTGCCACCAGCCCAGCTTGGCCTGGATTGCCTCTGTGTTAGTTCCCCTGGTTAGTGCTTTTCTCCCTAACCACTCTTGTGACTGTGATAATGTGAGTTAAGGGCTGAGTTGCTAGTGATTTATGTGTGAGGTAGGCTGGTTTGAGGGAGGAAATCTATGGACCTAGTCATTTTCCTTGGTGGTAAGCTTTCAGGGGTGCAAAGATCGATCTTCCTGGGGACTTTTCTGGTACCAGGAAGATATCGCATAGATGGGACCTCCAAAGACACACATTTAATTTTTAGGCCTGTTGTTCCTATTATGGGATGTGAGTTTCTTCACTGATGGGGATGCTGCTTATCTGAGAAGAAACTGTGAAAGGTGGTGTAGTATAGAGGTGTGGCTTAAGCTTTTAAGTTTTCTTCAAGGTTTTTCCCCTAAGCTTCATACTTCAGACGGCCTACTTACATGAGACTAGTATGTGATGTCAGGCTAACAACTTCCTAAATACCTGCAAGCCAGATCAGTGTCTCTTTTCTCTATATTCCCATGGAAATCAAGGGTCCCGCCGAATTTTCCATCGAAACAGTTGATTTGTGCTGTCTCTAGGAATTCTACAGGGCGTACCGTTGCTTCCTAACCGGTGTCATTTGGGAGATCCACCTCTGTACGTTCAAATGATTAATTTTGAGACTCTGCTCATGTGTGCAGTAAACCCTTTAATTCCCTAAGACCTTCCTTTCCTCCATCTCATACCCCATTAAGCCCGCTTCAGTTTATCTCCTGAATTTCTTTGGAATCTGTCAGCTCTCCCTCAACATCCTAATACTGAACTTGCCTGTCTGTTGCGATTAGGTCCTAACTAGTGTCCATATATCTTGTTTCCCTCCAATCCATTCTTCACACAAGAAAGCTTCAAAGCAAGTTGGAACATTGCTCATAAACATCGCTCACAAACATTGTTTTGAGAATAGAAAACACACTGGTAGCCTTTAAGACTCTGCGTGCTCTAGAATCCTCTCTGCTTCTCTAGCCCCATCTTGTGCCACGTTTGCCCTCACTTTCTATGCTTCAGATACACTGAATTAACCTTAGTTCTCACTCATCTGACAGAAGTCAGTTGAGAAATTATTTTTCACTCTGATTCCTAGCATTAAGGAATTTGATGATCAGGTTTTGTATGAGGACTAAAACTAAACTGGGAAGTGGAAGAATTGCGTTTCAACTGTTTCAGTCAGCACGCATGTATTAATGATACCTAAGTATTGAACACCGGGCTAGGTTTCATGAGGGATACAGAAGTTCTGGCCATCTCTGGTTTTGGGTATCCCTTATTTGTTGAGACCTTTGCGTTGTTTGGTTGCCTTTTGTCTGTTTTCCAGATGGGAAAACAGGAACAAGGGAAGTATAGGTTATTACTAGGTGGGGTTGAACAAGTGGAGCAGCAAACTGCAAAGCAGAAAGAAGAGGGACGTACTATAGAGGGATGTGATTTCCATTTTCAAGGCGCCTGCGTCCTGTGCAGGGAGACAGCCTAACATAAAATGTGCCTAACAAAAGATCTATTGACTTCTTACTAAAAATCTCCAGTTCATATAACCCAGGGGTTTATACCTTCTCCTTTAAAAGTTCTATTCCTGGGACTTCCCTGGTGGTCCAGTGGTGAAGACTCTGCGCTTCCAATGCAGCAGGCGTGGGTTCAATCCCTGGTTGGGGAGCTAAGATCCCACATGCTGCGCAGCCAAAGAAATTTTTTTCAAAAGTTATACTCCTGTGTTGTTGAATTTAGTGGTTTAGATTTTGTTTGAATGTTAAGAAGATTTCAGTTTATTTACCAGGAACAAACAAAACATAATGTAAAAATAGTTTCCCAGAAACGATTTCCATCGTTCTCTTCTTCCCTTTCTCCCGCAGACTGACTGGTGTTTCATCTTGACAAGTTCTCTGAAGTTCTCTGTCATTCCATAGGAAAGCGGTCTGGCTTGGAGGTTGCAATCCCAGGGAATTTTTCATCAGCGGGGAAGTCTCCATCACTACAGAGGAATCAAGGTTGAAGTCAGTCCCGGGTAAGTGAGATGCTCCCCCTAAACACCAACACAGCAGTCGTGTACCTTTCAAGGGGTTCAGGCGCAAGATGGGCAAGGCATTTCTACTAACTCTTCTTAAGGATCATGGACAGTGTGCCCTATGCTACGAGGTAAGCGGTGACTGTTGTAATTCTTACTGGTGATCATTTCATGTCACTGATCCTTGGCTCTCTTTGTATCTCATAGGACTGTTGTTAAGTCCAATACAAAATGAGTCTTCTTTTTAAAAAACTGAAATGTTTTACAAAGCCTAGCATTCTCATAGAGAGTCCTTTGAATTCTCCCCACTTTCCCGAGAGGCTAAGAACACTTCACACCATGAACTAGGAGAGGGGGTAGAGCCCTTTCTGATGAAATATAGAAACAAAGACAGAGTCTTAGCCTGCTTGCTCTCTGGACAGGATCTCGGACCACAAGGTCTTAAATCCTGGTATAAATGACGGAAGTGAGGACAGTTCAACTGGCACTCTCATAACAAGAGTTCTGAAACACCTTCCAAAGAGACTGTAGCAGTAGACGAGGGAAGGGAGTGCTACAGTGTGGTAGTACAGGGGGAATGCTCGGCTACAGCAGTGAAAAATGTGGTACCTATTGGTGTGCTCTCGGGGTTCTTGTACATGTAGCATAGATGACCTTTACAGTGTCCCTCCCACCTTCCCACCTGCATTAGGTGTTCTGTTTTTTTGTTTGTTTGTTTGTTTTTAATTTACGTTTATTGATTGATTGATTGATTGAACTTATTTATTCTACGTATTTATTTTTTTGGCTGCACTGGGTCCTCATTGGTGTGCACGGGCTTTCTCTAGTTGCGGCTAGCGGGGTCTACTCTTGGTTGCGGTGTGCGGGCTTCTCATCGCGGTGGCCTCTCTTGTTGCGGAGCATGGGCTGTAGGCGCGTGGGCTTCGGTAGTTGCGGCTCACGGGCTCTGGAATGCAGGCTCAGTCGTTGTGGCACATGCGCTTAGTTGCTGCACGGCATGTGGGATCTTTGCAGACCGGGGCTCGAAGCCGTGTCCCCTGCATTGGCAGGCGCCACCAGGGAAGCCCTAGCTGTTCTTACATAGAGTCTAAAAACAGAGAGCACTGAGAGAAGGTAGTGGTTATTAAAGGCTCAGGATCTAAATTCTACCTGTCTCTACACCCCTTCCCAGCTGTCGATTTGACCCCGTTTGTGAATGCCGACCTCATTCTTCAGCTTGCTCTGCCGTTTGTATACTCACCTTGAAAACTTGTTTCTGTGATGCGTTGAGCAGACACAGGGTGGCAGATTGCAGAGGTGGAAGCTGGTGGTCGGATATTTGCGGGCTGAATCTCCTTCAGTCCCATTCCCATTTCTGGTTGCGCAGAGGCCCTACTTCCTGTGTATGACGCGGAGCCATAGGATTGCGGGCAGGAGCCAAGTTCTCCATACAGTGAAGACCCCAGTGTGCCTTGGTTATAGTAATATACCTGGCTTCCTTCCTGGTAGGGAAGTGACAGGCGGCTATGCCCCTGATTTGTTCGTGGGCCTCCTGATACAGCAGTTCCCTTGGCTCTGGCCCTGTCGTCAGCTGCCCCTAGGAGGACTCTGAGCCCTAGCCACTTCTCTGGTAGATTTGCCTATTCCCCCACTATAATCACACCTGAATAAGGCAACTCAAACCTTTCAGAGATGTGTCGTGAACCTCTTGTTTTCTGAAATACCTATCTGGTGGTTGTGAGACTTAAGGCCAACCTCCCCGAGAGACTTTGTTTCTATTTCTCCTAGTAAACCTAGACTCATCTCCTGTCACCTTCAACTCTACTCCAATTGTGTTCTTTCAACCCAGACCCCTGACCCTGCTTTTTACTTCTGCCATTTCATCCTCACTCCTGCTTCCTTTCCTAAATCCATACGTCTCTTTTGGCCTTCCTAGCCCTGGGCCAAGTTCCTTCCTCTTTCCTCAGTTTTTACCCCTTTCCTTCATTCTCCCATCCAACTTTCAGGCCTTCCTTTCTCACGCCCCAGTTAGCAGCATCTCAAAATTCGAAAGGTTTATTACTCATCTATTAATTCTATTCCATTTACTTATTCGGTTCTATACCTATCTTACCTATGTATGGAAGAACCGCTGGTAGCCAAGGTGGCAGCAAGAATCCTAGCAGCTGTCACCTGACGTATCCGTAGTAGTCAGCAATTTCCATTTCTTTGTCCCTCTGGGTGAAAAATTGCAGCTTCCCCGAAGAGGTGTATCTGGCAGCATTCTCCCGTTGTTGTTGAGCCCGCCTCTTCATGGCCTCTCGCTCTGGCCTCTGCTCTTGTTCGATGGGCTTTGACATGACTGGCTCAGGCACGTTGGGTTCCCTCCATGGAACTCGTTGCTTGCTGAAGTCTTGGAGTAGAAGTTGGGTTTGGAGCTTGGGTGGGGACTGGCGCTTAGTCACAGCAGGGGGAACAGGCTCGCGCTGGAGAGAAGCGCCAGATGAAGTTTTGTAGGGTGCAGGCCTAGGAGCAGCAGGCTGAGGGACACGAGGCTGGGTATGGTTGGTCCAAGCCGGTTGGGTTGGGTTGGCCACAGTTGGCTGAGCTGGTTTGGCGGGACCTGGCAAAGAGGCAGGAGCTGGCTGGGATGAATTGACTGCAGCAGGTTGAGCTGAGTCAGTAGAACCAGGCTGGGCACGGTAAGCCACAGCAGGCCGATGTGAGGCCAGAGACTGTGGCCTCCGAGGAGCGGGTCGAGCTTGAGGCTTGTCCCAGGCAGAAAAAGGCAGAGGTATCAACTTGACCTTCCCAGGAGGAGGCCGCTCACACTGGGATGGAGATGGACACTCTGTTTCAGCACTGCTGTCTGGTTTCTGGGCTTGGACTTGCGTTTTCTCAGGCCTCTTACCCTCACGTGGGGTATGCCGCCGTGGCTGGATCGCTGGGGGTGGCTGGGGGTCTTTGGGGTTGCTTGAATTTCCCAAGAGCCGACAGGAAGAGAGCCCAGTTTTCGTCTCATTCTTCTTCCCCAGCGCATGAAGAACCTTCACAGACTCCAGCATGCGCACGCCAAGGGAGGTTCGAGGCTTTTGAAAGCTCTCTTGGCGAAGCTCAGTTTGGTGTTCCTTTCGCTTCGTGTTGGGGATTGCTGGCTTGTCTTCTGCCTTGACTTTGTTCCCTGACTGCTTGTTCTCTTCAGCCTTGTTTCTTCCTCTGGTCCTTTTGGTCTTTTCCTGCCCATGGCTCTCAGTTTTGCTGATCTTTCCGGATGCAGCTTTCTGAGGTTTGCCTTGAGAGTGCTTGGCCGTGTTCGCAGGAGCCCTGTCACTGACTGCAGCAGTGCATATAACCGCTTCTCCCCCTAACAGGCACGCTGGATCCTTTGGCTGGATTTTGGCCTTGGGAGCACCACCGATAGGCTCAGAGGCTTTCTGTTTGTTCTTCCTGGGTTGATCAGAGGGAACCTTTACGACACTTGGCTTTTCCTGCACCTGATTCACCTTAATGGCTCTGGTGTCTTCAGCTTTGATCACGTTGGGACCTTGGGATCGATCAAGATCTTTCCAAGAATTAAAGAGCTGGGGAAGGTGAATATCCTCCGCCAGTGTAGTAATGTCTGCAAGACCACTGCTAGGTTCAGTCCCATTTTCAAGTGTCCCTAGGTCCTGACGACTCAGGCTGTTCTCTCCCAGATCAGCATTTTCAGAACCAGGCTGCTCCTCTTGGCTGAGGGGATCGGTGCAGGCCAGCGGCTGGGGAATATCAGGGATTCCCAAAGGGAGTAGTGGAGGATCTTGGTTTTCTATTGGGATCTGGTAGGCCTCCAGAGGCTTTGACAGCTTGGTTTTGATATCCTCCACGTTCTTACTCTCTGTTTGTCCCTGGCTTGGAGCTGGAGGCAGGGCCAGGAGACGCCTGGCACTCTGGACTGGAGCTGTCACTGAAATGTCCCCAAGTTCAGATGGTGGGTTACTCTCAAGTATGTGACTGTTTCTGCTACTGCAGGACTTGGGGAGTTCTTGAGTTTGTGTCACACAAAACGTCTGGCTTGGAGGTTGCAATCCCAGGGAATTTTTCATCACCAGGGAAGTCTCCATCACTACAAAGGGATCAAGGGAGAAGTCAGTCCCTGGTAAATGAGATGCTCCCCCTAAACACCAACACAGCAGTCATGTACCTTTCAAGGGGTTCAGGGGCAAGATGGGCAAGGCATTTCTACTAACTCTTCTTAAGGATCATGGACAGTGCCCTATGCTACGAGGTAAGCGGTGACTGTTGTAATGCTTAACTGGTGATCATTTCATGTCACTGATCCTTGGCTCTCTTTGTATCTCATAGGACTGTTGTAAGTCCAATACAAAATGAGTCTTCTTTTTAAACAACTGAAATGTTTTACAAAGCCTAGCATTCTCATATAGAGTCCTTTCAATTCTCCCCACTTTCCCGAGAGGCTAAGAACACTTCACACCATGAACTAGGAGAGGGGGTAGAGCCCTTTCTGATGAAATACAGAAACAAAGACAGAGTCTTAGCCTGCTTGCTCTCTGGACAGGATCTCGGACCACAAGGTCTTAAATCCTGGTATAAATGACGGAAGTGAGGACACTTCAACTGGCACTCTCATAACAAGAGTTCTGAGACACCTTCCAAAGAGACTGTAGCAGTAGACGAGGGAAGGGAGTGCTACAGTGTGGTAGTACAGGGGGAATGCTCGGCTACAGCAGTGAAAAATGTGGTACCTATTGGTGTGCTCTCGGGGTTCTTGTACATGTAGCATAGATGACCTTTACAGTGTCCCTGCCACCTTCCCACCTGCATTAGGTGTTCTTTTTGTTTTTTTGTTTTTTTGTTTTTTTTTAATTGACGTTTATTTATTGATTGATTGTTTGAACTTATTTATTCTACGTATTTATTTTTTTGGCTGCACAGGGTCTTCATTGCTGTGCACGGGCTTTCTCTAGTTGCGGCTAGCGGGGTCTACTCTTGGTTGCGCTGTGCGGGCTTCTCTTGTTGCGGAGCATGCGCTCTAGGCGCGTGGGCTTCGGTAGTTGCGGCTCACGGGCTCTAGAATGCAGGCTCAGTCGTTGTGGCACATGGGCTTAGTTGCTCCACGGCATGTGGGATCTTCCCAGACCAGGGCTCGAACCCGTGTCCCCCGCATTGCATTGGCAGGTGGATTCTTAACCACGGCGCCACCAGGGAAGCCCTAGGTGTTCTTACATAGAGTCTAAAAACAGAGGGCACTGAGCGAAGGTAGTGGTTACTAAAGGCTCAGGATCTAAATTCTACCTGTCTCTACACCCCTTCCCAGCTGTCGATTTGACCCCATTTGTGAATGCCGACCTCATTCTTCAGCTTTCTCTGCCGTTTGTATACTCACCTTGAAAACTTGTTTCTGTGATGCGTTGAGCAGACACAGGGTGGCAGATTGCAGAGGTGGAAGCTGGTGGTCGGATATTTGTGGGCTGAATCTCCTTCAGTCCCATTCCCATTTCTGGTTGCGCAGAGGCCCTACTTCCTGTGTATGACGCGGAGCCATAGGATTGCGGGCAGGAGCCAAGTTCTCCATACAGTGAAGACCCCAGTGTGCCTTGGTTATAGTAATATACCTGGCTTCCTTCCTGGTAGGGAAGTGACAGGCGGCTATGCCCCTGATTTGGAATCTGAGATGGTGCTCCCTGAGCAAGCCTGGCAGAAAGTGATGGATATAGAGGGACCATGTTATTGGCGTCTGAAGTTTTATCATACTGGGCTGCCATAAACATGGAGGAAGCAGCTGGGTGCCGGTCAGTGAGTGCCAGAGTAAAGTCTCCGAGTGAAGAGGAATTCTTTTCAGTGCTTCCTGTGATGTCCCACTCAAGAACACTTGGATAGGAAGGAGCTGAAGTGGAGATCTGGCTGTGGTCAGTAACTCCAGATAACATAGTCGTGCTGGAATGTTGGTAAAGGTAGGCACTACCCATGAGTGTCTGGAAAGAGGTACCGGTAGCCGATGCCGAACTGACGGCAGGGGCAGAGACTCTGGAGAAGTTGCAGACACTTCGTGTTAGGGAAGTTGCATTGCTCACCACAGGAAGAGAATGCTGCAGAGAATTTAGAGTTCCAAGTAGAGATGGATTTTGGAAATTTTCTGTAAGAACAAGAGGGTCATGAAAAACTCAGGGAGGTTGAGAAATTCTCACTACGTTTGAGGAACAGCATTATCTTAAGGTTCTTGCTCTCAGGACACCTCTACTATCGACCCTTCCTGAGAAACCCAAAATCAGACAGTTAATGATGGCTGTAAGGACTGAGCAGTTTTCCACTCTTCTGTATTAACTGCCTGTGCTCCCATCTTGGGCACAGATGGGCAGAAGAGCCAAGTGGTATGGTTCAGACATTGTTCTCTAGGCTGGAAGCAACCTTCTCCCTGCCCTGTCTTTCCCTTCAGCCTGCACTCGTATTGACTTCTATGCTATTTCCTAGACTGGAAGCATTTTAGAACTAGGAGGCCCTTAGAGAACTTTCTCTTTTTTCAGTCTCATTTCACGAGTAAGGAAACTGAGGCTCAGAGAGGTCGGGTTGACTTGTTCAGGTTCTCTCATTATGTTAGTGTCATTACCAGGTTTCAGAACCTAAGTATCCTGACTTCCTTGCCAGGACTCCACTCTGAGCATGATAGTGCCAGAAAGCAGGAGAAATAGAACTTATAATATAAGCATTTTTTTTGTCCATTAGAAAACAGTACGGCCATTACCATTGTCATCTTCAGTGTCTCCCTTTGCTTGTGCAGTTCCCACGCTATTACCTAGAGTTGACGTATAGCTCAGTCCAACTGGTGAACTGAAAGAGTCATTTTTGCCCTCTTCAAGCCTGGTTTCTCATCCTACCTCAAAATGATTACCCGAAAGTGGATTTCTTAAGTGCTTTTGGAAAGAGAAAAGTTATCTGATTACTTCAGATTACTCATCTATAAAGTGGTTATAACACCACCACCAATAATAATAGCAGTAATAATTAATAGATGAATAAGCTGATCTATTGCGTATGATTTATATGGAGGAAGATACAATAAGTTCTAGAAAGACAAAGAAAAATCATGAAAAACATGTTACGTAACGAAAAAGAAATCCATAGATATTAATGAAAACTGGGGTATGTGGGCAAGTATCAAAGCCTAATGAATTTACTAACAAATGACATTCTGTACCATACATGCAATATTATGAAAGTGAATTTTGCCCACTCTATTTTAGTGAATACTATTAACCAAAAAACACGATGGAGGTGATAGAGGTGAATGAATTCCTAGCCAATGCATACAGACAGAGACGATAAATCAGTAAAAAATGCATAACAAGCAACAGAATGCAACAAATGTGAATGTATGGGTAGCCACAACATATATAGACAAGTATTTCAATGAAAACCGGTACAAAGCAGACAGCAAAATAGTAAGTGTAAAAGAGTTTCATTATTGTGCTCATTCATATTTTTACCCAGCAAGTAACAGGTATTAAGCCTAGGAGAAATATATCTTTCCATGAATATAACTCATATAATAAGCAGAAAGGAAGCTTAAAAAGTATCAAGAAGGTTTTTGTATTTATCCTAGAACTTAGAATCATCTTCCACATCCAAGAAGATGACATCCCAAGACCTCAAAAAACCATCATCCCTAGAATCCAATTAAAAAAGATTTTCAAATGTAAGAAAATCCAAAGGACTCCACAACATTGTTTTAGATAAATGTGGATGTTTGTGTTTTCTTTTTTTCTTTTGCCGCGCCGCGTGGCCCTGGCCGTGAGAGCACCGAGTCCTAAGCGCTGGACCGCCAGGGAATTCCCTAAATGGGGAATTAGAGATGTGGGGCTTGACTTTTTCTTTTTCTTCTCCGGTAGCTAAGATCTACAAGCGAACGATGGCTGTTGATCAATGTGCTCTCTGTGTTAGGAAGGAAATAACTGTAAAAATTGAAAAGCAACCTTGCCTTAGAAGCTACATATCACACAAAGGAAATAGTCCTTCTGATTCAATGTAGAAGATATCATTTAAAATGTTTAATTGGTCAAATGTCTACCTAGTTTAAAAATTAGAAAGAATAGAACACTGAAAAGCAGCCCCCTAGATAACCACTTTGGTTTCTGGTTTCTAGGAAGCATCATTTCTAAAACATACTTCTAAAATGTTTCTATTCCAAACTGTCAAGTGCCAGCTGTATTCAGAGAGGCAATAAAAGAAAGAAAACGGAGTATGACTTTTCTGATAGGCTGCCCTTCCTGGTGATCCCCTGTTCTGGCCTTACTTTCCTTCTTAGTCTGTTAATGTAAGGATTTGCTACCATCAGCTTTGTTTTGCCCTGCTCTGAGCAGATTTCCCTCTGTGCTGTTTCTGCTTTAATTTAAAATCTTTGGCTCCCATCAACATTCCATGGCAAACTGCCTCTTTCTTGAGAGCTCCTCTATGCTTTCCCTCTTCATTCTTATATTTTTTTCCCATCTCTTGGTTCCTGTTGGCCTGTGCTAATGAAAACAATCCTAAACTTGCTTACGTTTGACTCTGTGCCTCCCTATATAGCCCAGTACTCTCCATCCTCTCTCCCTATTCTCTCTTTTCAACTAGTCGAAATACTAGTGGAGGGAGACCATTGGAGATGAAACATCTTGGTATATATCGCTAGTTTTCTGTGTCACCTGGCTTTTCTATGTTTCTGTTGAAACACTCTTTTGAGAAGTCTCTGATTTCATTTTCTACATGGGTACCCTTTAAGGCTCAATATTGGAAAAGAAGGGGATCAGAGTGATCAACCCAATGTGGTATCCTAACGTAACAGATAAGGAAAGCAGCAGGCTTTGTGAGGCAGTCAGTGATTTGTCCAAAGTCACACAGACAGTAAACGTCAAAGTCAAAACTGAAATTAGGTCTCCAGACTTGTAGTTCAATACTTTCCCTCATTATTCCACGCTATTTTGAATCTCCTCCTCAATTTAGGGGCAAAAGAAATCGAACGCAAAACTTTCCAAAGTTTCTTTTCTTACCTGACATGGTCAGAGAAGAGGAGACATCAACTGCAGGTACAAGGGATGAGGAGACAACACTAGAGGATGTCTGAGTGGCTGCAGCTGAACGGCGCACGTGTCCAGTACAAAGGTCACTGGTTACTGGTCCAAACGGCTCCACGGAAACCCCAAGACCTCTACCAAGTGGTAGTAGGTTTGGTAGGAGAGTGATGTCACAAAGCAGGCAGTTGAAAGGTATGAGCTAGCCAATAGGGAGGTCCGATCCCCAACAGGAGGGCGGGCTTGGGTGAAGAGAGCGTAGGAGAGCTAAAACAACCCCTCAATTTCTGAGCTCTGGGGAGGAAATCCTAGAAGACAGATTTACCTCCCCCAGGCTCTTCCATTAGGGAAATCATTGCAACATTTCTTACAGACGTTCATTAATATAATTAACTAACAGTTACTTATATTCTACAGAGTATTCTATTTTATGTATCATATACTTAGAGCTATATAGATCTTATTTAACTAGTATCCTTAGGAAGGAAAGAGCCATGTAGTTTGAACTATTACAGTTGTAACTTGGTTAAAGAGCAGGGTGAAGTTTGTTGAGTGTACCCTGTGGAGAATGTTGTGGTCCAAGGCTCTTCTCTTTTAGTTTCTTCTCCTTGACTCCTACCTTCCTTGGGCTGGGCTAGGCTGGGGGCCAGGTTGGACTTGCGACTTAACATTTCTCTTCCGCTTTCTTTTTTTTTTTTTTTTCTTCCATTATGGGCATTGCTTCTAGGACAAGCCTTGGTCTTGCATTAGATGTTCCTTCCTGTCAACTTCCAGCAGCAGGAGTCTTCTTTTCAGTGCTTGATGCTTCACGAAATAGACTCTGCCCATTGGCAGCAAATACCAGAGAGCTAGGAGACAGAGCTGGTTGCAGACCTTTCCTCTTCCAGCCTTTGGTTGCAATTGTTTTGCCCATGATTTGCTAGCTCTAGTTCCTTGGGCCACACAGGTATCCTGCCATCCAGCTCTTTTTATATGTGAGAGACATTCTGAACACTGTCCCTCTTTCTTTGCACAGAAGTATATACAGTGTGGCAGTTACCGTAATCTCCTCCCCCTTGCAAACAGCCCCTCTAGAATCTCGGACCTCTAGGACTCTCTGTCTTGCATGCTTGGGTGCAAGGCCAAGCACAATGAAGAGGAGAATAATTAGAGAAAGAGGAGGACATTGGTGGAGAACTGGGAGCAGGTAAGGTGAAAGGGCACCGGAGAAAAGAGATGCATGTAGGTTTTTTGGTTTCTGTGGGAAACAAGTTGACACACTTGGGCCTCATTTTGTATTAACAGAACAGAGAGTTGTAGATATAAGTAGCTAGATCGTGCAGCAACTGCCATGAAGTCTGTACACTGAAGAGAACAGTCTCACATCTAGTTTTCATTTTGTTTTATGTCATATTACCTTATTTATAGCATTCACTGGTATGTTTGTAGAACGCAGATGTTTTCAAATGCTCTGGTTTTGTCTACATGGTTATTTCCTTGTCCTATTTGTAAGGAATCCAACATTGTAAGACATATTGCATGTTTTTCTCTTGACGATTGTTTACCTTGAAGCGTCATGAGCTAACTTGAGCTGTTGGATTTTGTGGAGAAACTTTAAAAAGGGTCTGTGAAAAAGGCATTGTGGTGAGTCGCATTATGCACCCGAGCGTAAGGAGCAGATATCTGCCACCAGCCCAGCTTGGCCTGGATTGCCTCTGTGTTAGTTCCCCTGGTTAGTGCTTTTCTCCCTAACCACTCTTGTGACTGTGATAATGTGAGTTAAGGGCTGAGTTGCTAGTGATTTATGTGTGAGGTAGGCTGGTTTGAGGGAGGAAATCTATGGACCTAGTCATTTTCCTTGGTGGTAAGCTTTCAGGGGTGCAAAGATCGATCTTCCTGGGGACTTTTCTGGTACCAGGAAGATATCGCATAGATGGGACCTCCAAAGACACACATTTAATTTTTAGGCCTGGTGTTCCTATTATGAGATGTGAGTTTCTTCACTGATGGGGATGCTGCTTATCTGAGAAGAAACTGTGAAAGGTGGTGTAGTATAGAGGTGTGGCTTAAGCTTTTAAGTTTTCTTCAAGGTTTTTCCCCTAAGCTTCATACTTCAGACGGCCTACTTACATGAGACTAGTATGTGATGTCAGGCTAACAACTTCCTAAATACCTGCAAGCCAGATCAGTGTCTCTTTTCTCTATATTCCCATGGAAATCAAGGGTCCCGCCAAATTTTCCATCGAAACAGTTGATTTGTGCTGTCTCTAGGAATTCTACAGGGCGTACCGTTGCTTCCTAACCGGTGTCATTTGGGAGATCCACCTCTGTACGTTCAAATGATTAATTTTGAGACTCTGCTCATGTGTGCAGTAAACCCTTTAATTCCCTAAGACCTTCCTTTCCTCCATCTCATACCCCATGAAGCCCGCTTCAGTTTATCTCCTGAATTTCTTTGGAATCTGTCAGCTCTCCCTCAACATCCTAATACTGAACTTGCCTGTCTGTTGCGATTAGGTCCTAACTAGTGTCCATATATCTTGTTTCCCTCCAATCCATTCTTCACACAAGAAAGCTTCAAAGCAAGTTGGAACATTGCTCATAAACATCGCTCACAAACATTGTTTTGAGAATAGAAAACACACTGGTGGCCTTTAAGACTCTGCGTGCTCTAGAATCCTCTCTGCTTCTCTAGCCCCATCTTGTGCCACGTTTGCCCTCACTTTCTATGCTTCAGATACACTGAATTAACCTTAGTTCTCACTCATCTGACAGAAGTCAGTTGAGAAATTATTTTTCACTGTGATTCCTAGCATTAAGGAATTTGATGATCAGGTTTTGTATGAGGACTAAAACTAAACTGGGAAGTGGAAGAATTGCGTTTCAACTGTTTCAGTCAACACGCATGTAATAATGATACCTAAGTATTGAACACCGGGCTAGGTTTCATGAGGGATACAGAAGTTCTGGCCATCTCTGGTTTTGGGTATCCCTTATTTGTTGAGACCTTTGCGTTGTTTGGTTGCCTTTTGTCTGTTTTCCAGATGGGAAAACAGGAACAAGGGAAGTATAGGTTATTACTAGGTGGGGTTGAACAAGTGGAGCAGCAAACTGCAAAGCAGAAAGAAGAGGGACGTACTATAGAGGGATGTGATTTCCATTTTCAAGGCGCCTGCGTCCTGTGCAGGGAGACAGCCTAACATAAAATGTGCCTAACAAAAGATCTATTGACTTCTTACTAAAAATCTCCAGTTCATATAACCCAGGGGTTTATACCTTCTCCTTTAAAAGTTCTATTCCTGGGACTTCCCTGGTGGTCCAGTGGTGAAGACTCTGCGCTTCCAATGCAGCAGGCGTGGGTTCAATCCCTGGTTGGGGAGCTAAGATCCCACATGCTGCGCAGCCAAAGAAATTTTTTTCAAAAGTTATACTCCTGTGTTGTTGAATTTAGTGGTTTAGATTTTGTTTGAATGTTAAGAAGATTTCAGTTTATTTACCAGGAACAAACAAAACATAATGTAAAAATAGTTTCCCAGAAACGATTTCCATCGTTCTCTTCTTCCCTTTCTCCCACAGACTGA
Source organism: Balaenoptera physalus (assembly GCF_965194825.1). Taxonomy (NCBI): domain Eukaryota; kingdom Metazoa; phylum Chordata; class Mammalia; order Artiodactyla; family Balaenopteridae; genus Balaenoptera; species Balaenoptera physalus. Next base: position 33,702,326 of record NC_138894.1, read on the forward strand.
CTGGTGTTTCATCTTGACAAGTTCTCTGAAGTTCTCTGTCATTCCATAGGAAAGCGGTCTGGCTTGGAGGTTGCAATCCCAGGGAATTTTTCATCAGCGGGGAAGTCTCCATCACTACAGAGGAATCAAGGGAGAAGTCAGTCCCGGGTAAGTGAGATGCTCCCCCTAAACACCAACACAGCAGTCGTGTACCTTTCAAGGGGTTCAGGGGCAAGATGGGCAAGGCATTTCTACTAACTCTTCTTAAGGATCATGGACAGTGCCCTATGCTACGAGGTAAGCGGTGACTGTTGTAATTCTTACTGGTGATCATTTCATGTCACTGATCCTTGGCTCTCTTTGTATCTCATAGGACTGTTGTAAGTCCAATACAAAATGAGTCTTCTTTTTAAAAAACTGAAATGTTTTACAAAGCCTAGCATTCTCATAGAGAGTCCTTTGAATTCTCGCCACTTTCCCGAGAGGCTAAGAACACTTCACACCATGAACTAGGAGAGGGGGTAGAGCCCTTTCTGATGAAATACAGAAACAAAGACAGAGTCTTAGCCTGCTTGCTCTCTGGACAGGATCTCGGACCACAAGGTCTTAAATCCTGGTATAAATGACGGAAGTGAGGACACTTCAACTGGCACTCTCATAACAAGAGTTCTGAGACACCTTCCAAAGAGACTGTAGCAGTAGACGAGGGAAGGGAGTGCTACAGTGTGGTAGTACAGGGGGAATGCTCGGGTACAGCAGTGAAAAATGTGGTACCTATTGGTGTGCTCTTGGGGTTCTTGTACATGTAGCATAGATGACCTTTACAGTGTCCCTCCCACCTTCCCACCTGCATTAGGTGTTCTGTTTTTTTGTTTGTTTTTTTTTTTAATTTACGTTTATTGATTGATTGATTGATTGAACTTATTTATTCTACGTATTTATTTTTTTGGCTGCACTGGGTCCTCATTGGTGTGCACGGGCTTTCTCTAGTTGCGGCTAGCGGGGTCTACTCTTGGTTGCGGTGTGCGGGCTTCTCATCGCGGTGGCCTCTCTTGTTGCGGAGCATGGGCTGTAGGCGCGTGGGCTTCGGTAGTTGCGGCTCACGGGCTCTGGAATGCAGGCTCAGTCGTTGTGGCACATGCGCTTAGTTGCTGCACGGCATGTGGGATCTTCGCAGACCGGGGCTCGAAGCCGTGTCCCCTGCATTGGCAGGCGCCACCAGGGAAGCCCTAGCTGTTCTTATATAGAGTCTAAAAACAGAGAGCACTGAGAGAAGGTAGTGGTTATTAAAGGCTCAGGATCTAAATTCTACCTGTCTCTACACCCCTTCCCAGCTGTCGATTTGACCCCGTTTGTGAATGCCGACCTCATTCTTCAACTTTCTCTGCCGTTTGTATACTCACCTTGAAAACTTGTTTCTGTGATGCGTTGAGCAGACACAGGGTGGCAGATTGCAGAGGTGGAAGCTGGTGGTCGGATATTTGCGGGCTGAATCTCCTTCAGTCCCATTCCCATTTCTGGTTGCGCAGAGGCCCTACTTCCTGTGTATGACGCGGAGCCATAGGATTGCGGGCAGGAGCCAAGTTCTCCATACAGTGAAGACCCCAGTGTGCCTTGGTTATAGTAATATACCTGGCTTCCTTCCTGGTAGGGAAGTGACAGGCGGCTATGCCCCTGATTTGTTCGTGGGCCTCCTGATACAGCAGTTCCCTTGGCTCTGGCCCTGTCGTCAGCTGCCCCTAGGAGGACTCTGAGCCCTAGCCACTTCTCTGGTAGATTTGCCTATTCCCCCACTATAATCACACCTGAATAAGGCAACTCAAACCTTTCAGAGATGTGTCGTGAACCTCTTGTTTTCTGAAATACCTATCTGGTGGTTGTGAGACTTAAGGCCAACCTCCCCGAGAGACTTTGTTTCTATTTCTCCTAGTAAACCTAGACTCATCTCCTGTCACCTTCAACTCTACTCCAATTGTGTTCTTTCAACCCAGACCCCTGACCCTGCTTTTTACTTCTGCCATTTCATCCTCACTCCTGCTTCCTTTCCTAAATCCATACGTCTCTTTTGGCCTTCCTAGCCCTGGGCCAAGTTCCTTCCTCTTTCCTCAGTTTTTACCCCTTTCCTTCATTCTCCCATCCAACTTTCAGGCCTTCCTTTCTCACGCCCCAGTTAGCAGCATCTCAGAATTCGAAAGGTTTATTACTCATCTATTAATTCTATTCCATTTACTTATTCGGTTCTATACCTATCTTACCTATGTATGGAAGAACCGCTGGTAGCCAAGGTGGCAGCAAGAATCCTAGCAGCTGTCACCTGACGTATCCGTAGTAGTCAGCAATTTCCATTTCTTTGTCCCTCTGGGTGAAAAATTGCAGCTTCCCCGAAGAGGTGTATCTGGCAGCATTCTCCCGTTGTTGTTGAGCCCGCCTCTTCATGGCCTCTCGCTCTGGCCTCTGCTCTTGTTCGATGGGCTTTGACATGACTGGCTCAGGCACGTTGGGTTCCCTCCATGGAACTCGTTGCTTGCTGAAGTCTTGGAGTAGAAGTTGGGTTTGGAGCTTGGGTGGGGACTGGCGCTTAGTCACAGCAGGGGGAACAGGCTCGCGCTGGAGAGAAGCGCCAGATGAAGTTTTGTAGGGTGCAGGCCTAGGAGCAGCAGGCTGAGGGACACGAGGCTGGGTATGGTTGGTCCAAGCCGGTTGGGTTGGGTTGGCCACAGTTGGCTGAGCTGGTTTGGCGGGACCTGGCAAAGAGGCAGGAGCTGGCTGGGATGAATTGACTGCAGCAGGTTGAGCTGAGTCAGTAGAACCAGGCTGGGCACGGTAAGCCACAGCAGGCCGATGTGAGGCCAGAGACTGTGGCCTCCGAGGAGCGGGTCGAGCTTGAGGCTTGTCCCAGGCAGAAAAAGGCAGAGGTATCAACTTGACCTTCCCAGGAGGAGGCCGCTCACACTGGGATGGAGATGGACACTCTGTTTCAGCACTGCTGTCTGGTTTCTGGGCTTGGACTTGCGTTTTCTCAGGCCTCTTACCCTCACGTGGGGTATGCCGCCGTGGCTGGATCGCTGGGGGTGGCTGGGGGTCTTTGGGGTTGCTTGAATTTCCCAAGAGCCGACAGGAAGAGAGCCCAGTTTTCGTCTCATTCTTCTTCCCCAGCGCATGAAGAACCTTCACAGACTCCAGCATGCGCACGCCAAGGGAGGTTCGAGGCTTTTGAAAGCTCTCTTGGCGAAGCTCAGTTTGGTGTTCCTTTCGCTTCGTGTTGGGGATTGCTGGCTTGTCTTCTGCCTTGACTTTGTTCCCTGACTGCTTGTTCTCTTCAGCCTTGTTTCTTCCTCTGGTCCTTTTGGTCTTTTCCTGCCCATGGCTCTCAGTTTTGCTGATCTTTCCGGATGCAGCTTTCTGAGGTTTGCCTTGAGAGTGCTTGGCCGTGTTCGCAGGAGCCCTGTCACTGACTGCAGCAGTGCATATAACCGCTTCTCCCCCTAACAGGCACTCTGGATCCTTTGGCTGGATTTTGGCCTTGGGAGCACCACCGATAGGCTCAGAGGCTTTCTGTTTGTTCTTCCTGGGTTGATCAGAGGGAACCTTTACGACACTTGGCTTTTCCTGCACCTGATTCACCTTAATGGCTCTGGTGTCTTCAGCTTTGATCACGTTGGGACCTTGGGATCGATCAAGATCTTTCCAAGAATTAAAGAGCTGGGGAAGGTGAATATCCTCCGCCAGTGTAGTAATGTCTGCAAGACCACTGCTAGGTTCAGTCCCATTTTCAAGTGTCCCTAGGTCCTGACGACTCAGGCTGTTCTCTCCCAGATCAGCATTTTCAGAACCAGGCTGCTCCTCTTGGCTGAGGGGATTGGTGCAGGCCAGCGGCTGGGGAATATCAGGGATTCCCAAAGGGAGTAGTGGAGGATCTTGGTTTTCTATTGGGATCTGGTAGGCCTCCAGAGGCTTTGACAGCTTGGTTTTGATATCCTCCACGTTCTTACTCTCTGTTTGTCCCTGGCTTGGAGCTGGAGGCAGGGCCAGGAGACGCCTGGCACTCTGGACTGGAGCTGTCACTGAAATGTCCCCAAGTTCAGATGGTGGGTTACTCTCAAGTATGTGACTGTTTCTGCTACTGCAGGACTTGGGGAGTTCTTGAGTTTGTGTCACACAAAACGTCTGGCTTGGAGGTTGCAATCCCAGGGAATTTTTCATCACCAGGGAAGTCTCCATCACTACAAAGGGATCAAGGGAGAAGTCAGTCCCTGGTAAATGAGATGCTCCCCCTAAACACCAACACAGCAGTCGTGTACCTTTCAAGGGGTTCAGGGGCAAGATGGGCAAGGCATTTCTACTAACTCTTCTTAAGGATCATGGACAGTGCCCTATGCTACGAGGTAAGCGGTGACTGTTGTAATGCTTAACTGGTGATCATTTCATGTCACTGATCCTTGGCTCTCTTTGTATCTCATAGGACTGTTGTAAGTCCAATACAAAATGAGTCTTCTTTTTAAACAACTGAAATGTTTTACAAAGCCTAGCATTCTCATATAGAGTCCTTTCAATTCTCCCCACTTTCCCGAGAGGCTAAGAACACTTCACACCATGAACTAGGAGAGGGGGTAGAGCCCTTTCTGATGAAATACAGAAACAAAGACAGAGTCTTAGCCTGCTTGCTCTCTGGACAGGATCTCGGACCACAAGGTCTTAAATCCTGGTATAAATGACGGAAGTGAGGACACTTCAACTGGCACTCTCATAACAAGAGTTCTGAGACACCTTCCAAAGAGACTGTAGCAGTAGACGAGGGAAGGGAGTGCTACAGTGTGGTAGTACAGGGGGAATGCTCGGCTACAGCAGTGAAAAATGTGGTACCTATTGGTGTGCTCTTGGGGTTCTTGTACATGTAGCATAGATGACCTTTACAGTGTCCCTGCCACCTTCCCACCTGCATTAGGTGTTCTTTTTGTTTTTTTGTTTTTTTTAATTTACGTTAATTTATTGATTGATTGTTTGAACTTATTTATTCTACGTATTTATTTTTTTGGCTGCACAGGGTCTTCATTGCTGTGCACGGGCTTTCTCTAGTTGCGGCTAGCGGGGTCTACTCTTGGTTGCGCTGTGCGGGCTTCTCTTGTTGCGGAGCATGCGCTCTAGGCGCGTGGGCTTCGGTAGTTGCGGCTCACGGGCTCTAGAATGCAGGCTCAGTCGTTGTGGCACATGGGCTTAGTTGCTCCACGGCATGTGGGATCTTCCCAGACCAGGGCTCGAACCCGTGTCCCCCGCATTGCATTGGCAGGCGGATTCTTAACCACGGCGCCACCAGGGAAGCCCTAGGTGTTCTTACATAGAGTCTAAAAACAGAGGGCACTGAGCGAAGGTAGTGGTTACTAAAGGCTCAGGATCTAAATTCTACCTGTCTCTACACCCCTTCCCAGCTGTCGATTTGACCCCATTTGTGAATGCCGACCTCATTCTTCAACTTTCTCTGCCGTTTGTATACTCACCTTGAAAACTTGTTTCTGTGATGCGTTGAGCAGACACAGGGTGGCAGATTGCAGAGGTGGAAGCTGGTGGTCGGATATTTGTGGGCTGAATCTCCTTCAGTCCCATTCCCATTTCTGGTTGCGCAGAGGCCCTACTTCCTGTGTATGACGCGGAGCCATAGGATTGCGGGCAGGAGCCAAGTTCTCCATACAGTGAAGACCCCAGTGTGCCTTGGTTATAGTAATATACCTGGCTTCCTTCCTGGTAGGGAAGTGACAGGCGGCTATGCCCCTGATTTGGAATCTGAGATGGTGCTCCCTGAGCAAGCCTGGCAGAAAGTGATGGATATAGAGGGACCATGTTATTGGCGTCTGAAGTTTTATCATACTGGGCTGCCATAAACATGGAGGAAGCAGCTGGGTGCCGGTCAGTGAGTGCCAGAGTAAAGTCTCCGAGTGAAGAGGAATTCTTTTCAGTGCTTCCTGTGATGTCCCACTCAAGAACACCTGGATAGGAAGGAGCTGAAGTGGAGATCTGGCTGTGGTCAGTAACTCCAGATAACATAGTCGTGCTGGAATGTTGGTAAAGGTAGGCACTACCCATGAGTGTCTGGAAAGAGGTACCGGTAGCCGATGCCGAACTGACGGCAGGGGCAGAGACTCTGGAGAAGTTGCAGACACTTCGTGTTAGGGAAGTTGCATTGCTCACCACAGGAAGAGAATGCTGCAGAGAATTTAGAGTTCCAAGTAGAGATGGATTTTGGAAATTTTCTGTAAGAACAAGAGGGTCATGAAAAACTCAGGGAGGTTGAGAAATTCTCACTACGTTTGAGGAACAGCATTATCTTAAGGTTCTTGCTCTCAGGACACCTCTACTATCGACCCTTCCTGAGAAACCCAAAATCAGACAGTTAATGATGGCTGTAAGGACTGAGCAGTTTTCCACTCTTCTGTATTAACTGCCTGTGCTCCCATCTTGGGCACAGATGGGCAGAAGAGCCAAGTGGTATGGTTCAGACATTGTTCTCTAGGCTGGAAGCAACCTTCTCCCTGCCCTGTCTTTCCCTTCAGCCTGCACTCGTACTGACTTCTATGCTATTTCCTAGACTGGAAGCATTTTAGAACTAGGAGGCCCTTAGAGAACTTTCTCTTTTTTCAGTCTCATTTCACGAGTAAGGAAACTGAGGCTCAGAGAGGTCGGGTTGACTTGTTCAAGTTCTCTCATTATGTTAGTGTCATTACCAGGTTTCAGAACCTAAGTATCCTGACTTCCTTGCCAGGACTCCACTCTGAGCATGATAGTGCCAGAAAGCAGGAGAAATAGAACTTATAATATAAGCATTTTTTTTGTCCATTAGAAAACAGTACGGCCATTACCATTGTCATCTTCATTGTCTCCCTTTGCTTGTGCAGTTCCCACGCTATTACCTAGAGTTGACGTATAGCTCAGTCCAACTGGTGAACTGAAAGAGTCATTTTTGCCCTCTTCAAGCCTGGTTTCTCATCCTACCTCAAAATGATTACCCGAAAGTGGATTTCTTAAGTGCTTTTGGAAAGAGAAAAGTTATCTGATTACTTCAGATTACTCATCTATAAAGTGGTTATAACACCACCACCAATAATAATAGCAGTAATAATTAATAGATGAATAAGCTGATCTATTGCGTATGATTTATATGGAGGAAGATACAATAAGTTCTAGAAAGACAAAGAAAAATCATGAAAAACATGTTACGTAACGAAAAAGAAATCCATAGATATTAATGAAAACTGGGGTATGTGGGCAAGTATCAAAGCCTAATGAATTTACTAACAAATGACATTCTGTACCATACATGCAATATTATGAAAGTGAATTTTGCCCACTCTATTTTAGTGAATACTATTAACCAAAAAACACGATGGAGGTGATAGAGGTGAATGAATTCCTAGCCAATGCATACAGACAGAGACGATAAATCAGTAAAAAATGCACAACAAGCAACAGAATGCAACAAATGTGAATGTATAGGTAGCCACAACATATGTAGACAAGTATTTCAATGAAAACCGGTACAAAGCAGACAGCAAAATAGTAAGTGTAAAAGAGTTTCATTATTGTGCTCATTCATATTTTTACCCAGCAAGTAACAGGTATTAAGCCTAGGAGAAATATATCTTTCCATGAATATAACTCATATAATAAGCAGAAAGGAAGCTTAAAAAGTATCAAGAAGGTTTTTGTATTTATCCTAGAACTTAGAATCATCTTCCACATCCAAGAAGATGACATCCCAAGACCTCAAAAAACCATCATCCCTAGAATCCAATTAAAAAAGATTTTCAAATGTAAGAAAATCCAAAGGACTCCACAACATTGTTTTAGATAAATGTGGATGTTTGTGTTTTCTTTTTTTCTTTTGCCGCGCCGCGTGGCCCTGGCCGTGAAAGCACCGAGTCCTAAAGCGCTGGACCGCCAGGGAATTCCCTAAATGGGGAATTAGAGATGTGGGGCTTGACTTTTTCTTTTTCTTCTCCGGTAGCTAAGATCTACAAGCGAACGATGGCTATTGATCAATGTGCTCTCTGTGTTAGGAAGGAAATAACTGTAAAAATGAAAAGCAACCTTGCCTTAGAAGCTACATATCACACAAAGGAAATAGTCCTTCTGATTCAATGTAGAAGATATCATTTAAAATGTTTAATTGGTCAAATGTCTACCTAGTTTAAAAATTAGAAAGAGTAGAACACTGAAAAGCAGCCCCCTAGATAACCACTTTGGTTTCTGGTTTCTAGGAAGCATCATTTCTAAAACATACTTCTAAAATGTTTCTATTCCAAACTGTCAAGTGCCAGCTGTATTCAGAGAGGCAATAAAAGAAAGAAAACGGAGTAGGACTTTTCTGATAGGCTGCCCTTCCTGGTGATCCCCTGTTCTGGCCTTACTTTCCTTCTTAGTCTGTTAATGTAAGGATTTGCTACCATCAGCTTTGTTTTGCCCTGCTCTGAGCAGATTTCCCTCTGTGCTGTTTCTGCTTTAATTTAAAATCTTTGGCTCCCATCAACATTCCATGGCAAACTGCCTCTTTCTTGAGAGCTCCTCTATGCTTTCCCTCTTCATTCTTATATTTTTTTCCCATCTCTTGGTTCCTGTTGGCCTGTGCTAATGAAAACAATCCTAAACTTGCTTACGTTTGACTCTGTGCCTCCCTATATAGCCCAGTACTCTCCATCCTCTCTCCCTATTCTCTCTTTTCAACTAGTCGAAATACTAGTGGAGGGAGACCATTGGAGATGAAACATCTTGGTATATATCGCTAGTTTTCTGTGTCACCTGGCTTTTCTATGTTTCTGTTGAAACACTCTTTTGAGAAGTCTCTGATTTCATTTTCTACATGGGTACCCTTTAAGGCTCAATATTGGAAAAGAAGGGGATCAGAGTGATCAACCCAATGTGGTATCCTAACGTAACAGATAAGGAAAGCAGCAGGCTTTGTGAGGCAGTCAGTGATTTGTCCAAAGTCACACAGACAGTAAACGTCAAAGTCAAAACTGAAATTAGGTCTCCAGACTTGTAGTTCAATACTTTCCCTCATTATTCCACGCTATTTTGAATCTCCTCCTCAATTTAGGGGCAAAAGAAATCGAACGCAAAACTTTCCAAAGTTTCTTTTCTTACCTGACATGGTCAGAGAAGAGGAGACATCAACTGCAGGTACAAGGGATGAGGAGACAACACTAGAGGATGTCTGAGTGGCTGCAGCTGAACGGCGCACGTGTCCAGTACAAAGGTCACTGGTTACTGGTCCAAACGGCTCCACGGAAACCCCAAGACCTCTACCAAGTGGTAGTAGGTTTGGTAGGAGAGTGATGTCACAAAGCAGGCAGTTGAAAGGTATGAGCTAGCCAATAGGGAGGTCCGATCCCCAACAGGAGGGCGGGCTTGGGTGAAGAGAGCGTAGGAGAGCTAAAACAACCCCTCAATTTCTGAGCTCTGGGGAGGAAATCCTAGAAGACAGATTTACCTCCCCCAGGCTCTTCCATTAGGGAAATCATTGCAACATTTCTTACAGACGTTCATTAATATAATTAACTAACAGTTACTTATATTCTACAGAGTATTCTATTTTATGTATCATATACTTAGAGCTATATAGATCTTATTTAACTAGTATCCTTAGGAAGGAAAGAGCCATGTAGTTTGAACTATTACAGTTGTAACTTGGTTAAAGAGCAGGGTGAAGTTTGTTGAGTGTACCCTGTGGAGAATGTTGTGGTCCAAGGCTCTTCTCTTTTAGTTTCTTCTCCTTGACTCCTACCTTCCTTGGGCTGGGCTAGGCTGGGGGCCAGGTTGGACTTGCGACTTAACATTTCTCTTCCGCTTTCTTTTTTTTTTTTTTTCTTCCATTATGGGCATTGCTTCTAGGACAAGCCTTGGTCTTGCATTGGATGTTCCTTCCTGTCAACTTCCAGCAGCAGGAGTCTTCTTTTCAGTGCTTGATGCTTCACGAAATAGACTCTGCCCATTGGCAGCAAATACCAGAGAGCCAGGAGACAGAGCTGGTTGCAGACCTTTCCTCTTCCAGCCTTTGGTTGCAATTGTTTTGCCCATGATTTGCTAGCTCTAGTTCCTTGGGCCACACAGGTATCCTGCCATCCAGCTCTTTTTATATGTGAGAGACATTCTGAACACTGTCCCTCTTTCTTTGCACAGAAGTATATACAGTGTGGCAGTTACCGTAATCTCCTCCCCCTTGCAAACAGCCCCTCTAGAATCTCGGACCTCTAGGACTCTCTGTCTTGCATGCTTGGGTGCAAGGCCAAGCACAATGAAGAGGAGAATAATTAGAGAAAGAGGAGGACATTGGTGGAGAACTGGGAGCAGGTAAGGTGAAAGGGCACCGGAGAAAAGAGATGCATGTAGGTTTTTTGGTTTCTGTGGGAAACAAGTTGACACACTTGGGCCTCATTTTGTATTAACAGAACAGAGAGTTGTAGATATAAGTAGCTAGATCGTGCAGCAACTGCCATGAAGTCTGTACACTGAAGAGAACAGTCTCACATCTAGTTTTCATTTTGTTTTATGTCATATTACCTTATTTATAGCATTCACTGGTATGTTTGTAGAACGCAGATGTTTTCAAATGCTCTGGTTTTGTCTACATGGTTATTTCCTTGTCCTATTTGTAAGGAATCCAACATTGTAAGACATATTGCATGTTTTTCTCTTGACGATTGTTTACCTTGAAGCGTCATGAACTAACTTGAGCTGTTGGATTTTGTGGAGAAACTTTAAAAAGGGTCTGTGAAAAAGGCATTGTGGTGAGTCGCATTATGCACCCGAGCGTAAGGAGCAGATATCTGCCACCAGCCCAGCTTGGCCTGGATTGCCTCTGTGTTAGTTCCCCTGGTTAGTGCTTTTCTCCCTAACCACTCTTGTGACTGTGATAATGTGAGTTAAGGGCTGAGTTGCTAGTGATTTATGTGTGAGGTAGGCTGGTTTGAGGGAGGAAATCTATGGACCTAGTCATTTTCCTTGGTGGTAAGCTTTCAGGGGTGCAAAGATCAATCTTCCTGGGGACTTTTCTGGTACCAGGAAGATATCGCATAGATGGGACCTCTAAAGACACACATTTAATTTTTAGGCCTGTTGTTCCTATTATGGGATGTGAGTTTCTTCACTGATGGGGATGCTGCTTATCTGAGAAGAAACTGTGAAAGGTGGTGTAGTATAGAGGTGTGGCTTAAGCTTTTAAGTTTTCTTCAAGGTTTTTCCCCTAAGCTTCATACTTCAGACGGCCTACTTACATGAGACTAGTATGTGATGTCAGGCTAACAACTTCCTAAATACCTGCAAGCCAGATCAGTGTCTCTTTTCTCTATATTCCCATGGAAATCAAGGGTCCCGCCGAATTTTCCATCGAAACAGTTGATTTGTGCTGTCTCTAGGAATTCTACAGGGCGTACTGTTGCTTCCTAACCGGTGTCATTTGGGAGATCCACCTCTGTACGTTCAAATGATTAATTTTGAGACTCTGCTCATGTGTGCAGTAAACCCTTTAATTCCCTAAGACCTTCCTTTCCTCCATCTCATACCCCATTAAGCCCGCTTCAGTTTATCTCCTGAATTTCTTTGGAATCTGTCAGCTCTCCCTCAACATCCTAATACTGAACTTGCCTGTCTGTTGCGATTAGGTCCTAACTAGTGTCCATATATCTTGTTTCCCTCCAATCCATTCTTCACACAAGAAAGCTTCAAAGCAAGTTGGAACATTGCTCATAAACATCGCTCACAAACATTGTTTTGAGAATAGAAAACACACTGGTGGCCTTTAAGACTCTGCGTGCTCTAGAATCCTCTCTGCTTCTCTAGCCCCATCTTGTGCCACGTTTGCCCTCACTTTCTATGCTTCAGATACACTGAATTAACCTTAGTTCTCACTCATCTGACAGAAGTCAGTTGAGAAATTATTTTTCACTGTGATTCCTAGCATTAAGGAATTTGATGATCAGGTTTTGTATGAGGACTAAAACTAAACTGGGAAGTGGAAGAATTGCGTTTCAACTGTTTCAGTCAACACGCATGTATTAATGATACCTAAGTATTGAACACCGGGCTAGGTTTCATGAGGGATACAGAAGTTCTGGCCATCTCTGGTTTTGGGTATCCCTTATTTGTTGAGACCTTTGCGTTGTTTCGTTGCCTTTTGTCTGTTTTCCAGATGGGAAAACAGGAACAAGGGAAGTATAGGTTATTACTAGGTGGGGTTGAACAAGTGGAGCAGCAAACTGCAAAGCAGAAAGAAGAGGGACGTACTATAGAGGGATGTGATTTCCATTTTCAAGGCGCCTGCATCCTGTGCAGGGAGACAGCCTAACATAAAATGTGCCTAACAAAAGATCTATTGACTTCTTACTAAAAATCTCCAGTTCATATAACCCAGGGGTTTATACCTTCTCCTTTAAAAGTTCTATTCCTGGGACTTCCCTGGTGGTCCAGTGGTGAAGACTCTGCGCTTCCAATGCAGCAGGCGTGGGTTCAATCCCTGGTTGGGGAGCTAAGATCCCACATGCTGCGCAGCCAAAGAAATTTTTTTCAAAAGTTATACTCCTGTGTTGTTGAATTTAGTGGTTTAGATTTTGTTTGAATGTTAAGAAGATTTCAGTTTATTTACCAGGAACAAACAAAACATAATGTAAAAATAGTTTCCCAGAAACGATTTCCATCGTTCTCTTCTTCCCTTTCTCCCGCAGACTGGTGTTTCATCTTGACAAGTTCTCTGAAGTTCTCTGTCATTCCATAGAAAAGCTGTCTGGCTTGGAGGTTGCAATCCCAGGGAATTTTTCATCAGCGGGGAAGTCTCCATCACTACAGAGGAATCAAGGGAGAAGTCAGTCCCGGGTAAGTGAGATGCTCCCCCTAAACACCAACACAGCAGTCGTGTACCTTTCAAGGGGTTCAGGGGCAAGATGGGCAAGGCATTTCTACTAACTCTTCTTAAGGATCATGGACAGTGTGCCCTATGCTACGAGGTAAGCGGTGACTGTTGTAATTCTTACTGGTGATCATTTCATGTCACTGATCCTTGGCTCTCTTTGTATCTCATAGGACTGTTGTAAGTCCAATACAAAATGAGTCTTCTTTTTAAAAAACTGAAATGTTTTACAAAGCCTAGCATTCTCATAGAGAGTCCTTTGAATTCTCCCCACTTTCCCGAGAGGCTAAGAACACTTCACACCATGAACTAGGAGAGGGGATAGAGCCCTTTCTGATGAAATATAGAAACAAAGACAGAGTCTTAGCCTGCTTGCTCTCTGGACAGGATCTCGGACCACAAGGTCTTAAATCCTGGTATAAATGACGGAAGTGAGGACAGTTCAACTGGCACTCTCATAACAAGAGTTCTGAAACACCTTCCAAAGAGACTGTAGCAGTAGACGAGGGAAGGGAGTGCTACAGTGTGGTAGTACAGGGGGAATGCTCGGCTACAGCAGTGAAAAATGTGGTACCTATTGGTGTGCTCTTGGGGTTCTTGTACATGTAGCATAGATGACCTTTACAGTGTCCCTCCCACCTTCCCACCTGCATTAGGTGTTCTGTTTTTTTGTTTGTTTTTTTTTTTTAATTTACGTTTATTGATTGATTGATTGATTGAACTTATTTATTCTACGTATTTATTTTTTTGGCTGCACTGGGTCCTCATTGGTGTGCACGGGCTTTCTCTAGTTGCGGCTAGCGGGGTCTACTCTTGGTTGCGGTGTGCGGGCTTCTCATCGCGGTGGCCTCTCTTGTTGCGGAGCATGGGCTGTAGGCGCGTGGGCTTCGGTAGTTGCGGCTCACGGGCTCTGGAATGCAGGCTCAGTCGTTGTGGCACATGCGCTTAGTTGCTGCACGGCATGTGGGATCTTCGCAGACCGGGGCTCGAAGCCGTGTCCCCTGCATTGGCAGGCGCCACCAGGGAAGCCCTAGCTGTTCTTATATAGAGTCTAAAAACAGAGAGCACTGAGAGAAGGTAGTGGTTATTAAAGGCTCAGGATCTAAATTCTACCTGTCTCTACACCCCTTCCCAGCTGTCGATTTGACCCCGTTTGTGAATGCCGACCTCATTCTTCAACTTTCTCTGCCGTTTGTATACTCACCTTGAAAACTTGTTTCTGTGATGCGTTGAGCAGACACAGGGTGGCAGATTGCAGAGGTGGAAGCTGGTGGTCGGATATTTGTGGGCTGAATCTCCTTCAGTCCCATTCCCATTTCTGGTTGCGCAGAGGCCCTACTTCCTGTGTATGACGCGGAGCCATAGGATTGCGGGCAGGAGCCAAGTTCTCCATACAGTGAAGACCCCAGTGTGCCTTGGTTATAGTAATATACCTGGCTTCCTTCCTGGTAGGGAAGTGACAGGCGGCTATGCCCCTGATTTGTTCGTGGGCCTCCTGATACAGCAGTTCCCTTGGCTCTGGCCCTGTCGTCAGCTGCCCCTAGGAGGACTCTGAGCCCTAGCCACTTCTCTGGTAGATTTGCCTATTCCCCCACTATAATCACACCTGAATAAGGCAACTCAAACCTTTCAGAGATGTGTCGTGAACCTCTTGTTTTCTGAAATACCTATCTGGTGGTTGTGAGACTTAAGGCCAACCTCCCCGAGAGACTTTGTTTCTATTTCTCCTAGTAAACCTAGACTCATCTCCTGTCACCTTCAACTCTACTCCAATTGTGTTCTTTCAACCCAGACCCCTGACCCTGCTTTTTACTTCTGCCATTTCATCCTCACTCCTGCTTCCTTTCCTAAATCCATACGTCTCTTTTGGCCTTCCTAGCCCTGGGCCAAGTTCCTTCCTCTTTCCTCAGTTTTTACCCCTTTCCTTCATTCTCCCATCCAACTTTCAGGCCTTCCTTTCTCACGCCCCAGTTAGCAGCATCTCAAAATTCGAAAGGTTTATTACTCATCTATTAATTCTATTCCATTTACTTATTCGGTTCTATACCTATCTTACCTATGTATGGAAGAACCGCTGGTAGCCAAGGTGGCAGCAAGAATCCTAGCAGCTGTCACCTGACGTATCCGTAGTAGTCAGCAATTTCCATTTCTTTGTCCCTCTGGGTGAAAAATTGCAGCTTCCCCGAAGAGGTGTATCTGGCAGCATTCTCCCGTTGTTGTTGAGCCCGCCTCTTCATGGCCTCTCGCTCTGGCCTCTGCTCTTGTTCGATGGGCTTTGACATGACTGGCTCAGGCACGTTGGGTTCCCTCCATGGAACTCGTTGCTTGCTGAAGTCTTGGAGTAGAAGTTGGGTTTGGAGCTTGGGTGGGGACTGGCGCTTAGTCACAGCAGGGGGAACAGGCTCGCGCTGGAGAGAAGCGCCAGATGAAGTTTTGTAGGGTGCAGGCCTAGGAGCAGCAGGCTGAGGGACACGAGGCTGGGTATGGTTGGTCCAAGCCGGTTGGGTTGGGTTGGCCACAGTTGGCTGAGCTGGTTTGGCGGGACCTGGCAAAGAGGCAGGAGCTGGCTGGGATGAATTGACTGCAGCAGGTTGAGCTGAGTCAGTAGAACCAGGCTGGGCACGGTAAGCCACAGCAGGCCGATGTGAGGCCAGAGACTGTGGCCTCCGAGGAGCGGGTCGAGCTTGAGGCTTGTCCCAGGCAGAAAAAGGCAGAGGTATCAACTTGACCTTCCCAGGAGGAGGCCGCTCACACTGGGATGGAGATGGACACTCTGTTTCAGCACTGCTGTCTGGTTTCTGGGCTTGGACTTGCGTTTTCTCAGGCCTCTTACCCTCACGTGGGGTATGCCGCCGTGGCTGGATCGCTGGGGGTGGCTGGGGGTCTTTGGGGTTGCTTGAATTTCCCAAGAGCCGACAGGAAGAGAGCCCAGTTTTCGTCTCATTCTTCTTCCCCAGCGCATGAAGAACCTTCACAGACTCCAGCATGCGCACGCCAAGGGAGGTTCGAGGCTTTTGAAAGCTCTCTTGGCGAAGCTCAGTTTGGTGTTCCTTTCGCTTCGTGTTGGGGATTGCTGGCTTGTCTTCTGCCTTGACTTTGTTCCCTGACTGCTTGTTCTCTTCAGCCTTGTTTCTTCCTCTGGTCCTTTTGGTCTTTTCCTGCCCATGGCTCTCAGTTTTGCTGATCTTTCCGGATGCAGCTTTCTGAGGTTTGCCTTGAGAGTGCTTGGCCGTGTTCGCAGGAGCCCTGTCACTGACTGCAGCAGTGCATATAACCGCTTCTCCCCCTAACAGGCACTCTGGATCCTTTGGCTGGATTTTGGCCTTGGGAGCACCACCGATAGGCTCAGAGGCTTTCTGTTTGTTCTTCCTGGGTTGATCAGAGGGAACCTTTACGACACTTGGCTTTTCCTGCACCTGATTCACCTTAATGGCTCTGGTGTCTTCAGCTTTGATCACGTTGGGACCTTGGGATCGATCAAGATCTTTCCAAGAATTAAAGAGCTGGGGAAGGTGAATATCCTCCGCCAGTGTAGTAATGTCTGCAAGACCACTGCTAGGTTCAGTCCCATTTTCAAGTGTCCCTAGGTCCTGACGACTCAGGCTGTTCTCTCCCAGATCAGCATTTTCAGAACCAGGCTGCTCCTCTTGGCTGAGGGGATCGGTGCAGGCCAGCGGCTGGGGAATATCAGGGATTCCCAAAGGGAGTAGTGGAGGATCTTGGTTTTCTATTGGGATCTGGTAGGCCTCCAGAGGCTTTGACAGCTTGGTTTTGATATCCTCCACGTTCTTACTCTCTGTTTGTCCCTGGCTTGGAGCTGGAGGCAGGGCCAGGAGACGCCTGGCACTCTGGACTGGAGCTGTCACTGAAATGTCCCCAAGTTCAGATGGTGGGTTACTCTCAAGTATGTGACTGTTTCTGCTACTGCAGGACTTGGGGAGTTCTTGAGTTTGTGTCACACAAAACGTCTGGCTTGGAGGTTGCAATCCCAGGGAATTTTTCATCACCAGGGAAGTCTCCATCACTACAAAGGGATCAAGGGAGAAGTCAGTCCCTGGTAAATGAGATGCTCCCCCTAAACACCAACACAGCAGTCGTGTACCTTTCAAGGGGTTCAGGGGAAAGATGGGCAAGGCATTTCTACTAACTCTTCTTAAGGATCATGGACAGTGCCCTATGCTACGAGGTAAGCGGTGACTGTTGTAATGCTTAACTGGTGATCATTTCATGTCACTGATCCTTGGCTCTCTTTGTATCTCATAGGACTGTTGTAAGTCCAATACAAAATGAGTCTTCTTTTTAAACAACTGAAATGTTTTACAAAGCCTAGCATTCTCATATAGAGTCCTTTCAATTCTCCCCACTTTCCCGAGAGGCTAAGAACACTTCACACCATGAACTAGGAGAGGGGGTAGAGCCCTTTCTGATGAAATACAGAAACAAAGACAGAGTCTTAGCCTGCTTGCTCTCTGGACAGGATCTCGGACCACAAGGTCTTAAATCCTGGTATAAATGACGGAAGTGAGGACACTTCAACTGGCACTCTCATAACAAGAGTTCTGAGACACCTTCCAAAGAGACTGTAGCAGTAGACGAGGGAAGGGAGTGCTACAGTGTGGTAGTACAGGGGGAATGCTCGGCTACAGCAGTGAAAAATGTGGTACCTATTGGTGTGCTCTCGGGGTTCTTGTACATGTAGCATAGATGACCTTTACAGTGTCCCTGCCACCTTCCCACCTGCATTAGGTGTTCTTTTTGTTTTTTTGTTTTTTTTAATTTACGTTTATTTATTGATTGATTGTTTGAACTTATTTATTCTACGTATTTATTTTTTTGGCTGCACAGGGTCTTCATTGCTGTGCACGGGCTTTCTCTAGTTGCGGCTAGCGGGGTCTACTCTTGGTTGCGGTGTGCGGGCTTCTCTTGTTGCGGAGCATGCGCTCTAGGCGCGTGGGCTTCGGTAGTTGCGGCTCACGGGCTCTAGAATGCAGGCTCAGTCGTTGTGGCACATGGGCTTAGTTGCTCCACGGCATGTGGGATCTTCCCAGACCAGGGCTCGAACCCGTGTCCCCCGCATTGCATTGGCAGGCGGATTCTTAACCACGGCGCCACCAGGGAAGCCCTAGGTGTTCTTACATAGAGTCTAAAAACAGAGGGCACTGAGCGAAGGTAGTGGTTACTAAAGGCTCAGGATCTAAATTCTACCTGTCTCTACACCCCTTCCCAGCTGTCGATTTGACCCCATTTGTGAATGCCGACCTCATTCTTCAACTTTCTCTGCCGTTTGTATACTCACCTTGAAAACTTGTTTCTGTGATGCGTTGAGCAGACACAGGGTGGCAGATTGCAGAGGTGGAAGCTGGTGGTCGGATATTTGTGGGCTGAATCTCCTTCAGTCCCATTCCCATTTCTGGTTGCGCAGAGGCCCTACTTCCTGTGTATGACGCGGAGCCATAGGATTGCGGGCAGGAGCCAAGTTCTCCATACAGTGAAGACCCCAGTGTGCCTTGGTTATAGTAATATACCTGGCTTCCTTCCTGGTAGGGAAGTGACAGGCGGCTATGCCCCTGATTTGGAATCTGAGATGGTGCTCCCTGAGCAAGCCTGGCAGAAAGTGATGGATATAGAGGGACCATGTTATTGGCGTCTGAAGTTTTATCATACTGGGCTGCCATAAACATGGAGGAAGCAGCTGGGTGCCGGTCAGTGAGTGCCAGAGTAAAGTCTCCGAGTGAAGAGGAATTCTTTTCAGTGCTTCCTGTGATGTCCCACTCAAGAACACCTGGATAGGAAGGAGCTGAAGTGGAGATCTGGCTGTGGTCAGTAACTCCAGATAACATAGTCGTGCTGGAATGTTGGTAAAGGTAGGCACTACCCATGAGTGTCTGGAAAGAGGTACCGGTAGCCGATGCCGAACTGACGGCAGGGGCAGAGACTCTGGAGAAGTTGCAGACACTTCGTGTTAGGGAAGTTGCATTGCTCACCACAGGAAGAGAATGCTGCAGAGAATTTAGAGTTCCAAGTAGAGATGGATTTTGGAAATTTTCTGTAAGAACAAGAGGGTCATGAAAAACTCAGGGAGGTTGAGAAATTCTCACTACGTTTGAGGAACAGCATTATCTTAAGGTTCTTGCTCTCAGGACACCTCTACTATCGACCCTTCCTGAGAAACCCAAAATCAGAGAGTTAATGATGGCTGTAAGGACTGAGCAGTTTTCCACTCTTCTGTATTAACTGCCTGTGCTCCCATCTTGGGCACAGATGGGCAGAAGAGCCAAGTGGTATGGTTCAGACATTGTTCTCTAGGCTGGAAGCAACCTTCTCCCTGCCCTGTCTTTCCCTTCAGCCTGCACTCGTACTGACTTCTATGCTATTTCCTAGACTGGAAGCATTTTAGAACTAGGAGGCCCTTAGAGAACTTTCTCTTTTTTCAGTCTCATTTCACGAGTAAGGAAACTGAGGCTCAGAGAGGTCGGGTTGACTTGTTCAAGTTCTCTCATTATGTTAGTGTCATTACCAGGTTTCAGAACCTAAGTATCCTGACTTCCTTGCCAGGACTCCACTCTGAGCATGATAGTGCCAGAAAGCAGGAGAAATAGAACTTATAATATAAGCATTTTTTTTGTCCATTAGAAAACAGTACGGCCATTACCATTGTCATCTTCATTGTCTCCCTTTGCTTGTGCAGTTCCCACGCTATTACCTAGAGTTGACGTATAGCTCAGTCCAACTGGTGAACTGAAAGAGTCATTTTTGCCCTCTTCAAGCCTGGTTTCTCATCCTACCTCAAAATGATTACCCGAAAGTGGATTTCTTAAGTGCTTTTGGAAAGAGAAAAGTTATCTGATTACTTCAGATTACTCATCTATAAAGTGGTTATAACACCACCACCAATAATAATAGCAGTAATAATTAATAGATGAATAAGCTGATCTATTGCGTATGATTTATATGGAGGAAGATACAATAAGTTCTAGAAAGACAAAGAAAAATCATGAAAAACATGTTACGTAACGAAAAAGAAATCCATAGATATTAATGAAAACTGGGGTATGTGGGCAAGTATCAAAGCCTAATGAATTTACTAACAAATGACATTCTGTACCATACATGCAATATTATGAAAGTGAATTTTGCCCACTCTATTTTAGTGAATACTATTAACCAAAAAACACGATGGAGGTGATAGAGGTGAATGAATTCCTAGCCAATGCATACAGACAGAGACGATAAATCAGTAAAAAATGCACAACAAGCAACAGAATGCAACAAATGTGAATGTATAGGTAGCCACAACATATGTAGACAAGTATTTCAATGAAAACCGGTACAAAGCAGACAGCAAAATAGTAAGTGTAAAAGAGTTTCATTATTGTGCTCATTCATATTTTTACCCAGCAAGTAACAGGTATTAAGCCTAGGAGAAATATATCTTTCCATGAATATAACTCATATAATAAGCAGAAAGGAAGCTTAAAAAGTATCAAGAAGGTTTTTGTATTTATCCTAGAACTTAGAATCATCTTCCACATCCAAGAAGATGACATCCCAAGACCTCAAAAAACCATCATCCCTAGAATCCAATTAAAAAAGATTTTCAAATGTAAGAAAATCCAAAGGACTCCACAACATTGTTTTAGATAAATGTGGATGTTTGTGTTTTCTTTTTTTCTTTTGCCGCGCCGCGTGGCCCTGGCCGTGAAAGCACCGAGTCCTAAAGCGCTGGACCGCCAGGGAATTCCCTAAATGGGGAATTAGAGATGTGGGGCTTGACTTTTTCTTTTTCTTCTCCGGTAGCTAAGATCTACAAGCGAACGATGGCTATTGATCAATGTGCTCTCTGTGTTAGGAAGGAAATAACTGTAAAAATGAAAAGCAACCTTGCCTTAGAAGCTACATATCACACAAAGGAAATAGTCCTTCTGATTCAATGTAGAAGATATCATTTAAAATGTTTAATTGGTCAAATGTCTACCTAGTTTAAAAATTAGAAAGAATAGAACACTGAAAAGCAGCCCCCTAGATAACCACTTTGGTTTCTGGTTTCTAGGAAGCATCATTTCTAAAACATACTTCTAAAATGTTTCTATTCCAAACTGTCAAGTGCCAGCTGTATTCAGAGAGGCAATAAAAGAAAGAAAACGGAGTATGACTTTTCTGATAGGCTGCCCTTCCTGGTGATCCCCTGTTCTGGCCTTACTTTCCTTCTTAGTCTGTTAATGTAAGGATTTGCTACCATCAGCTTTGTTTTGCCCTGCTCTGAGCAGATTTCCCTCTGTGCTGTTTCTGCTTTAATTTAAAATCTTTGGCTCCCATCAACATTCCATGGCAAACTGCCTCTTTCTTGAGAGCTCCTCTATGCTTTCCCTCTTCATTCTTATATTTTTTTCCCATCTCTTGGTTCCTGTTGGCCTGTGCTAATGAAAACAATCCTAAACTTGCTTACGTTTGACTCTGTGCCTCCCTATATAGCCCAGTACTCTCCATCCTCTCTCCCTATTCTCTCTTTTCAACTAGTCGAAATACTAGTGGAGGGAGACCATTGGAGATGAAACATCTTGGTATATATCGCTAGTTTTCTGTGTCACCTGGCTTTTCTATGTTTCTGTTGAAACACTCTTTTGAGAAGTCTCTGATTTCATTTTCTACATGGGTACCCTTTAAGGCTCAATATTGGAAAAGAAGGGGATCAGAGTGATCAACCCAATGTGGTATCCTAACGTAACAGATAAGGAAAGCAGCAGGCTTTGTGAGGCAGTCAGTGATTTGTCCAAAGTCACACAGACAGTAAACGTCAAAGTCAAAACTGAAATTAGGTCTCCAGACTTGTAGTTCAATACTTTCCCTCATTATTCCACGCTATTTTGAATCTCCTCCTCAATTTAGGGGCAAAAGAAATCGAACGCAAAACTTTCCAAAGTTTCTTTTCTTACCTGACATGGTCAGAGAAGAGGAGACATCAACTGCAGGTACAAGGGATGAGGAGACAACACTAGAGGATGTCTGAGTGGCTGCAGCTGAACGGCGCACGTGTCCAGTACAAAGGTCACTGGTTACTGGTCCAAACGGCTCCACGGAAACCCCAAGACCTCTACCAAGTGGTAGTAGGTTTGGTAGGAGAGTGATGTCACAAAGCAGGCAGTTGAAAGGTATGAGCTAGCCAATAGGGAGGTCCGATCCCCAACAGGAGGGCGGGCTTGGGTGAAGAGAGCGTAGGAGAGCTAAAACAACCCCTCAATTTCTGAGCTCTGGGGAGGAAATCCTAGAAGACAGATTTACCTCCCCCAGGCTCTTCCATTAGGGAAATCATTGCAACATTTCTTACAGACGTTCATTAATATAATTAACTAACAGTTACTTATATTCTACAGAGTATTCTATTTTATGTATCATATACTTAGAGCTATATAGATCTTATTTAACTAGTATCCTTAGGAAGGAAAGAGCCATGTAGTTTGAACTATTACAGTTGTAACTTGGTTAAAGAGCAGGGTGAAGTTTGTTGAGTGTACCCTGTGGAGAATGTTGTGGTCCAAGGCTCTTCTCTTTTAGTTTCTTCTCCTTGACTCCTACCTTCCTTGGGCTGGGCTAGGCTGGGGGCCAGGTTGGACTTGCGACTTAACATTTCTCTTCCGCTTTCTTTTTTTTTTTTTTTCTTCCATTATGGGCATTGCTTCTAGGACAAGCCTTGGTCTTGCATTGGATGTTCCTTCCTGTCAACTTCCAGCAGCAGGAGTCTTCTTTTCAGTGCTTGATGCTTCACGAAATAGACTCTGCCCATTGGCAGCAAATACCAGAGAGCCAGGAGACAGAGCTGGTTGCAGACCTTTCCTCTTCCAGCCTTTGGTTGCAATTGTTTTGCCCATGATTTGCTAGCTCTAGTTCCTTGGGCCACACAGGTATCCTGCCATCCAGCTCTTTTTATATGTGAGAGACATTCTGAACACTGTCCCTCTTTCTTTGCACAGAAGTATATACAGTGTGGCAGTTACCGTAATCTCCTCCCCCTTGCAAACAGCCCCTCTAGAATCTCGGACCTCTAGGACTCTCTGTCTTGCATGCTTGGGTGCAAGGCCAAGCACAATGAAGAGGAGAATAATTAGAGAAAGAGGAGGACATTGGTGGAGAACTGGGAGCAGGTAAGGTGAAAGGGCACCGGAGAAAAGAGATGCATGTAGGTTTTTTGGTTTCTGTGGGAAACAAGTTGACACACTTGGGCCTCATTTTGTATTAACAGAACAGAGAGTTGTAGATATAAGTAGCTAGATCGTGCAGCAACTGCCATGAAGTCTGTACACTGAAGAGAACAGTCTCACATCTAGTTTTCATTTTGTTTTATGTCATATTACCTTATTTATAGCATTCACTGGTATGTTTGTAGAACGCAGATGTTTTCAAATGCTCTGGTTTTGTCTACATGGTTATTTCCTTGTCCTATTTGTAAGGAATCCAACATTGTAAGACATATTGCATGTTTTTCTCTTGACGATTGTTTACCTTGAAGCGTCATGAACTAACTTGAGCTGTTGGATTTTGTGGAGAAACTTTAAAAAGGGTCTGTGAAAAAGGCATTGTGGTGAGTCGCATTATGCACCCGAGCGTAAGGAGCAGATATCTGCCACCAGCCCAGCTTGGCCTGGATTGCCTCTGTGTTAGTTCCCCTGGTTAGTGCTTTTCTCCCTAACCACTCTTGTGACTGTGATAATGTGAGTTAAGGGCTGAGTTGCTAGTGATTTATGTGTGAGGTAGGCTGGTTTGAGGGAGGAAATCTATGGACCTAGTCATTTTCCTTGGTGGTAAGCTTTCAGGGGTGCAAAGATCGATCTTCCTGGGGACTTTTCTGGTACCAGGAAGATATCGCATAGATGGGACCTCTAAAGACACACATTTAATTTTTAGGCCTGTTGTTCCTATTATGGGATGTGAGTTTCTTCACTGATGGGGATGCTGCTTATCTGAGAAGAAACTGTGAAAGGTGGTGTAGTATAGAGGTGTGGCTTAAGCTTTTAAGTTTTCTTCAAGGTTTTTCCCCTAAGCTTCATACTTCAGACGGCCTACTTACATGAGACTAGTATGTGATGTCAGGCTAACAACTTCCTAAATACCTGCAAGCCAGATCAGTGTCTCTTTTCTCTATATTCCCATGGAAATCAAGGGTCCCGCCGAATTTTCCATCGAAACAGTTGATTTGTGCTGTCTCTAGGAATTCTACAGGGCGTACTGTTGCTTCCTAACCGGTGTCATTTGGGAGATCCACCTCTGTACGTTCAAATGATTAATTTTGAGACTCTGCTCATGTGTGCAGTAAACCCTTTAATTCCCTAAGACCTTCCTTTCCTCCATCTCATACCCCATTAAGCCCGCTTCAGTTTATCTCCTGAATTTCTTTGGAATCTGTCAGCTCTCCCTCAACATCCTAATACTGAACTTGCCTGTCTGTTGCGATTAGGTCCTAACTAGTGTCCATATATCTTGTTTCCCTCCAATCCATTCTTCACACAAGAAAGCTTCAAAGCAAGTTGGAACATTGCTCATAAACATCGCTCACAAACATTGTTTTGAGAATAGAAAACACACTGGTGGCCTTTAAGACTCTGCGTGCCCTAGAATCCTCTCTGCTTCTCTAGCCCCATCTTGTGCCACGTTTGCCCTCACTTTCTATGCTTCAGATACACTGAATTAACCTTAGTTCTCACTCATCTGACAGAAGTCAGTTGAGAAATTATTTTTCACTGTGATTCCTAGCATTAAGGAATTTGATGATCAGGTTTTGTATGAGGACTAAAACTAAACTGGGAAGTGGAAGAATTGCGTTTCAACTGTTTCAGTCAACACGCATGTATTAATGATACCTAAGTATTGAACACCGGGCTAGGTTTCATGAGGGATACAGAAGTTCTGGCCATCTCTGGTTTTGGGTATCCCTTATTTGTTGAGACCTTTGCGTTGTTTGGTTGCCTTTTGTCTGTTTTCCAGATGGGAAAACAGGAACAAGGGAAGTATAGGTTATTACTAGGTGGGGTTGAACAAGTGGAGCAGCAAACTGCAAAGCAGAAAGAAGAGGGACGTACTATAGAGGGATGTGATTTCCATTTTCAAGGCGCCTGCATCCTGTGCAGGGAGACAGCCTAACATAAAATGTGCCTAACAAAAGATCTATTGACTTCTTACTAAAAATCTCCAGTTCATATAACCCAGGGGTTTATACCTTCTCCTTTAAAAGTTCTATTCCTGGGACTTCCCTGGTGGTCCAGTGGTGAAGACTCTGCGCTTCCAATGCAGCAGGCGTAGGTTCAATCCCTGGTTGGGGAGCTAAGATCCCACATGCTGCGCAGCCAAAGAAATTTTTTTCAAAAGTTATACTCCTGTGTTGTTGAATTTAGTGGTTTAGATTTTGTTTGAATGTTAAGAAGATTTCAGTTTATTTACCAGGAACAAACAAAACATAATGTAAAAATAGTTTCCCAGAAACGATTTCCATCGTTCTCTTCTTCCCTTTCTCCCGCAGACTGGTGTTTCATCTTGACAAGTTCTCTGAAGTTCTCTGTCATTCCATAGGAAAGCTGTCTGGCTTGGAGGTTGCAATCCCAGGGAATTTTTCATCAGCGGGGAAGTCTCCATCACTACAGAGGAATCAAGGGAGAAGTCAGTCCCGGGTAAGTGAGATGCTCCCCCTAAACACCAACACAGCAGTCGTGTACCTTTCAAGGGGTTCAGGGGCAAGATGGGCAAGGCATTTCTACTAACTCTTCTTAAGGATCATGGACAGTGTGCCCTATGCTACGAGGTAAGCGGTGACTGTTGTAATTCTTACTGGTGATCATTTCATGTCACTGATCCTTGGCTCTCTTTGTATCTCATAGGACTGTTGTAAGTCCAATACAAAATGAGTCTTCTTTTTAAAAAACTGAAATGTTTTACAAAGCCTAGCATTCTCATAGAGAGTCCTTTGAATTCTCCCCACTTTCCCGAGAGGCTAAGAACACTTCACACCATGAACTAGGAGAGGGGGTAGAGCCCTTTCTGATGAAATATAGAAACAAAGACAGAGTCTTAGCCTGCTTGCTCTCTGGACAGGATCTCGGACCACAAGGTCTTAAATCCTGGTATAAATGACGGAAGTGAGGACAGTTCAACTGGCACTCTCATAACAAGAGTTCTGAAACACCTTCCAAAG
Organism: Balaenoptera physalus; assembly: GCF_965194825.1. Taxonomy (NCBI): domain Eukaryota; kingdom Metazoa; phylum Chordata; class Mammalia; order Artiodactyla; family Balaenopteridae; genus Balaenoptera; species Balaenoptera physalus. The sequence continues at coordinate 33,728,371 of NC_138894.1, forward strand.
AGACTGTAGCAGTAGACGAGGGAAGGGAGTGCTACAGTGTGGTAGTACAGGGGGAATGCTCGGCTACAGCAGTGAAAAATGTGGTACCTATTGGTGTGCTCTTGGGGTTCTTGTACATGTAGCATAGATGACCTTTACAGTGTCCCTCCCACCTTCCCACCTGCATTAGGTGTTCTGTTTTTTTGTTTGTTTTTTTTTTTTAATTTACGTTTATTGATTGATTGATTGATTGAACTTATTTATTCTACGTATTTATTTTTTTGGCTGCACTGGGTCCTCATTGGTGTGCACGGGCTTTCTCTAGTTGCGGCTAGCGGGGTCTACTCTTGGTTGCGGTGTGCGGGCTTCTCATCGCGGTGGCCTCTCTTGTTGCGGAGCATGGGCTGTAGGCGCGTGGGCTTCGGTAGTTGCGGCTCACGGGCTCTGGAATGCTGGCTCAGTCGTTGTGGCACATGCGCTTAGTTGCTGCACGGCATGTGGGATCTTCGCAGACCGGGGCTCGAAGCCGTGTCCCCTGCATTGGCAGGCGCCACCAGGGAAGCCCTAGCTGTTCTTACATAGAGTCTAAAAACAGAGAGCACTGAGAGAAGGTAGTGGTTATTAAAGGCTCAGGATCTAAATTCTACCTGTCTCTACACCCCTTCCCAGCTGTCGATTTGACCCCGTTTGTGAATGCCGACCTCATTCTTCAACTTTCTCTGCCGTTTGTATACTCACCTTGAAAACTTGTTTCTGTGATGCGTTGAGCAGACACAGGGTGGCAGATTGCAGAGGTGGAAGCTGGTGGTCGGATATTTGTGGGCTGAATCTCCTTCAGTCCCATTCCCATTTCTGGTTGCGCAGAGGCCCTACTTCCTGTGTATGACGCGGAGCCATAGGATTGCGGGCAGGAGCCAAGTTCTCCATACAGTGAAGACCCCAGTGTGCCTTGGTTATAGTAATATACCTGGCTTCCTTCCTGGTAGGGAAGTGACAGGCGGCTATGCCCCTGATTTGTTCGTGGGCCTCCTGATACAGCAGTTCCCTTGGCTCTGGCCCTGTCGTCAGCTGCCCCTAGGAGGACTCTGAGCCCTAGCCACTTCTCTGGTAGATTTGCCTATTCCCCCACTATAATCACACCTGAATAAGGCAACTCAAACCTTTCAGAGATGTGTCGTGAACCTCTTGTTTTCTGAAATACCTATCTGGTGGTTGTGAGACTTAAGGCCAACCTCCCCGAGAGACTTTGTTTCTATTTCTCCTAGTAAACCTAGACTCATCTCCTGTCACCTTCAACTCTACTCCAATTGTGTTCTTTCAACCCAGACCCCTGACCCTGCTTTTTACTTCTGCCATTTCATCCTCACTCCTGCTTCCTTTCCTAAATCCATACGTCTCTTTTGGCCTTCCTAGCCCTGGGCCAAGTTCCTTCCTCTTTCCTCAGTTTTTACCCCTTTCCTTCATTCTCCCATCCAACTTTCAGGCCTTCCTTTCTCACGCCCCAGTTAGCAGCATCTCAAAATTCGAAAGGTTTATTACTCATCTATTAATTCTATTCCATTTACTTATTCGGTTCTATACCTATCTTACCTATGTATGGAAGAACCGCTGGTAGCCAAGGTGGCAGCAAGAATCCTAGCAGCTGTCACCTGACGTATCCGTAGTAGTCAGCAATTTCCATTTCTTTGTCCCTCTGGGTGAAAAATTGCAGCTTCCCCGAAGAGGTGTATCTGGCAGCATTCTCCCGTTGTTGTTGAGCCCGCCTCTTCATGGCCTCTCGCTCTGGCCTCTGCTCTTGTTCGATGGGCTTTGACATGACTGGCTCAGGCACGTTGGGTTCCCTCCATGGAACTCGTTGCTTGCTGAAGTCTTGGAGTAGAAGTTGGGTTTGGAGCTTGGGTGGGGACTGGCGCTTAGTCACAGCAGGGGGAACAGGCTCGCGCTGGAGAGAAGCGCCAGATGAAGTTTTGTAGGGTGCAGGCCTAGGAGCAGCAGGCTGAGGGACACGAGGCTGGGTATGGTTGGTCCAAGCCGGTTGGGTTGGGTTGGCCACAGTTGGCTGAGCTGGTTTGGCGGGACCTGGCAAAGAGGCAGGAGCTGGCTGGGATGAATTGACTGCAGCAGGTTGAGCTGAGTCAGTAGAACCAGGCTGGGCACGGTAAGCCACAGCAGGCCGATGTGAGGCCAGAGACTGTGGCCTCCGAGGAGCGGGTCGAGCTTGAGGCTTGTCCCAGGCAGAAAAAGGCAGAGGTATCAACTTGACCTTCCCAGGAGGAGGCCGCTCACACTGGGATGGAGATGGACACTCTGTTTCAGCACTGCTGTCTGGTTTCTGGGCTTGGACTTGCGTTTTCTCAGGCCTCTTACCCTCACGTGGGGTATGCCGCCGTGGCTGGATCGCTGGGGGTGGCTGGGGGTCTTTGGGGTTGCTTGAATTTCCCAAGAGCCGACAGGAAGAGAGCCCAGTTTTCGTCTCATTCTTCTTCCCCAGCGCATGAAGAACCTTCACAGACTCCAGCATGCGCACGCCAAGGGAGGTTCGAGGCTTTTGAAAGCTCTCTTGGCGAAGCTCAGTTTGGTGTTCCTTTCGCTTCGTGTTGGGGATTGCTGGCTTGTCTTCTGCCTTGACTTTGTTCCCTGACTGCTTGTTCTCTTCAGCCTTGTTTCTTCCTCTGGTCCTTTTGGTCTTTTCCTGCCCATGGCTCTCAGTTTTGCTGATCTTTCCGGATGCAGCTTTCTGAGGTTTGCCTTGAGAGTGCTTGGCCGTGTTCGCAGGAGCCCTGTCACTGACTGCAGCAGTGCATATAACCGCTTCTCCCCCTAACAGGCACTCTGGATCCTTTGGCTGGATTTTGGCCTTGGGAGCACCACCGATAGGCTCAGAGGCTTTCTGTTTGTTCTTCCTGGGTTGATCAGAGGGAACCTTTACGACACTTGGCTTTTCCTGCACCTGATTCACCTTAATGGCTCTGGTGTCTTCAGCTTTGATCACGTTGGGACCTTGGGATCGATCAAGATCTTTCCAAGAATTAAAGAGCTGGGGAAGGTGAATATCCTCCGCCAGTGTAGTAATGTCTGCAAGACCACTGCTAGGTTCAGTCCCATTTTCAAGTGTCCCTAGGTCCTGACGACTCAGGCTGTTCTCTCCCAGATCAGCATTTTCAGAACCAGGCTGCTCCTCTTGGCTGAGGGGATCGGTGCAGGCCAGCGGCTGGGGAATATCAGGGATTCCCAAAGGGAGTAGTGGAGGATCTTGGTTTTCTATTGGGATCTGGTAGGCCTCCAGAGGCTTTGACAGCTTGGTTTTGATATCCTCCACGTTCTTACTCTCTGTTTGTCCCTGGCTTGGAGCTGGAGGCAGGGCCAGGAGACGCCTGGCACTCTGGACTGGAGCTGTCACTGAAATGTCCCCAAGTTCAGATGGTGGGTTACTCTCAAGTATGTGACTGTTTCTGCTACTGCAGGACTTGGGGAGTTCTTGAGTTTGTGTCACACAAAACGTCTGGCTTGGAGGTTGCAATCCCAGGGAATTTTTCATCACCAGGGAAGTCTCCATCACTACAAAGGGATCAAGGGAGAAGTCAGTCCCTGGTAAATGAGATGCTCCCCCTAAACACCAACACAGCAGTCGTGTACCTTTCAAGGGGTTCAGGGGAAAGATGGGCAAGGCATTTCTACTAACTCTTCTTAAGGATCATGGACAGTGCCCTATGCTACGAGGTAAGCGGTGACTGTTGTAATGCTTAACTGGTGATCATTTCATGTCACTGATCCTTGGCTCTCTTTGTATCTCATAGGACTGTTGTAAGTCCAATACAAAATGAGTCTTCTTTTTAAACAACTGAAATGTTTTACAAAGCCTAGCATTCTCATATAGAGTCCTTTCAATTCTCCCCACTTTCCCGAGAGGCTAAGAACACTTCACACCATGAACTAGGAGAGGGGGTAGAGCCCTTTCTGATGAAATACAGAAACAAAGACAGAGTCTTAGCCTGCTTGCTCTCTGGACAGGATCTCGGACCACAAGGTCTTAAATCCTGGTATAAATGACGGAAGTGAGGACACTTCAACTGGCACTCTCATAACAAGAGTTCTGAGACACCTTCCAAAGAGACTGTAGCAGTAGACGAGGGAAGGGAGTGCTACAGTGTGGTAGTACAGGGGGAATGCTCGGCTACAGCAGTGAAAAATGTGGTACCTATTGGTGTGCTCTCGGGGTTCTTGTACATGTAGCATAGATGACCTTTACAGTGTCCCTGCCACCTTCCCACCTGCATTAGGTGTTCTTTTTGTTTTTTTGTTTTTTTTAATTGACGTTTATTGATTGATTGATTGTTTGAACTTATTTATTCTACGTATTTATTTTTTTGGCTGCACAGGGTCTTCATTGCTGTGCACGGGCTTTCTCTAGTTGCGGCTAGCGGGGTCTACTCTTGGTTGCGGTGTGCGGGCTTCTCTTGTTGCGGAGCATGCGCTCTAGGCGCGTGGGCTTCGGTAGTTGCGGCTCACGGGCTCTAGAATGCAGGCTCAGTCGTTGTGGCACATGGGCTTAGTTGCTCCACGGCATGTGGGATCTTCCCAGACCAGGGCTCGAACCCGTGTCCCCCGCATTGCATTGGCAGGCGGATTCTTAACCACGGCGCCACCAGGGAAGCCCTAGGTGTTCTTACATAGAGTCTAAAAACAGAGGGCACTGAGCGAAGGTAGTGGTTACTAAAGGCTCAGGATCTAAATTCTACCTGTCTCTACACCCCTTCCCAGCTGTCGATTTGACCCCATTTGTGAATGCCGACCTCATTCTTCAACTTTCTCTGCCGTTTGTATACTCACCTTGAAAACTTGTTTCTGTGATGCGTTGAGCAGACACAGGGTGGCAGATTGCAGAGGTGGAAGCTGGTGGTCGGATATTTGTGGGCTGAATCTCCTTCAGTCCCATTCCCATTTCTGGTTGCGCAGAGGCCCTACTTCCTGTGTATGACGCGGAGCCATAGGATTGCGGGCAGGAGCCAAGTTCTCCATACAGTGAAGACCCCAGTGTGCCTTGGTTATAGTAATATACCTGGCTTCCTTCCTGGTAGGGAAGTGACAGGCGGCTATGCCCCTGATTTGGAATCTGAGATGGTGCTCCCTGAGCAAGCCTGGCAGAAAGTGATGGATATAGAGGGACCATGTTATTGGCGTCTGAAGTTTTATCATACTGGGCTGCCATAAACATGGAGGAAGCAGCTGGGTGCCGGTCAGTGAGTGCCAGAGTAAAGTCTCCGAGTGAAGAGGAATTCTTTTCAGTGCTTCCTGTGATGTCCCACTCAAGAACACCTGGATAGGAAGGAGCTGAAGTGGAGATCTGGCTGTGGTCAGTAACTCCAGATAACATAGTCGTGCTGGAATGTTGGTAAAGGTAGGCACTACCCATGAGTGTCTGGAAAGAGGTACCGGTAGCCGATGCCGAACTGACGGCAGGGGCAGAGACTCTGGAGAAGTTGCAGACACTTCGTGTTAGGGAAGTTGCATTGCTCACCACAGGAAGAGAATGCTGCAGAGAATTTAGAGTTCCAAGTAGAGATGGATTTTGGAAATTTTCTGTAAGAACAAGAGGGTCATGAAAAACTCAGGGAGGTTGAGAAATTCTCACTACGTTTGAGGAACAGCATTATCTTAAGGTTCTTGCTCTCAGGACACCTCTACTATCGACCCTTCCTGAGAAACCCAAAATCAGACAGTTAATGATGGCTGTAAGGACTGAGCAGTTTTCCACTCTTCTGTATTAACTGCCTGTGCTCCCATCTTGGGCACAGATGGGCAGAAGAGCCAAGTGGTATGGTTCAGACATTGTTCTCTAGGCTGGAAGCAACCTTCTCCCTGCCCTGTCTTTCCCTTCAGCCTGCACTCGTACTGACTTCTATGCTATTTCCTAGACTGGAAGCATTTTAGAACTAGGAGGCCCTTAGAGAACTTTCTCTTTTTTCAGTCTCATTTCACGAGTAAGGAAACTGAGGCTCAGAGAGGTCGGGTTGACTTGTTCAAGTTCTCTCATTATGTTAGTGTCATTACCAGGTTTCAGAACCTAAGTATCCTGACTTCCTTGCCAGGACTCCACTCTGAGCATGATAGTGCCAGAAAGCAGGAGAAATAGAACTTATAATATAAGCATTTTTTTTGTCCATTAGAAAACAGTACGGCCATTACCATTGTCATCTTCATTGTCTCCCTTTGCTTGTGCAGTTCCCACGCTATTACCTAGAGTTGACGTATAGCTCAGTCCAACTGGTGAACTGAAAGAGTCATTTTTGCCCTCTTCAAGCCTGGTTTCTCATCCTACCTCAAAATGATTACCCGAAAGTGGATTTCTTAAGTGCTTTTGGAAAGAGAAAAGTTATCTGATTACTTCAGATTACTCATCTATAAAGTGGTTATAACACCACCACCAATAATAATAGCAGTAATAATTAATAGATGAATAAGCTGATCTATTGCGTATGATTTATATGGAGGAAGATACAATAAGTTCTAGAAAGACAAAGAAAAATCATGAAAAACATGTTACGTAATGAAAAAGAAATCCATAGATATTAATGAAAACTGGGGTATGTGGGCAAGTATCAAAGCCTAATGAATTTACTAACAAATGACATTCTGTACCATACATGCAATATTATGAAAGTGAATTTTGCCCACTCTATTTTAGTGAATACTATTAACCAAAAAACACGATGGAGGTGATAGAGGTGAATGAATTCCTAGCCAATGCATACAGACAGAGACGATAAATCAGTAAAAAATGCACAACAAGCAACAGAATGCAACAAATGTGAATGTATAGGTAGCCACAACATATGTAGACAAGTATTTCAATGAAAACCGGTACAAAGCAGACAGCAAAATAGTAAGTGTAAAAGAGTTTCATTATTGTGCTCATTCATATTTTTACCCAGCAAGTAACAGGTATTAAGCCTAGGAGAAATATATCTTTCCATGAATATAACTCATATAATAAGCAGAAAGGAAGCTTAAAAAGTATCAAGAAGGTTTTTGTATTTATCCTAGAACTTAGAATCATCTTCCACATCCAAGAAGATGACATCCCAAGACCTCAAAAAACCATCATCCCTAGAATCCAATTAAAAAAGATTTTCAAATGTAAGAAAATCCAAAGGACTCCACAACATTGTTTTAGATAAATGTGGATGTTTGTGTTTTCTTTTTTTCTTTTGCCGCGCCGCGTGGCCCTGGCCGTGAAAGCACCGAGTCCTAAAGCGCTGGACCGCCAGGGAATTCCCTAAATGGGGAATTAGAGATGTGGGGCTTGACTTTTTCTTTTTCTTCTCCGGTAGCTAAGATCTACAAGCGAACGATGGCTATTGATCAATGTGCTCTCTGTGTTAGGAAGGAAATAACTGTAAAAATGAAAAGCAACCTTGCCTTAGAAGCTACATATCACACAAAGGAAATAGTCCTTCTGATTCAATGTAGAAGATATCATTTAAAATGTTTAATTGGTCAAATGTCTACCTAGTTTAAAAATTAGAAAGAGTAGAACACTGAAAAGCAGCCCCCTAGATAACCACTTTGGTTTCTGGTTTCTAGGAAGCATCATTTCTAAAACATACTTCTAAAATGTTTCTATTCCAAACTGTCAAGTGCCAGCTGTATTCAGAGAGGCAATAAAAGAAAGAAAACGGAGTAGGACTTTTCTGATAGGCTGCCCTTCCTGGTGATCCCCTGTTCTGGCCTTACTTTCCTTCTTAGTCTGTTAATGTAAGGATTTGCTACCATCAGCTTTGTTTTGCCCTGCTCTGAGCAGATTTCCCTCTGTGCTGTTTCTGCTTTAATTTAAAATCTTTGGCTCCCATCAACATTCCATGGCAAACTGCCTCTTTCTTGAGAGCTCCTCTATGCTTTCCCTCTTCATTCTTATATTTTTTTCCCATCTCTTGGTTCCTGTTGGCCTGTGCTAATGAAAACAATCCTAAACTTGCTTACGTTTGACTCTGTGCCTCCCTATATAGCCCAGTACTCTCCATCCTCTCTCCCTATTCTCTCTTTTCAACTAGTCGAAATACTAGTGGAGGGAGACCATTGGAGATGAAACATCTTGGTATATATCGCTAGTTTTCTGTGTCACCTGGCTTTTCTATGTTTCTGTTGAAACACTCTTTTGAGAAGTCTCTGATTTCATTTTCTACATGGGTACCCTTTAAGGCTCAATATTGGAAAAGAAGGGGATCAGAGTGATCAACCCAATGTGGTATCCTAACGTAACAGATAAGGAAAGCAGCAGGCTTTGTGAGGCAGTCAGTGATTTGTCCAAAGTCACACAGACAGTAAACGTCAAAGTCAAAACTGAAATTAGGTCTCCAGACTTGTAGTTCAATACTTTCCCTCATTATTCCACGCTATTTTGAATCTCCTCCTCAATTTAGGGGCAAAAGAAATCGAACGCAAAACTTTCCAAAGTTTCTTTTCTTACCTGACATGGTCAGAGAAGAGGAGACATCAACTGCAGGTACAAGGGATGAGGAGACAACACTAGAGGATGTCTGAGTGGCTGCAGCTGAACGGCGCACGTGTCCAGTACAAAGGTCACTGGTTACTGGTCCAAACGGCTCCACGGAAACCCCAAGACCTCTACCAAGTGGTAGTAGGTTTGGTAGGAGAGTGATGTCACAAAGCAGGCAGTTGAAAGGTATGAGCTAGCCAATAGGGAGGTCCGATCCCCAACAGGAGGGCGGGCTTGGGTGAAGAGAGCGTAGGAGAGCTAAAACAACCCCTCAATTTCTGAGCTCTGGGGAGGAAATCCTAGAAGACAGATTTACCTCCCCCAGGCTCTTCCATTAGGGAAATCATTGCAACATTTCTTACAGACGTTCATTAATATAATTAACTAACAGTTACTTATATTCTACAGAGTATTCTATTTTATGTATCATATACTTAGAGCTATATAGATCTTATTTAACTAGTATCCTTAGGAAGGAAAGAGCCATGTAGTTTGAACTATTACAGTTGTAACTTGGTTAAAGAGCAGGGTGAAGTTTGTTGAGTGTACCCTGTGGAGAATGTTGTGGTCCAAGGCTCTTCTCTTTTAGTTTCTTCTCCTTGACTCCTACCTTCCTTGGGCTGGGCTAGGCTGGGGGCCAGGTTGGACTTGCGACTTAACATTTCTCTTCCGCTTTCTTTTTTTTTTTTTTTCTTCCATTATGGGCATTGCTTCTAGGACAAGCCTTGGTCTTGCATTGGATGTTCCTTCCTGTCAACTTCCAGCAGCAGGAGTCTTCTTTTCAGTGCTTGATGCTTCACGAAATAGACTCTGCCCATTGGCAGCAAATACCAGAGAGCCAGGAGACAGAGCTGGTTGCAGACCTTTCCTCTTCCAGCCTTTGGTTGCAATTGTTTTGCCCATGATTTGCTAGCTCTAGTTCCTTGGGCCACACAGGTATCCTGCCATCCAGCTCTTTTTATATGTGAGAGACATTCTGAACACTGTCCCTCTTTCTTTGCACAGAAGTATATACAGTGTGGCAGTTACCGTAATCTCCTCCCCCTTGCAAACAGCCCCTCTAGAATCTCGGACCTCTAGGACTCTCTGTCTTGCATGCTTGGGTGCAAGGCCAAGCACAATGAAGAGGAGAATAATTAGAGAAAGAGGAGGACATTGGTGGAGAACTGGGAGCAGGTAAGGTGAAAGGGCACCGGAGAAAAGAGATGCATGTAGGTTTTTTGGTTTCTGTGGGAAACAAGTTGACACACTTGGGCCTCATTTTGTATTAACAGAACAGAGAGTTGTAGATATAAGTAGCTAGATCGTGCAGCAACTGCCATGAAGTCTGTACACTGAAGAGAACAGTCTCACATCTAGTTTTCATTTTGTTTTATGTCATATTACCTTATTTATAGCATTCACTGGTATGTTTGTAGAACGCAGATGTTTTCAAATGCTCTGGTTTTGTCTACATGGTTATTTCCTTGTCCTATTTGTAAGGAATCCAACATTGTAAGACATATTGCATGTTTTTCTCTTGACGATTGTTTACCTTGAAGCGTCATGAGCTAACTTGAGCTGTTGGATTTTGTGGAGAAACTTTAAAAAGGGTCTGTGAAAAAGGCATTGTGGTGAGTCGCATTATGCACCCGAGCGTAAGGAGCAGATATCTGCCACCAGCCCAGCTTGGCCTGGATTGCCTCTGTGTTAGTTCCCCTGGTTAGTGCTTTTCTCCCTAACCACTCTTGTGACTGTGATAATGTGAGTTAAGGGCTGAGTTGCTAGTGATTTATGTGTGAGGTAGGCTGGTTTGAGGGAGGAAATCTATGGACCTAGTCATTTTCCTTGGTGGTAAGCTTTCAGGGGTGCAAAGATCGATCTTCCTGGGGACTTCTCTGGTACCAGGAAGATATCGCATAGATGGGACCTCCAAAGACACACATTTAATTTTTAGGCCTGTTGTTCCTATTATGAGATGTGAGTTTCTTCACTGATGGGGATGCTGCTTATCTGAGAAGAAACTGTGAAAGGTGGTGTAGTATAGAGGTGTGGCTTAAGCTTTTAAGTTTTCTTCAAGGTTTTTCCCCTAAGCTTCATACTTCAGACGGCCTACTTACATGAGACTAGTATGTGATGTCAGGCTAACAACTTCCTAAATACCTGCAAGCCAGATCAGTGTCTCTTTTCTCTATATTCCCATGGAAATCAAGGGTCCCGCCGAATTTTCCATCGAAACAGTTGATTTGTGCTGTCTCTAGGAATTCTAAAGGGCGTACCGTTGCTTCCTAACCGGTGTCATTTGGGAGATCCCCCTCTGTACGTTCAAATGATTAATTTTGAGACTCTGCTCATGTGTGCAGTAAACCCTTTAATTCCCTAAGACCTTCCTTTCCTCCATCTCATACCCCATTAAGCCCGCCTCAGTTTATCTCCTGAATTTCTTTGGAATCTGTCAGCTCTCCCTCAACATCCTAATACTGAACTTGCCTGTCTGTTGCGATTAGGTCCTAACTAGTGTCCATATATCTTGTTTCCCTCCAATCCATTCTTCACACAAGAAACCTTCAAAGCAAGTTGGAACATTGCTCATAAACATCGCTCACAAACATTGTTTTGAGAATAGAAAACACACTGGTGGCCTTTAAGACTCTGCGTGCTCTAGAATCCTCTCTGCTTCTCTAGCCCCATCTTGTGCCACGTTTGCCCTCACTTTCTATGCTTCAGATACACTGAATTAACCTTAGTTCTCACTCATCTGACAGAAGTCAGTTGAGAAATTATTTTTCACTGTGATTCCTAGCATTAAGGAATTTGATGATCAGGTTTTGTATGAGGACTAAAACTAAACTGGGAAGTGGAAGAATTGCGTTTCAACTGTTTCAGTCAACACGCATGTATTAATGATACCTAAGTATTGAACACCGGGCTAGGTTTCATGAGGGATACAGAAGTTCTGGCCATCTCTGGTTTTGGGTATCCCTTATTTGTTGAGACCTTTGCGTTGTTTGGTTGCCTTTTGTCTGTTTTCCAGATGGGAAAACAGGAACAAGGGAAGTATAGGTTATTACTAGGTGGGGTTGAACAAGTGGAGCAGCAAACTGCAAAGCAGAAAGAAGAGGGACGTACTATAGAGGGATGTGATTTCCATTTTCAAGGCGCCTGCGTCCTGTGCAGGGAGACAGCCTAACATAAAATGTGCCTAACAAAAGATCTATTGACTTCTTACTAAAAATCTCCAGTTCATATAACCCAGGGGTTTATACCTTCTCCTTTAAAAGTTCTATTCCTGGGACTTCCCTGGTGGTCCAGTGGTGAAGACTCTGCGCTTCCAATGCAGCAGGCGTGGGTTCAATCCCTGGTTGGGGAGCTAAGATCCCACATGCTGCGCAGCCAAAGAAATTTTTTTCAAAAGTTATACTCCTGTGTTGTTGAATTTAGTGGTTTAGATTTTGTTTGAATGTTAAGAAGATTTCAGTTTATTTACCAGGAACAAACAAAACATAATGTAAAAATAGTTTCCCAGAAACGATTTCCATCGTTCTCTTCTTCCCTTTCTCCCGCAGACTGACTGGTGTTTCATCTTGACAAGTTCTCTGAAGTTCTCTGTCATTCCATAGGAAAGCGGTCTGGCTTGGAGGTTGCAATCCCAGGGAATTTTTCATCAGCCGGGAAGTCTCCATCACTACAGAGGAATCAAGGGAGAAGTCAGTCCCGGGTAAGTGAGATGCTCCCCCTAAACACCAACACAGCAGTCGTGTACCTTTCAAGGGGTTCAGGGGCAAGATGGGCAAGGCATTTCTACTAACTCTTCTTAAGGATCATGGACAGTGTGCCCTATGCTACGAGGTAAGCGGTGACTGTTGTAATTCTTACTGGTGATCATTTCATGTCACTGATCCTTGGCTCTCTTTGTATCTCATAGGACTGTTGTAAGTCCAATACAAAATGAGTCTTCTTTTTAAAAAACTGAAATGTTTTACAAAGCCTAGCATTCTCATAGAGAGTCCTTTGAATTCTCCCCACTTTCCCGAGAGGCTAAGAACACTTCACACCATGAACTAGGAGAGGGGGTAGAGCCCTTTCTGATGAAATATAGAAACAAAGACAGAGTCTTAGCCTGCTTGCTCTCTGGACAGGATCTCGGACCACAAGGTCTTAAATCCTGGTATAAATGACGGAAGTGAGGACAGTTCAACTGGCACTCTCATAAAAAGAGTTCTGAAACACCTTCCAAAGAGACTGTAGCAGTAGACGAGGGAAGGGAGTGCTACAGTGTGGTAGTACAGGGGGAATGCTCGGCTACAGCAGTGAAAAATGTGGTACCTATTGGTGTGCTCTTGGGGTTCTTGTACATGTAGCATAGATGACCTTTACAGTGTCCCTCCCACCTTCCCACCTGCATTAGGTGTTCTGTTTTTTTGTTTGTTTTTTTTTTTTAATTTACGTTTATTGATTGATTGATTGATTGAACTTATTTATTCTACGTATTTATTTTTTTGGCTGCACTGGGTCCTCATTGGTGTGCACGGGCTTTCTCTAGTTGCGGCTAGCGGGGTCTACTCTTGGTTGCGGTGTGCGGGCTTCTCATCGCGGTGGCCTCTCTTGTTGCGGAGCATGGGCTGTAGGCGCGTGGGCTTCGGTAGTTGCGGCTCACGGGCTCTGGAATGCTGGCTCAGTCGTTGTGGCACATGCGCTTAGTTGCTGCACGGCATGTGGGATCTTCGCAGACCGGGGCTCGAAGCCGTGTCCCCTGCATTGGCAGGCGCCACCAGGGAAGCCCTAGCTGTTCTTATATAGAGTCTAAAAACAGAGAGCACTGAGAGAAGGTAGTGGTTATTAAAGGCTCAGGATCTAAATTCTACCTGTCTCTACACCCCTTCCCAGCTGTCGATTTGACCCCGTTTGTGAATGCCGACCTCATTCTTCAACTTTCTCTGCCGTTTGTATACTCACCTTGAAAACTTGTTTCTGTGATGCGTTGAGCAGACACAGGGTGGCAGATTGCAGAGGTGGAAGCTGGTGGTCGGATATTTGTGGGCTGAATCTCCTTCAGTCCCATTCCCATTTCTGGTTGCGCAGAGGCCCTACTTCCTGTGTATGACGCGGAGCCATAGGATTGCGGGCAGGAGCCAAGTTCTCCATACAGTGAAGACCCCAGTGTGCCTTGGTTATAGTAATATACCTGGCTTCCTTCCTGGTAGGGAAGTGACAGGCGGCTATGCCCCTGATTTGGAATCTGAGATGGTGCTCCCTGAGCAAGCCTGGCAGAAAGTGATGGATATAGAGGGACCATGTTATTGGCGTCTGAAGTTTTATCATACTGGGCTGCCATAAACATGGAGGAAGCAGCTGGGTGCCGGTCAGTGAGTGCCAGAGTAAAGTCTCCGAGTGAAGAGGAATTCTTTTCAGTGCTTCCTGTGATGTCCCACTCAAGAACACCTGGATAGGAAGGAGCTGAAGTGGAGATCTGGCTGTGGTCAGTAACTCCAGATAACATAGTCGTGCTGGAATGTTGGTAAAGGTAGGCACTACCCATGAGTGTCTGGAAAGAGGTACCGGTAGCCGATGCCGAACTGACGGCAGGGGCAGAGACTCTGGAGAAGTTGCAGACACTTCGTGTTAGGGAAGTTGCATTGCTCACCACAGGAAGAGAATGCTGCAGAGAATTTAGAGTTCCAAGTAGAGATGGATTTTGGAAATTTTCTGTAAGAACAAGAGGGTCATGAAAAACTCAGGGAGGTTGAGAAATTCTCACTACGTTTGAGGAACAGCATTATCTTAAGGTTCTTGCTCTCAGGACACCTCTACTATCGACCCTTCCTGAGAAACCCAAAATCAGACAGTTAATGATGGCTGTAAGGACTGAGCAGTTTTCCACTCTTCTGTATTAACTGCCTGTGCTCCCATCTTGGGCACAGATGGGCAGAAGAGCCAAGTGGTATGGTTCAGACATTGTTCTCTAGGCTGGAAGCAACCTTCTCCCTGCCCTGTCTTTCCCTTCAGCCTGCACTCGTACTGACTTCTATGCTATTTCCTAGACTGGAAGCATTTTAGAACTAGGAGGCCCTTAGAGAACTTTCTCTTTTTTCAGTCTCATTTCACGAGTAAGGAAACTGAGGCTCAGAGAGGTCGGGTTGACTTGTTCAAGTTCTCTCATTATGTTAGTGTCATTACCAGGTTTCAGAACCTAAGTATCCTGACTTCCTTGCCAGGACTCCACTCTGAGCATGATAGTGCCAGAAAGCAGGAGAAATAGAACTTATAATATAAGCATTTTTTTTGTCCATTAGAAAACAGTACGGCCATTACCATTGTCATCTTCATTGTCTCCCTTTGCTTGTGCAGTTCCCACGCTATTACCTAGAGTTGACGTATAGCTCAGTCCAACTGGTGAACTGAAAGAGTCATTTTTGCCCTCTTCAAGCCTGGTTTCTCATCCTACCTCAAAATGATTACCCGAAAGTGGATTTCTTAAGTGCTTTTGGAAAGAGAAAAGTTATCTGATTACTTCAGATTACTCATCTATAAAGTGGTTATAACACCACCACCAATAATAATAGCAGTAATAATTAATAGATGAATAAGCTGATCTATTGCGTATGATTTATATGGAGGAAGATACAATAAGTTCTAGAAAGACAAAGAAAAATCATGAAAAACATGTTACGTAACGAAAAAGAAATCCATAGATATTAATGAAAACTGGGGTATGTGGGCAAGTATCAAAGCCTAATGAATTTACTAACAAATGACATTCTGTACCATACATGCAATATTATGAAAGTGAATTTTGCCCACTCTATTTTAGTGAATACTATTAACCAAAAAACACGATGGAGGTGATAGAGGTGAATGAATTCCTAGCCAATGCATACAGACAGAGACGATAAATCAGTAAAAAATGCACAACAAGCAACAGAATGCAACAAATGTGAATGTATAGGTAGCCACAACATATGTAGACAAGTATTTCAATGAAAACCGGTACAAAGCAGACAGCAAAATAGTAAGTGTAAAAGAGTTTCATTATTGTGCTCATTCATATTTTTACCCAGCAAGTAACAGGTATTAAGCCTAGGAGAAATATATCTTTCCATGAATATAACTCATATAATAAGCAGAAAGGAAGCTTAAAAAGTATCAAGAAGGTTTTTGTATTTATCCTAGAACTTAGAATCATCTTCCACATCCAAGAAGATGACATCCCAAGACCTCAAAAAACCATCATCCCTAGAATCCAATTAAAAAAGATTTTCAAATGTAAGAAAATCCAAAGGACTCCACAACATTGTTTTAGATAAATGTGGATGTTTGTGTTTTCTTTTTTTCTTTTGCCGCGCCGCGTGGCCCTGGCCGTGAAAGCACCGAGTCCTAAAGCGCTGGACCGCCAGGGAATTCCCTAAATGGGGAATTAGAGATGTGGGGCTTGACTTTTTCTTTTTCTTCTCCGGTAGCTAAGATCTACAAGCGAACGATGGCTATTGATCAATGTGCTCTCTGTGTTAGGAAGGAAATAACTGTAAAAATGAAAAGCAACCTTGCCTTAGAAGCTACATATCACACAAAGGAAATAGTCCTTCTGATTCAATGTAGAAGATATCATTTAAAATGTTTAATTGGTCAAATGTCTACCTAGTTTAAAAATTAGAAAGAATAGAACACTGAAAAGCAGCCCCCTAGATAACCACTTTGGTTTCTGGTTTCTAGGAAGCATCATTTCTAAAACATACTTCTAAAATGTTTCTATTCCAAACTGTCAAGTGCCAGCTGTATTCAGAGAGGCAATAAAAGAAAGAAAACGGAGTATGACTTTTCTGATAGGCTGCCCTTCCTGGTGATCCCCTGTTCTGGCCTTACTTTCCTTCTTAGTCTGTTAATGTAAGGATTTGCTACCATCAGCTTTGTTTTGCCCTGCTCTGAGCAGATTTCCCTCTGTGCTGTTTCTGCTTTAATTTAAAATCTTTGGCTCCCATCAACATTCCATGGCAAACTGCCTCTTTCTTGAGAGCTCCTCTATGCTTTCCCTCTTCATTCTTATATTTTTTTCCCATCTCTTGGTTCCTGTTGGCCTGTGCTAATGAAAACAATCCTAAACTTGCTTACGTTTGACTCTGTGCCTCCCTATATAGCCCAGTACTCTCCATCCTCTCTCCCTATTCTCTCTTTTCAACTAGTCGAAATACTAGTGGAGGGAGACCATTGGAGATGAAACATCTTGGTATATATCGCTAGTTTTCTGTGTCACCTGGCTTTTCTATGTTTCTGTTGAAACACTCTTTTGAGAAGTCTCTGATTTCATTTTCTACATGGGTACCCTTTAAGGCTCAATATTGGAAAAGAAGGGGATCAGAGTGATCAACCCAATGTGGTATCCTAACGTAACAGATAAGGAAAGCAGCAGGCTTTGTGAGGCAGTCAGTGATTTGTCCAAAGTCACACAGACAGTAAACGTCAAAGTCAAAACTGAAATTAGGTCTCCAGACTTGTAGTTCAATACTTTCCCTCATTATTCCACGCTATTTTGAATCTCCTCCTCAATTTAGGGGCAAAAGAAATCGAACGCAAAACTTTCCAAAGTTTCTTTTCTTACCTGACATGGTCAGAGAAGAGGAGACATCAACTGCAGGTACAAGGGATGAGGAGACAACACTAGAGGATGTCTGAGTGGCTGCAGCTGAACGGCGCACGTGTCCAGTACAAAGGTCACTGGTTACTGGTCCAAACGGCTCCACGGAAACCCCAAGACCTCTACCAAGTGGTAGTAGGTTTGGTAGGAGAGTGATGTCACAAAGCAGGCAGTTGAAAGGTATGAGCTAGCCAATAGGGAGGTCCGATCCCCAACAGGAGGGCGGGCTTGGGTGAAGAGAGCGTAGGAGAGCTAAAACAACCCCTCAATTTCTGAGCTCTGGGGAGGAAATCCTAGAAGACAGATTTACCTCCCCCAGGCTCTTCCATTAGGGAAATCATTGCAACATTTCTTACAGACGTTCATTAATATAATTAACTAACAGTTACTTATATTCTACAGAGTATTCTATTTTATGTATCATATACTTAGAGCTATATAGATCTTATTTAACTAGTATCCTTAGGAAGGAAAGAGCCATGTAGTTTGAACTATTACAGTTGTAACTTGGTTAAAGAGCAGGGTGAAGTTTGTTGAGTGTACCCTGTGGAGAATGTTGTGGTCCAAGGCTCTTCTCTTTTAGTTTCTTCTCCTTGACTCCTACCTTCCTTGGGCTGGGCTAGGCTGGGGGCCAGGTTGGACTTGCGACTTAACATTTCTCTTCCGCTTTCTTTTTTTTTTTTTTTCTTCCATTATGGGCATTGCTTCTAGGACAAGCCTTGGTCTTGCATTGGATGTTCCTTCCTGTCAACTTCCAGCAGCAGGAGTCTTCTTTTCAGTGCTTGATGCTTCACGAAATAGACTCTGCCCATTGGCAGCAAATACCAGAGAGCCAGGAGACAGAGCTGGTTGCAGACCTTTCCTCTTCCAGCCTTTGGTTGCAATTGTTTTGCCCATGATTTGCTAGCTCTAGTTCCTTGGGCCACACAGGTATCCTGCCATCCAGCTCTTTTTATATGTGAGAGACATTCTGAACACTGTCCCTCTTTCTTTGCACAGAAGTATATACAGTGTGGCAGTTACCGTAATCTCCTCCCCCTTGCAAACAGCCCCTCTAGAATCTCGGACCTCTAGGACTCTCTGTCTTGCATGCTTGGGTGCAAGGCCAAGCACAATGAAGAGGAGAATAATTAGAGAAAGAGGAGGACATTGGTGGAGAACTGGGAGCAGGTAAGGTGAAAGGGCACCGGAGAAAAGAGATGCATGTAGGTTTTTTGGTTTCTGTGGGAAACAAGTTGACACACTTGGGCCTCATTTTGTATTAACAGAACAGAGAGTTGTAGATATAAGTAGCTAGATCGTGCAGCAACTGCCATGAAGTCTGTACACTGAAGAGAACAGTCTCACATCTAGTTTTCATTTTGTTTTATGTCATATTACCTTATTTATAGCATTCACTGGTATGTTTGTAGAACGCAGATGTTTTCAAATGCTCTGGTTTTGTCTACATGGTTATTTCCTTGTCCTATTTGTAAGGAATCCAACATTGTAAGACATATTGCATGTTTTTCTCTTGACGATTGTTTACCTTGAAGCGTCATGAGCTAACTTGAGCTGTTGGATTTTGTGGAGAAACTTTAAAAAGGGTCTGTGAAAAAGGCATTGTGGTGAGTCGCATTATGCACCCGAGCGTAAGGAGCAGATATCTGCCACCAGCCCAGCTTGGCCTGGATTGCCTCTGTGTTAGTTCCCCTGGTTAGTGCTTTTCTCCCTAACCACTCTTGTGACTGTGATAATGTGAGTTAAGGGCTGAGTTGCTAGTGATTTATGTGTGAGGTAGGCTGGTTTGAGGGAGGAAATCTATGGACCTAGTCATTTTCCTTGGTGGTAAGCTTTCAGGGGTGCAAAGATCGATCTTCCTGGGGACTTCTCTGGTACCAGGAAGATATCGCATAGATGGGACCTCCAAAGACACACATTTAATTTTTAGGCCTGTTGTTCCTATTATGAGATGTGAGTTTCTTCACTGATGGGGATGCTGCTTATCTGAGAAGAAACTGTGAAAGGTGGTGTAGTATAGAGGTGTGGCTTAAGCTTTTAAGTTTTCTTCAAGGTTTTTCCCCTAAGCTTCATACTTCAGACGGCCTACTTACATGAGACTAGTATGTGATGTCAGGCTAACAACTTCCTAAATACCTGCAAGCCAGATCAGTGTCTCTTTTCTCTATATTCCCATGGAAATCAAGGGTCCCGCCGAATTTTCCATCGAAACAGTTGATTTGTGCTGTCTCTAGGAATTCTAAAGGGCGTACCGTTGCTTCCTAACCGGTGTCATTTGGGAGATCCCCCTCTGTACGTTCAAATGATTAATTTTGAGACTCTGCTCGTGTGTGCAGTAAACCCTTTAATTCCCTAAGACCTTCCTTTCCTCCATCTCATACCCCATTAAGCCCGCCTCAGTTTATCTCCTGAATTTCTTTGGAATCTGTCAGCTCTCCCTCAACATCCTAATACTGAACTTGCCTGTCTGTTGCGATTAGGTCCTAACTAGTGTCCATATATCTTGTTTCCCTCCAATCCATTCTTCACACAAGAAACCTTCAAAGCAAGTTGGAACATTGCTCATAAACATCGCTCACAAACATTGTTTTGAGAATAGAAAACACACTGGTGGCCTTTAAGACTCTGCGTGCTCTAGAATCCTCTCTGCTTCTCTAGCCCCATCTTGTGCCACGTTTGCCCTCACTTTCTATGCTTCAGATACACTGAATTAACCTTAGTTCTCACTCATCTGACAGAAGTCAGTTGAGAAATTATTTTTCACTGTGATTCCTAGCATTAAGGAATTTGATGATCAGGTTTTGTATGAGGACTAAAACTAAACTGGGAAGTGGAAGAATTGCGTTTCAACTGTTTCAGTCAACACGCATGTATTAATGATACCTAAGTATTGAACACCGGGCTAGGTTTCATGAGGGATACAGAAGTTCTGGCCATCTCTGGTTTTGGGTATCCCTTATTTGTTGAGACCTTTGCGTTGTTTGGTTGCCTTTTGTCTGTTTTCCAGATGGGAAAACAGGAACAAGGGAAGTATAGGTTATTACTAGGTGGGGTTGAACAAGTGGAGCAGCAAACTGCAAAGCAGAAAGAAGAGGGACGTACTATAGAGGGATGTGATTTCCATTTTCAAGGCGCCTGCGTCCTGTGCAGGGAGACAGCCTAACATAAAATGTGCCTAACAAAAGATCTATTGACTTCTTACTAAAAATCTCCAGTTCATATAACCCAGGGGTTTATACCTTCTCCTTTAAAAGTTCTATTCCTGGGACTTCCCTGGTGGTCCAGTGGTGAAGACTCTGCGCTTCCAATGCAGCAGGCGTGGGTTCAATCCCTGGTTGGGGAGCTAAGATCCCACATGCTGCGCAGCCAAAGAAATTTTTTTCAAAAGTTATACTCCTGTGTTGTTGAATTTAGTGGTTTAGATTTTGTTTGAATGTTAAGAAGATTTCAGTTTATTTACCAGGAACAAACAAAACATAATGTAAAAATAGTTTCCCAGAAACGATTTCCATCGTTCTCTTCTTCCCTTTCTCCCGCAGACTGACTGGTGTTTCATCTTGACAAGTTCTCTGAAGTTCTCTGTCATTCCATAGGAAAGCGGTCTGGCTTGGAGGTTGCAATCCCAGGGAATTTTTCATCAGCGGGGAAGTCTCCATCACTACAGAGGAATCAAGGGAGAAGTCAGTCCCGGGTAAGTGAGATGCTCCCCCTAAACACCAACACAGCAGTCGTGTACCTTTCAAGGGGTTCAGGGGCAAGATGGGCAAGGCATTTCTACTAACTCTTCTTAAGGATCATGGACAGTGTGCCCTATGCTACGAGGTAAGCGGTGACTGTTGTAATTCTTACTGGTGATCATTTCATGTCACTGATCCTTGGCTCTCTTTGTATCTCATAGGACTGTTGTAAGTCCAATACAAAATGAGTCTTCTTTTTAAAAAACTGAAATGTTTTACAAAGCCTAGCATTCTCATAGAGAGTCCTTTGAATTCTCCCCACTTTCCCGAGAGGCTAAGAACACTTCACACCATGAACTAGGAGAGGGGGTAGAGCCCTTTCTGATGAAATATAGAAACAAAGACAGAGTCTTAGCCTGCTTGCTCTCTGGACAGGATCTCGGACCACAAGGTCTTAAATCCTGGTATAAATGACGGAAGTGAGGACAGTTCAACTGGCACTCTCATAACAAGAGTTCTGAAACACCTTCCAAAGAGACTGTAGCAGTAGACGAGGGAAGGGAGTGCTACAGTGTGGTAGTACAGGGGGAATGCTCGGCTACAGCAGTGAAAAATGTGGTACCTATTGGTGTGCTCTTGGGGTTCTTGTACATGTAGCATAGATGACCTTTACAGTGTCCCTCCCACCTTCCCACCTGCATTAGGTGTTCTGTTTTTTTGTTTGTTTTTTTTTTTTAATTTACGTTTATTGATTGATTGATTGATTGAACTTATTTATTCTACGTATTTATTTTTTTGGCTGCACTGGGTCCTCATTGGTGTGCACGGGCTTTCTCTAGTTGCGGCTAGCGGGGTCTACTCTTGGTTGCGGTGTGCGGGCTTCTCATCGCGGTGGCCTCTCTTGTTGCGGAGCATGGGCTGTAGGCGCGTGGGCTTCGGTAGTTGCGGCTCACGGGCTCTGGAATGCTGGCTCAGTCGTTGTGGCACATGCGCTTAGTTGCTGCACGGCATGTGGGATCTTCGTAGACCGGGGCTCGAAGCCGTGTCCCCTGCATTG
This sequence comes from Balaenoptera physalus, assembly GCF_965194825.1. Taxonomy (NCBI): domain Eukaryota; kingdom Metazoa; phylum Chordata; class Mammalia; order Artiodactyla; family Balaenopteridae; genus Balaenoptera; species Balaenoptera physalus. The sequence continues at coordinate 33,750,189 of NC_138894.1, forward strand.
GCAGGCGCCACCAGGGAAGCCCTAGCTGTTCTTATATAGAGTCTAAAAACAGAGAGCACTGAGAGAAGGTAGTGGTTATTAAAGGCTCAGGATCTAAATTCTACCTGTCTCTACACCCCTTCCCAGCTGTCGATTTGACCCCGTTTGTGAATGCCGACCTCATTCTTCAACTTTCTCTGCCGTTTGTATACTCACCTTGAAAACTTGTTTCTGTGATGCGTTGAGCAGACACAGGGTGGCAGATTGCAGAGGTGGAAGCTGGTGGTCGGATATTTGTGGGCTGAATCTCCTTCAGTCCCATTCCCATTTCTGGTTGCGCAGAGGCCCTACTTCCTGTGTATGACGCGGAGCCATAGGATTGCGGGCAGGAGCCAAGTTCTCCATACAGTGAAGACCCCAGTGTGCCTTGGTTATAGTAATATACCTGGCTTCCTTCCTGGTAGGGAAGTGACAGGCGGCTATGCCCCTGATTTGTTCGTGGGCCTCCTGATACAGCAGTTCCCTTGGCTCTGGCCCTGTCGTCAGCTGCCCCTAGGAGGACTCTGAGCCCTAGCCACTTCTCTGGTAGATTTGCCTATTCCCCCACTATAATCACACCTGAATAAGGCAACTCAAACCTTTCAGAGATGTGTCGTGAACCTCTTGTTTTCTGAAATACCTATCTGGTGGTTGTGAGACTTAAGGCCAACCTCCCCGAGAGACTTTGTTTCTATTTCTCCTAGTAAACCTAGACTCATCTCCTGTCACCTTCAACTCTACTCCAATTGTGTTCTTTCAACCCAGACCCCTGACCCTGCTTTTTACTTCTGCCATTTCATCCTCACTCCTGCTTCCTTTCCTAAATCCATACGTCTCTTTTGGCCTTCCTAGCCCTGGGCCAAGTTCCTTCCTCTTTCCTCAGTTTTTACCCCTTTCCTTCATTCTCCCATCCAACTTTCAGGCCTTCCTTTCTCACGCCCCAGTTAGCAGCATCTCCGAATTCGAAAGGTTTATTACTCATCTATTAATTCTATTCCATTTACTTATTCGGTTCTATACCTATCTTACCTATGTATGGAAGAACCGCTGGTAGCCAAGGTGGCAGCAAGAATCCTAGCAGCTGTCACCTGACGTATCCGTAGTAGTCAGCAATTTCCATTTCTTTGTCCCTCTGGGTGAAAAATTGCAGCTTCCCCGAAGAGGTGTATCTGGCAGCATTCTCCCGTTGTTGTTGAGCCCGCCTCTTCATGGCCTCTCGCTCTGGCCTCTGCTCTTGTTCGATGGGCTTTGACATGACTGGCTCAGGCACGTTGGGTTCCCTCCATGGAACTCGTTGCTTGCTGAAGTCTTGGAGTAGAAGTTGGGTTTGGAGCTTGGGTGGGGACTGGCGCTTAGTCACAGCAGGGGGAACAGGCTCGCGCTGGAGAGAAGCGCCAGATGAAGTTTTGTAGGGTGCAGGCCTAGGAGCAGCAGGCTGAGGGACACGAGGCTGGGTATGGTTGGTCCAAGCCGGTTGGGTTGGGTTGGCCACAGTTGGCTGAGCTGGTTTGGCGGGACCTGGCAAAGAGGCAGGAGCTGGCTGGGATGAATTGACTGCAGCAGGTTGAGCTGAGTCAGTAGAACCAGGCTGGGCACGGTAAGCCACAGCAGGCCGATGTGAGGCCAGAGACTGTGGCCTCCGAGGAGCGGGTCGAGCTTGAGGCTTGTCCCAGGCAGAAAAAGGCAGAGGTATCAACTTGACCTTCCCAGGAGGAGGCCGCTCACACTGGGATGGAGATGGACACTCTGTTTCAGCACTGCTGTCTGGTTTCTGGGCTTGGACTTGCGTTTTCTCAGGCCTCTTACCCTCACGTGGGGTATGCCGCCGTGGCTGGATCGCTGGGGGTGGCTGGGGGTCTTTGGGGTTGCTTGAATTTCCCAAGAGCCGACAGGAAGAGAGCCCAGTTTTCGTCTCATTCTTCTTCCCCAGCGCATGAAGAACCTTCACAGACTCCAGCATGCGCACGCCAAGGGAGGTTCGAGGCTTTTGAAAGCTCTCTTGGCGAAGCTCAGTTTGGTGTTCCTTTCGCTTCGTGTTGGGGATTGCTGGCTTGTCTTCTGCCTTGACTTTGTTCCCTGACTGCTTGTTCTCTTCAGCCTTGTTTCTTCCTCTGGTCCTTTTGGTCTTTTCCTGCCCATGGCTCTCAGTTTTGCTGATCTTTCCGGATGCAGCTTTCTGAGGTTTGCCTTGAGAGTGCTTGGCCGTGTTCGCAGGAGCCCTGTCACTGACTGCAGCAGTGCATATAACCGCTTCTCCCCCTAACAGGCACTCTGGATCCTTTGGCTGGATTTTGGCCTTGGGAGCACCACCGATAGGCTCAGAGGCTTTCTGTTTGTTCTTCCTGGGTTGATCAGAGGGAACCTTTACGACACTTGGCTTTTCCTGCACCTGATTCACCTTAATGGCTCTGGTGTCTTCAGCTTTGATCACGTTGGGACCTTGGGATCGATCAAGATCTTTCCAAGAATTAAAGAGCTGGGGAAGGTGAATATCCTCCGCCAGTGTAGTAATGTCTGCAAGACCACTGCTAGGTTCAGTCCCATTTTCAAGTGTCCCTAGGTCCTGACGACTCAGGCTGTTCTCTCCCAGATCAGCATTTTCAGAACCAGGCTGCTCCTCTTGGCTGAGGGGATCGGTGCAGGCCAGCGGCTGGGGAATATCAGGGATTCCCAAAGGGAGTAGTGGAGGATCTTGGTTTTCTATTGGGATCTGGTAGGCCTCCAGAGGCTTTGACAGCTTGGTTTTGATATCCTCCACGTTCTTACTCTCTGTTTGTCCCTGGCTTGGAGCTGGAGGCAGGGCCAGGAGACGCCTGGCACTCTGGACTGGAGCTGTCACTGAAATGTCCCCAAGTTCAGATGGTGGGTTACTCTCAAGTATGTGACTGTTTCTGCTACTGCAGGACTTGGGGAGTTCTTGAGTTTGTGTCACACAAAACGTCTGGCTTGGAGGTTGCAATCCCAGGGAATTTTTCATCACCAGGGAAGTCTCCATCACTACAAAGGGATCAAGGGAGAAGTCAGTCCCTGGTAAATGAGATGCTCCCCCTAAACACCAACACAGCAGTCGTGTACCTTTCAAGGGGTTCAGGGGCAAGATGGGCAAGGCATTTCTACTAACTCTTCTTAAGGATCATGGACAGTGCCCTATGCTACGAGGTAAGCGGTGACTGTTGTAATGCTTAACTGGTGATCATTTCATGTCACTGATCCTTGGCTCTCTTTGTATCTCATAGGACTGTTGTAAGTCCAATACAAAATGAGTCTTCTTTTTAAACAACTGAAATGTTTTACAAAGCCTAGCATTCTCATATAGAGTCCTTTCAATTCTCCCCACTTTCCCGAGAGGCTAAGAACACTTCACACCATGAACTAGGAGAGGGGGTAGAGCCCTTTCTGATGAAATACAGAAACAAAGACAGAGTCTTAGCCTGCTTGCTCTCTGGACAGGATCTCGGACCACAAGGTCTTAAATCCTGGTATAAATGACGGAAGTGAGGACACTTCAACTGGCACTCTCATAACAAGAGTTCTGAGACACCTTCCAAAGAGACTGTAGCAGTAGACGAGGGAAGGGAGTGCTACAGTGTGGTAGTACAGGGGGAATGCTCGGCTACAGCAGTGAAAAATGTGGTACCTATTGGTGTGCTCTCGGGGTTCTTGTACATGTAGCATAGATGACCTTTACAGTGTCCCTGCCACCTTCCCACCTGCATTAGGTGTTCTTTTTGTTTTTTTGTTTTTTTTAATTGACGTTTATTTATTGATTGATTGTTTGAACTTATTTATTCTACGTATTTATTTTTTTGGCTGCACAGGGTCTTCATTGCTGTGCACGGGCTTTCTCTAGTTGCGGCTAGCGGGGTCTACTCTTGGTTGCGGTGTGCGGGCTTCTCTTGTTGCGGAGCATGCGCTCTAGGCGCGTGGGCTTCGGTAGTTGCGGCTCACGGGCTCTAGAATGCAGGCTCAGTCGTTGTGGCACATGGGCTTAGTTGCTCCACGGCATGTGGGATCTTCCCAGACCAGGGCTCGAACCCGTGTCCCCCGCATTGCATTGGCAGGCGGATTCTTAACCACGGCGCCACCAGGGAAGCCCTAGGTGTTCTTACATAGAGTCTAAAAACAGAGGGCACTGAGCGAAGGTAGTGGTTACTAAAGGCTCAGGATCTAAATTCTACCTGTCTCTACACCCCTTCCCAGCTGTCGATTTGACCCCATTTGTGAATGCCGACCTCATTCTTCAACTTTCTCTGCCGTTTGTATACTCACCTTGAAAACTTGTTTCTGTGATGCGTTGAGCAGACACAGGGTGGCAGATTGCAGAGGTGGAAGCTGGTGGTCGGATATTTGTGGGCTGAATCTCCTTCAGTCCCATTCCCATTTCTGGTTGCGCAGAGGCCCTACTTCCTGTGTATGACGCGGAGCCATAGGATTGCGGGCAGGAGCCAAGTTCTCCATACAGTGAAGACCCCAGTGTGCCTTGGTTATAGTAATATACCTGGCTTCCTTCCTGGTAGGGAAGTGACAGGCGGCTATGCCCCTGATTTGGAATCTGAGATGGTGCTCCCTGAGCAAGCCTGGCAGAAAGTGATGGATATAGAGGGACCATGTTATTGGCGTCTGAAGTTTTATCATACTGGGCTGCCATAAACATGGAGGAAGCAGCTGGGTGCCGGTCAGTGAGTGCCAGAGTAAAGTCTCCGAGTGAAGAGGAATTCTTTTCAGTGCTTCCTGTGATGTCCCACTCAAGAACACCTGGATAGGAAGGAGCTGAAGTGGAGATCTGGCTGTGGTCAGTAACTCCAGATAACATAGTCGTGCTGGAATGTTGGTAAAGGTAGGCACTACCCATGAGTGTCTGGAAAGAGGTACCGGTAGCCGATGCCGAACTGACGGCAGGGGCAGAGACTCTGGAGAAGTTGCAGACACTTCGTGTTAGGGAAGTTGCATTGCTCACCACAGGAAGAGAATGCTGCAGAGAATTTAGAGTTCCAAGTAGAGATGGATTTTGGAAATTTTCTGTAAGAACAAGAGGGTCATGAAAAACTCAGGGAGGTTGAGAAATTCTCACTACGTTTGAGGAACAGCATTATCTTAAGGTTCTTGCTCTCAGGACACCTCTACTATCGACCCTTCCTGAGAAACCCAAAATCAGACAGTTAATGATGGCTGTAAGGACTGAGCAGTTTTCCACTCTTCTGTATTAACTGCCTGTGCTCCCATCTTGGGCACAGATGGGCAGAAGAGCCAAGTGGTATGGTTCAGACATTGTTCTCTAGGCTGGAAGCAACCTTCTCCCTGCCCTGTCTTTCCCTTCAGCCTGCACTCGTACTGACTTCTATGCTATTTCCTAGACTGGAAGCATTTTAGAACTAGGAGGCCCTTAGAGAACTTTCTCTTTTTTCAGTCTCATTTCACGAGTAAGGAAACTGAGGCTCAGAGAGGTCGGGTTGACTTGTTCAAGTTCTCTCATTATGTTAGTGTCATTACCAGGTTTCAGAACCTAAGTATCCTGACTTCCTTGCCAGGACTCCACTCTGAGCATGATAGTGCCAGAAAGCAGGAGAAATAGAACTTATAATATAAGCATTTTTTTTGTCCATTAGAAAACAGTACGGCCATTACCATTGTCATCTTCATTGTCTCCCTTTGCTTGTGCAGTTCCCACGCTATTACCTAGAGTTGACGTATAGCTCAGTCCAACTGGTGAACTGAAAGAGTCATTTTTGCCCTCTTCAAGCCTGGTTTCTCATCCTACCTCAAAATGATTACCCGAAAGTGGATTTCTTAAGTGCTTTTGGAAAGAGAAAAGTTATCTGATTACTTCAGATTACTCATCTATAAAGTGGTTATAACACCACCACCAATAATAATAGCAGTAATAATTAATAGATGAATAAGCTGATCTATTGCGTATGATTTATATGGAGGAAGATACAATAAGTTCTAGAAAGACAAAGAAAAATCATGAAAAACATGTTACGTAACGAAAAAGAAATCCATAGATATTAATGAAAACTGGGGTATGTGGGCAAGTATCAAAGCCTAATGAATTTACTAACAAATGACATTCTGTACCATACATGCAATATTATGAAAGTGAATTTTGCCCACTCTATTTTAGTGAATACTATTAACCAAAAAACACGATGGAGGTGATAGAGGTGAATGAATTCCTAGCCAATGCATACAGACAGAGACGATAAATCAGTAAAAAATGCACAACAAGCAACAGAATGCAACAAATGTGAATGTATAGGTAGCCACAACATATGTAGACAAGTATTTCAATGAAAACCGGTACAAAGCAGACAGCAAAATAGTAAGTGTAAAAGAGTTTCATTATTGTGCTCATTCATATTTTTACCCAGCAAGTAACAGGTATTAAGCCTAGGAGAAATATATCTTTCCATGAATATAACTCATATAATAAGCAGAAAGGAAGCTTAAAAAGTATCAAGAAGGTTTTTGTATTTATCCTAGAACTTAGAATCATCTTCCACATCCAAGAAGATGACATCCCAAGACCTCAAAAAACCGTCATCCCTAGAATCCAATTAAAAAAGATTTTCAAATGTAAGAAAATCCAAAGGACTCCACAACATTGTTTTAGATAAATGTGGATGTTTGTGTTTTCTTTTTTTCTTTTGCCGCGCCGCGTGGCCCTGGCCGTGAAAGCACCGAGTCCTAAAGCGCTGGACCGCCAGGGAATTCCCTAAATGGGGAATTAGAGATGTGGGGCTTGACTTTTTCTTTTTCTTCTCCGGTAGCTAAGATCTACAAGCGAACGATGGCTATTGATCAATGTGCTCTCTGTGTTAGGAAGGAAATAACTGTAAAAATGAAAAGCAACCTTGCCTTAGAAGCTACATATCACACAAAGGAAATAGTCCTTCTGATTCAATGTAGAAGATATCATTTAAAATGTTTAATTGGTCAAATGTCTACCTAGTTTAAAAATTAGAAAGAATAGAACACTGAAAAGCAGCCCCCTAGATAACCACTTTGGTTTCTGGTTTCTAGGAAGCATCATTTCTAAAACATACTTCTAAAATGTTTCTATTCCAAACTGTCAAGTGCCAGCTGTATTCAGAGAGGCAATAAAAGAAAGAAAACGGAGTATGACTTTTCTGATAGGCTGCCCTTCCTGGTGATCCCCTGTTCTGGCCTTACTTTCCTTCTTAGTCTGTTAATGTAAGGATTTGCTACCATCAGCTTTGTTTTGCCCTGCTCTGAGCAGATTTCCCTCTGTGCTGTTTCTGCTTTAATTTAAAATCTTTGGCTCCCATCAACATTCCATGGCAAACTGCCTCTTTCTTGAGAGCTCCTCTATGCTTTCCCTCTTCATTCTTATATTTTTTTCCCATCTCTTGGTTCCTGTTGGCCTGTGCTAATGAAAACAATCCTAAACTTGCTTACGTTTGACTCTGTGCCTCCCTATATAGCCCAGTACTCTCCATCCTCTCTCCCTATTCTCTCTTTTCAACTAGTCGAAATACTAGTGGAGGGAGACCATTGGAGATGAAACATCTTGGTATATATCGCTAGTTTTCTGTGTCACCTGGCTTTTCTATGTTTCTGTTGAAACACTCTTTTGAGAAGTCTCTGATTTCATTTTCTACATGGGTACCCTTTAAGGCTCAATATTGGAAAAGAAGGGGATCAGAGTGATCAACCCAATGTGGTATCCTAACGTAACAGATAAGGAAAGCAGCAGGCTTTGTGAGGCAGTCAGTGATTTGTCCAAAGTCACACAGACAGTAAACGTCAAAGTCAAAACTGAAATTAGGTCTCCAGACTTGTAGTTCAATACTTTCCCTCATTATTCCACGCTATTTTGAATCTCCTCCTCAATTTAGGGGCAAAAGAAATCGAACGCAAAACTTTCCAAAGTTTCTTTTCTTACCTGACATGGTCAGAGAAGAGGAGACATCAACTGCAGGTACAAGGGATGAGGAGACAACACTAGAGGATGTCTGAGTGGCTGCAGCTGAACGGCGCACGTGTCCAGTACAAAGGTCACTGGTTACTGGTCCAAACGGCTCCACGGAAACCCCAAGACCTCTACCAAGTGGTAGTAGGTTTGGTAGGAGAGTGATGTCACAAAGCAGGCAGTTGAAAGGTATGAGCTAGCCAATAGGGAGGTCCGATCCCCAACAGGAGGGCGGGCTTGGGTGAAGAGAGCGTAGGAGAGCTAAAACAACCCCTCAATTTCTGAGCTCTGGGGAGGAAATCCTAGAAGACAGATTTACCTCCCCCAGGCTCTTCCATTAGGGAAATCATTGCAACATTTCTTACAGACGTTCATTAATATAATTAACTAACAGTTACTTATATTCTACAGAGTATTCTATTTTATGTATCATATACTTAGAGCTATATAGATCTTATTTAACTAGTATCCTTAGGAAGGAAAGAGCCATGTAGTTTGAACTATTACAGTTGTAACTTGGTTAAAGAGCAGGGTGAAGTTTGTTGAGTGTACCCTGTGGAGAATGTTGTGGTCCAAGGCTCTTCTCTTTTAGTTTCTTCTCCTTGACTCCTACCTTCCTTGGGCTGGGCTAGGCTGGGGGCCAGGTTGGACTTGCGACTTAACATTTCTCTTCCGCTTTCTTTTTTTTTTTTTTTCTTCCATTATGGGCATTGCTTCTAGGACAAGCCTTGGTCTTGCATTGGATGTTCCTTCCTGTCAACTTCCAGCAGCAGGAGTCTTCTTTTCAGTGCTTGATGCTTCACGAAATAGACTCTGCCCATTGGCAGCAAATACCAGAGAGCCAGGAGACAGAGCTGGTTGCAGACCTTTCCTCTTCCAGCCTTTGGTTGCAATTGTTTTGCCCATGATTTGCTAGCTCTAGTTCCTTGGGCCACACAGGTATCCTGCCATCCAGCTCTTTTTATATGTGAGAGACATTCTGAACACTGTCCCTCTTTCTTTGCACAGAAGTATATACAGTGTGGCAGTTACCGTAATCTCCTCCCCCTTGCAAACAGCCCCTCTAGAATCTCGGACCTCTAGGACTCTCTGTCTTGCATGCTTGGGTGCAAGGCCAAGCACAATGAAGAGGAGAATAATTAGAGAAAGAGGAGGACATTGGTGGAGAACTGGGAGCAGGTAAGGTGAAAGGGCACCGGAGAAAAGAGATGCATGTAGGTTTTTTGGTTTCTGTGGGAAACAAGTTGACACACTTGGGCCTCATTTTGTATTAACAGAACAGAGAGTTGTAGATATAAGTAGCTAGATCGTGCAGCAACTGCCATGAAGTCTGTACACTGAAGAGAACAGTCTCACATCTAGTTTTCATTTTGTTTTATGTCATATTACCTTATTTATAGCATTCACTGGTATGTTTGTAGAACGCAGATGTTTTCAAATGCTCTGGTTTTGTCTACATGGTTATTTCCTTGTCCTATTTGTAAGGAATCCAACATTGTAAGACATATTGCATGTTTTTCTCTTGACGATTGTTTACCTTGAAGCGTCATGAGCTAACTTGAGCTGTTGGATTTTGTGGAGAAACTTTAAAAAGGGTCTGTGAAAAAGGCATTGTGGTGAGTCGCATTATGCACCCGAGCGTAAGGAGCAGATATCTGCCACCAGCCCAGCTTGGCCTGGATTGCCTCTGTGTTAGTTCCCCTGGTTAGTGCTTTTCTCCCTAACCACTCTTGTGACTGTGATAATGTGAGTTAAGGGCTGAGTTGCTAGTGATTTATGTGTGAGGTAGGCTGGTTTGAGGGAGGAAATCTATGGACCTAGTCATTTTCCTTGGTGGTAAGCTTTCAGGGGTGCAAAGATCGATCTTCCTGGGGACTTCTCTGGTACCAGGAAGATATCGCATAGATGGGACCTCCAAAGACACACATTTAATTTTTAGGCCTGTTGTTCCTATTATGAGATGTGAGTTTCTTCACTGATGGGGATGCTGCTTATCTGAGAAGAAACTGTGAAAGGTGGTGTAGTATAGAGGTGTGGCTTAAGCTTTTAAGTTTTCTTCAAGGTTTTTCCCCTAAGCTTCATACTTCAGACGGCCTACTTACATGAGACTAGTATGTGATGTCAGGCTAACAACTTCCTAAATACCTGCAAGCCAGATCAGTGTCTCTTTTCTCTATATTCCCATGGAAATCAAGGGTCCCGCCGAATTTTCCATCGAAACAGTTGATTTGTGCTGTCTCTAGGAATTCTAAAGGGCGTACCGTTGCTTCCTAACCGGTGTCATTTGGGAGATCCCCCTCTGTACGTTCAAATGATTAATTTTGAGACTCTGCTCGTGTGTGCAGTAAACCCTTTAATTCCCTAAGACCTTCCTTTCCTCCATCTCATACCCCATTAAGCCCGCCTCAGTTTATCTCCTGAATTTCTTTGGAATCTGTCAGCTCTCCCTCAACATCCTAATACTGAACTTGCCTGTCTGTTGCGATTAGGTCCTAACTAGTGTCCATATATCTTGTTTCCCTCCAATCCATTCTTCACACAAGAAACCTTCAAAGCAAGTTGGAACATTGCTCATAAACATCGCTCACAAACATTGTTTTGAGAATAGAAAACACACTGGTGGCCTTTAAGACTCTGCGTGCTCTAGAATCCTCTCTGCTTCTCTAGCCCCATCTTGTGCCACGTTTGCCCTCACTTTCTATGCTTCAGATACACTGAATTAACCTTAGTTCTCACTCATCTGACAGAAGTCAGTTGAGAAATTATTTTTCACTGTGATTCCTAGCATTAAGGAATTTGATGATCAGGTTTTGTATGAGGACTAAAACTAAACTGGGAAGTGGAAGAATTGCGTTTCAACTGTTTCAGTCAACACGCATGTATTAATGATACCTAAGTATTGAACACCGGGCTAGGTTTCATGAGGGATACAGAAGTTCTGGCCATCTCTGGTTTTGGGTATCCCTTATTTGTTGAGACCTTTGCGTTGTTTGGTTGCCTTTTGTCTGTTTTCCAGATGGGAAAACAGGAACAAGGGAAGTATAGGTTATTACTAGGTGGGGTTGAACAAGTGGAGCAGCAAACTGCAAAGCAGAAAGAAGAGGGACGTACTATAGAGGGATGTGATTTCCATTTTCAAGGCGCCTGCGTCCTGTGCAGGGAGACAGCCTAACATAAAATGTGCCTAACAAAAGATCTATTGACTTCTTACTAAAAATCTCCAGTTCATATAACCCAGGGGTTTATACCTTCTCCTTTAAAAGTTCTATTCCTGGGACTTCCCTGGTGGTCCAGTGGTGAAGACTCTGCGCTTCCAATGCAGCAGGCGTGGGTTCAATCCCTGGTTGGGGAGCTAAGATCCCACATGCTGCGCAGCCAAAGAAATTTTTTTCAAAAGTTATACTCCTGTGTTGTTGAATTTAGTGGTTTAGATTTTGTTTGAATGTTAAGAAGATTTCAGTTTATTTACCAGGAACAAACAAAACATAATGTAAAAATAGTTTCCCAGAAACGATTTCCATCGTTCTCTTCTTCCCTTTCTCCCGCAGACTGACTGGTGTTTCATCTTGACAAGTTCTCTGAAGTTCTCTGTCATTCCATAGGAAAGCGGTCTGGCTTGGAGGTTGCAATCCCAGGGAATTTTTCATCAGCGGGGAAGTCTCCATCACTACAGAGGAATCAAGGGAGAAGTCAGTCCCGGGTAAGTGAGATGCTCCCCCTAAACACCAACACAGCAGTCGTGTACCTTTCAAGGGGTTCAGGGGCAAGATGGGCAAGGCATTTCTACTAACTCTTCTTAAGGATCATGGACAGTGTGCCCTATGCTACGAGGTAAGCGGTGACTGTTGTAATTCTTACTGGTGATCATTTCATGTCACTGATCCTTGGCTCTCTTTGTATCTCATAGGACTGTTGTAAGTCCAATACAAAATGAGTCTTCTTTTTAAAAAACTGAAATGTTTTACAAAGCCTAGCATTCTCATAGAGAGTCCTTTGAATTCTCCCCACTTTCCCGAGAGGCTAAGAACACTTCACACCATGAACTAGGAGAGGGGGTAGAGCCCTTTCTGATGAAATATAGAAACAAAGACAGAGTCTTAGCCTGCTTGCTCTCTGGACAGGATCTCGGACCACAAGGTCTTAAATCCTGGTATAAATGACGGAAGTGAGGACAGTTCAACTGGCACTCTCATAACAAGAGTTCTGAAACACCTTCCAAAGAGACTGTAGCAGTAGACGAGGGAAGGGAGTGCTACAGTGTGGTAGTACAGGGGGAATGCTCGGCTACAGCAGTGAAAAATGTGGTACCTATTGGTGTGCTCTTGGGGTTCTTGTACATGTAGCATAGATGACCTTTACAGTGTCCCTCCCACCTTCCCACCTGCATTAGGTGTTCTGTTTTTTTGTTTTTTTTTTTTTTTAATTTACGTTTATTGATTGATTGATTGATTGAACTTATTTATTCTACGTATTTATTTTTTTGGCTGCACTGGGTCCTCATTGGTGTGCACGGGCTTTCTCTAGTTGCGGCTAGCGGGGTCTACTCTTGGTTGCGGTGTGCGGGCTTCTCATCGCGGTGGCCTCTCTTGTTGCGGAGCATGGGCTGTAGGCGCGTGGGCTTCGGTAGTTGCGGCTCACGGGCTCTGGAATGCTGGCTCAGTCGTTGTGGCACATGCGCTTAGTTGCTGCACGGCATGTGGGATCTTCGTAGACCGGGGCTCGAAGCCGTGTCCCCTGCATTGGCAGGCGCCACCAGGGAAGCCCTAGCTGTTCTTATATAGAGTCTAAAAACAGAGAGCACTGAGAGAAGGTAGTGGTTATTAAAGGCTCAGGATCTAAATTCTACCTGTCTCTACACCCCTTCCCAGCTGTCGATTTGACCCCGTTTGTGAATGCCGACCTCATTCTTCAACTTTCTCTGCCGTTTGTATACTCACCTTGAAAACTTGTTTCTGTGATGCGTTGAGCAGACACAGGGTGGCAGATTGCAGAGGTGGAAGCTGGTGGTCGGATATTTGTGGGCTGAATCTCCTTCAGTCCCATTCCCATTTCTGGTTGCGCAGAGGCCCTACTTCCTGTGTATGACGCGGAGCCATAGGATTGCGGGCAGGAGCCAAGTTCTCCATACAGTGAAGACCCCAGTGTGCCTTGGTTATAGTAATATACCTGGCTTCCTTCCTGGTAGGGAAGTGACAGGCGGCTATGCCCCTGATTTGTTCGTGGGCCTCCTGATACAGCAGTTCCCTTGGCTCTGGCCCTGTCGTCAGCTGCCCCTAGGAGGACTCTGAGCCCTAGCCACTTCTCTGGTAGATTTGCCTATTCCCCCACTATAATCACACCTGAATAAGGCAACTCAAACCTTTCAGAGATGTGTCGTGAACCTCTTGTTTTCTGAAATACCTATCTGGTGGTTGTGAGACTTAAGGCCAACCTCCCCGAGAGACTTTGTTTCTATTTCTCCTAGTAAACCTAGACTCATCTCCTGTCACCTTCAACTCTACTCCAATTGTGTTCTTTCAACCCAGACCCCTGACCCTGCTTTTTACTTCTGCCATTTCATCCTCACTCCTGCTTCCTTTCCTAAATCCATACGTCTCTTTTGGCCTTCCTAGCCCTGGGCCAAGTTCCTTCCTCTTTCCTCAGTTTTTACCCCTTTCCTTCATTCTCCCATCCAACTTTCAGGCCTTCCTTTCTCACGCCCCAGTTAGCAGCATCTCCGAATTCGAAAGGTTTATTACTCATCTATTAATTCTATTCCATTTACTTATTCGGTTCTATACCTATCTTACCTATGTATGGAAGAACCGCTGGTAGCCAAGGTGGCAGCAAGAATCCTAGCAGCTGTCACCTGACGTATCCGTAGTAGTCAGCAATTTCCATTTCTTTGTCCCTCTGGGTGAAAAATTGCAGCTTCCCCGAAGAGGTGTATCTGGCAGCATTCTCCCGTTGTTGTTGAGCCCGCCTCTTCATGGCCTCTCGCTCTGGCCTCTGCTCTTGTTCGATGGGCTTTGACATGACTGGCTCAGGCACGTTGGGTTCCCTCCATGGAACTCGTTGCTTGCTGAAGTCTTGGAGTAGAAGTTGGGTTTGGAGCTTGGGTGGGGACTGGCGCTTAGTCACAGCAGGGGGAACAGGCTCGCGCTGGAGAGAAGCGCCAGATGAAGTTTTGTAGGGTGCAGGCCTAGGAGCAGCAGGCTGAGGGACACGAGGCTGGGTATGGTTGGTCCAAGCCGGTTGGGTTGGGTTGGCCACAGTTGGCTGAGCTGGTTTGGCGGGACCTGGCAAAGAGGCAGGAGCTGGCTGGGATGAATTGACTGCAGCAGGTTGAGCTGAGTCAGTAGAACCAGGCTGGGCACGGTAAGCCACAGCAGGCCGATGTGAGGCCAGAGACTGTGGCCTCCGAGGAGCGGGTCGAGCTTGAGGCTTGTCCCAGGCAGAAAAAGGCAGAGGTATCAACTTGACCTTCCCAGGAGGAGGCCGCTCACACTGGGATGGAGATGGACACTCTGTTTCAGCACTGCTGTCTGGTTTCTGGGCTTGGACTTGCGTTTTCTCAGGCCTCTTACCCTCACGTGGGGTATGCCGCCGTGGCTGGATCGCTGGGGGTGGCTGGGGGTCTTTGGGGTTGCTTGAATTTCCCAAGAGCCGACAGGAAGAGAGCCCAGTTTTCGTCTCATTCTTCTTCCCCAGCGCATGAAGAACCTTCACAGACTCCAGCATGCGCACGCCAAGGGAGGTTCGAGGCTTTTGAAAGCTCTCTTGGCGAAGCTCAGTTTGGTGTTCCTTTCGCTTCGTGTTGGGGATTGCTGGCTTGTCTTCTGCCTTGACTTTGTTCCCTGACTGCTTGTTCTCTTCAGCCTTGTTTCTTCCTCTGGTCCTTTTGGTCTTTTCCTGCCCATGGCTCTCAGTTTTGCTGATCTTTCCGGATGCAGCTTTCTGAGGTTTGCCTTGAGAGTGCTTGGCCGTGTTCGCAGGAGCCCTGTCACTGACTGCAGCAGTGCATATAACCGCTTCTCCCCCTAACAGGCACTCTGGATCCTTTGGCTGGATTTTGGCCTTGGGAGCACCACCGATAGGCTCAGAGGCTTTCTGTTTGTTCTTCCTGGGTTGATCAGAGGGAACCTTTACGACACTTGGCTTTTCCTGCACCTGATTCACCTTAATGGCTCTGGTGTCTTCAGCTTTGATCACGTTGGGACCTTGGGATCGATCAAGATCTTTCCAAGAATTAAAGAGCTGGGGAAGGTGAATATCCTCCGCCAGTGTAGTAATGTCTGCAAGACCACTGCTAGGTTCAGTCCCATTTTCAAGTGTCCCTAGGTCCTGACGACTCAGGCTGTTCTCTCCCAGATCAGCATTTTCAGAACCAGGCTGCTCCTCTTGGCTGAGGGGATCGGTGCAGGCCAGCGGCTGGGGAATATCAGGGATTCCCAAAGGGAGTAGTGGAGGATCTTGGTTTTCTATTGGGATCTGGTAGGCCTCCAGAGGCTTTGACAGCTTGGTTTTGATATCCTCCACGTTCTTACTCTCTGTTTGTCCCTGGCTTGGAGCTGGAGGCAGGGCCAGGAGACGCCTGGCACTCTGGACTGGAGCTGTCACTGAAATGTCCCCAAGTTCAGATGGTGGGTTACTCTCAAGTATGTGACTGTTTCTGCTACTGCAGGACTTGGGGAGTTCTTGAGTTTGTGTCACACAAAACGTCTGGCTTGGAGGTTGCAATCCCAGGGAATTTTTCATCACCAGGGAAGTCTCCATCACTACAAAGGGATCAAGGGAGAAGTCAGTCCCTGGTAAATGAGATGCTCCCCCTAAACACCAACACAGCAGTCGTGTACCTTTCAAGGGGTTCAGGGGCAAGATGGGCAAGGCATTTCTACTAACTCTTCTTAAGGATCATGGACAGTGCCCTATGCTACGAGGTAAGCGGTGACTGTTGTAATGCTTAACTGGTGATCATTTCATGTCACTGATCCTTGGCTCTCTTTGTATCTCATAGGACTGTTGTAAGTCCAATACAAAATGAGTCTTCTTTTTAAACAACTGAAATGTTTTACAAAGCCTAGCATTCTCATATAGAGTCCTTTCAATTCTCCCCACTTTCCCGAGAGGCTAAGAACACTTCACACCATGAACTAGGAGAGGGGGTAGAGCCCTTTCTGATGAAATACAGAAACAAAGACAGAGTCTTAGCCTGCTTGCTCTCTGGACAGGATCTCGGACCACAAGGTCTTAAATCCTGGTATAAATGACGGAAGTGAGGACACTTCAACTGGCACTCTCATAACAAGAGTTCTGAGACACCTTCCAAAGAGACTGTAGCAGTAGACGAGGGAAGGGAGTGCTACAGTGTGGTAGTACAGGGGGAATGCTCGGCTACAGCAGTGAAAAATGTGGTACCTATTGGTGTGCTCTCGGGGTTCTTGTACATGTAGCATAGATGACCTTTACAGTGTCCCTGCCACCTTCCCACCTGCATTAGGTGTTCTTTTTGTTTTTTTGTTTTTTTTAATTGACGTTTATTTATTGATTGATTGTTTGAACTTATTTATTCTACGTATTTATTTTTTTGGCTGCACAGGGTCTTCATTGCTGTGCACGGGCTTTCTCTAGTTGCGGCTAGCGGGGTCTACTCTTGGTTGCGGTGTGCGGGCTTCTCTTGTTGCGGAGCATGCGCTCTAGGCGCGTGGGCTTCGGTAGTTGCGGCTCACGGGCTCTAGAATGCAGGCTCAGTCGTTGTGGCACATGGGCTTAGTTGCTCCACGGCATGTGGGATCTTCCCAGACCAGGGCTCGAACCCGTGTCCCCCGCATTGCATTGGCAGGCGGATTCTTAACCACGGCGCCACCAGGGAAGCCCTAGGTGTTCTTACATAGAGTCTAAAAACAGAGGGCACTGAGCGAAGGTAGTGGTTACTAAAGGCTCAGGATCTAAATTCTACCTGTCTCTACACCCCTTCCCAGCTGTCGATTTGACCCCATTTGTGAATGCCGACCTCATTCTTCAACTTTCTCTGCCGTTTGTATACTCACCTTGAAAACTTGTTTCTGTGATGCGTTGAGCAGACACAGGGTGGCAGATTGCAGAGGTGGAAGCTGGTGGTCGGATATTTGTGGGCTGAATCTCCTTCAGTCCCATTCCCATTTCTGGTTGCGCAGAGGCCCTACTTCCTGTGTATGACGCGGAGCCATAGGATTGCGGGCAGGAGCCAAGTTCTCCATACAGTGAAGACCCCAGTGTGCCTTGGTTATAGTAATATACCTGGCTTCCTTCCTGGTAGGGAAGTGACAGGCGGCTATGCCCCTGATTTGGAATCTGAGATGGTGCTCCCTGAGCAAGCCTGGCAGAAAGTGATGGATATAGAGGGACCATGTTATTGGCGTCTGAAGTTTTATCATACTGGGCTGCCATAAACATGGAGGAAGCAGCTGGGTGCCGGTCAGTGAGTGCCAGAGTAAAGTCTCCGAGTGAAGAGGAATTCTTTTCAGTGCTTCCTGTGATGTCCCACTCAAGAACACCTGGATAGGAAGGAGCTGAAGTGGAGATCTGGCTGTGGTCAGTAACTCCAGATAACATAGTCGTGCTGGAATGTTGGTAAAGGTAGGCACTACCCATGAGTGTCTGGAAAGAGGTACCGGTAGCCGATGCCGAACTGACGGCAGGGGCAGAGACTCTGGAGAAGTTGCAGACACTTCGTGTTAGGGAAGTTGCATTGCTCACCACAGGAAGAGAATGCTGCAGAGAATTTAGAGTTCCAAGTAGAGATGGATTTTGGAAATTTTCTGTAAGAACAAGAGGGTCATGAAAAACTCAGGGAGGTTGAGAAATTCTCACTACGTTTGAGGAACAGCATTATCTTAAGGTTCTTGCTCTCAGGACACCTCTACTATCGACCCTTCCTGAGAAACCCAAAATCAGACAGTTAATGATGGCTGTAAGGACTGAGCAGTTTTCCACTCTTCTGTATTAACTGCCTGTGCTCCCATCTTGGGCACAGATGGGCAGAAGAGCCAAGTGGTATGGTTCAGACATTGTTCTCTAGGCTGGAAGCAACCTTCTCCCTGCCCTGTCTTTCCCTTCAGCCTGCACTCGTACTGACTTCTATGCTATTTCCTAGACTGGAAGCATTTTAGAACTAGGAGGCCCTTAGAGAACTTTCTCTTTTTTCAGTCTCATTTCACGAGTAAGGAAACTGAGGCTCAGAGAGGTCGGGTTGACTTGTTCAAGTTCTCTCATTATGTTAGTGTCATTACCAGGTTTCAGAACCTAAGTATCCTGACTTCCTTGCCAGGACTCCACTCTGAGCATGATAGTGCCAGAAAGCAGGAGAAATAGAACTTATAATATAAGCATTTTTTTTGTCCATTAGAAAACAGT
Organism: Balaenoptera physalus; assembly: GCF_965194825.1. Taxonomy (NCBI): domain Eukaryota; kingdom Metazoa; phylum Chordata; class Mammalia; order Artiodactyla; family Balaenopteridae; genus Balaenoptera; species Balaenoptera physalus. The sequence goes on from NC_138894.1 coordinate 33,768,514, forward strand.
ACGGCCATTACCATTGTCATCTTCATTGTCTCCCTTTGCTTGTGCAGTTCCCACGCTATTACCTAGAGTTGACGTATAGCTCAGTCCAACTGGTGAACTGAAAGAGTCATTTTTGCCCTCTTCAAGCCTGGTTTCTCATCCTACCTCAAAATGATTACCCGAAAGTGGATTTCTTAAGTGCTTTTGGAAAGAGAAAAGTTATCTGATTACTTCAGATTACTCATCTATAAAGTGGTTATAACACCACCACCAATAATAATAGCAGTAATAATTAATAGATGAATAAGCTGATCTATTGCGTATGATTTATATGGAGGAAGATACAATAAGTTCTAGAAAGACAAAGAAAAATCATGAAAAACATGTTACGTAACGAAAAAGAAATCCATAGATATTAATGAAAACTGGGGTATGTGGGCAAGTATCAAAGCCTAATGAATTTACTAACAAATGACATTCTGTACCATACATGCAATATTATGAAAGTGAATTTTGCCCACTCTATTTTAGTGAATACTATTAACCAAAAAACACGATGGAGGTGATAGAGGTGAATGAATTCCTAGCCAATGCATACAGACAGAGACGATAAATCAGTAAAAAATGCACAACAAGCAACAGAATGCAACAAATGTGAATGTATAGGTAGCCACAACATATGTAGACAAGTATTTCAATGAAAACCGGTACAAAGCAGACAGCAAAATAGTAAGTGTAAAAGAGTTTCATTATTGTGCTCATTCATATTTTTACCCAGCAAGTAACAGGTATTAAGCCTAGGAGAAATATATCTTTCCATGAATATAACTCATATAATAAGCAGAAAGGAAGCTTAAAAAGTATCAAGAAGGTTTTTGTATTTATCCTAGAACTTAGAATCATCTTCCACATCCAAGAAGATGACATCCCAAGACCTCAAAAAACCGTCATCCCTAGAATCCAATTAAAAAAGATTTTCAAATGTAAGAAAATCCAAAGGACTCCACAACATTGTTTTAGATAAATGTGGATGTTTGTGTTTTCTTTTTTTCTTTTGCCGCGCCGCGTGGCCCTGGCCGTGAAAGCACCGAGTCCTAAAGCGCTGGACCGCCAGGGAATTCCCTAAATGGGGAATTAGAGATGTGGGGCTTGACTTTTTCTTTTTCTTCTCCGGTAGCTAAGATCTACAAGCGAACGATGGCTATTGATCAATGTGCTCTCTGTGTTAGGAAGGAAATAACTGTAAAAATGAAAAGCAACCTTGCCTTAGAAGCTACATATCACACAAAGGAAATAGTCCTTCTGATTCAATGTAGAAGATATCATTTAAAATGTTTAATTGGTCAAATGTCTACCTAGTTTAAAAATTAGAAAGAATAGAACACTGAAAAGCAGCCCCCTAGATAACCACTTTGGTTTCTGGTTTCTAGGAAGCATCATTTCTAAAACATACTTCTAAAATGTTTCTATTCCAAACTGTCAAGTGCCAGCTGTATTCAGAGAGGCAATAAAAGAAAGAAAACGGAGTATGACTTTTCTGATAGGCTGCCCTTCCTGGTGATCCCCTGTTCTGGCCTTACTTTCCTTCTTAGTCTGTTAATGTAAGGATTTGCTACCATCAGCTTTGTTTTGCCCTGCTCTGAGCAGATTTCCCTCTGTGCTGTTTCTGCTTTAATTTAAAATCTTTGGCTCCCATCAACATTCCATGGCAAACTGCCTCTTTCTTGAGAGCTCCTCTATGCTTTCCCTCTTCATTCTTATATTTTTTTCCCATCTCTTGGTTCCTGTTGGCCTGTGCTAATGAAAACAATCCTAAACTTGCTTACGTTTGACTCTGTGCCTCCCTATATAGCCCAGTACTCTCCATCCTCTCTCCCTATTCTCTCTTTTCAACTAGTCGAAATACTAGTGGAGGGAGACCATTGGAGATGAAACATCTTGGTATATATCGCTAGTTTTCTGTGTCACCTGGCTTTTCTATGTTTCTGTTGAAACACTCTTTTGAGAAGTCTCTGATTTCATTTTCTACATGGGTACCCTTTAAGGCTCAATATTGGAAAAGAAGGGGATCAGAGTGATCAACCCAATGTGGTATCCTAACGTAACAGATAAGGAAAGCAGCAGGCTTTGTGAGGCAGTCAGTGATTTGTCCAAAGTCACACAGACAGTAAACGTCAAAGTCAAAACTGAAATTAGGTCTCCAGACTTGTAGTTCAATACTTTCCCTCATTATTCCACGCTATTTTGAATCTCCTCCTCAATTTAGGGGCAAAAGAAATCGAACGCAAAACTTTCCAAAGTTTCTTTTCTTACCTGACATGGTCAGAGAAGAGGAGACATCAACTGCAGGTACAAGGGATGAGGAGACAACACTAGAGGATGTCTGAGTGGCTGCAGCTGAACGGCGCACGTGTCCAGTACAAAGGTCACTGGTTACTGGTCCAAACGGCTCCACGGAAACCCCAAGACCTCTACCAAGTGGTAGTAGGTTTGGTAGGAGAGTGATGTCACAAAGCAGGCAGTTGAAAGGTATGAGCTAGCCAATAGGGAGGTCCGATCCCCAACAGGAGGGCGGGCTTGGGTGAAGAGAGCGTAGGAGAGCTAAAACAACCCCTCAATTTCTGAGCTCTGGGGAGGAAATCCTAGAAGACAGATTTACCTCCCCCAGGCTCTTCCATTAGGGAAATCATTGCAACATTTCTTACAGACGTTCATTAATATAATTAACTAACAGTTACTTATATTCTACAGAGTATTCTATTTTATGTATCATATACTTAGAGCTATATAGATCTTATTTAACTAGTATCCTTAGGAAGGAAAGAGCCATGTAGTTTGAACTATTACAGTTGTAACTTGGTTAAAGAGCAGGGTGAAGTTTGTTGAGTGTACCCTGTGGAGAATGTTGTGGTCCAAGGCTCTTCTCTTTTAGTTTCTTCTCCTTGACTCCTACCTTCCTTGGGCTGGGCTAGGCTGGGGGCCAGGTTGGACTTGCGACTTAACATTTCTCTTCCGCTTTCTTTTTTTTTTTTTTTCTTCCATTATGGGCATTGCTTCTAGGACAAGCCTTGGTCTTGCATTGGATGTTCCTTCCTGTCAACTTCCAGCAGCAGGAGTCTTCTTTTCAGTGCTTGATGCTTCACGAAATAGACTCTGCCCATTGGCAGCAAATACCAGAGAGCCAGGAGACAGAGCTGGTTGCAGACCTTTCCTCTTCCAGCCTTTGGTTGCAATTGTTTTGCCCATGATTTGCTAGCTCTAGTTCCTTGGGCCACACAGGTATCCTGCCATCCAGCTCTTTTTATATGTGAGAGACATTCTGAACACTGTCCCTCTTTCTTTGCACAGAAGTATATACAGTGTGGCAGTTACCGTAATCTCCTCCCCCTTGCAAACAGCCCCTCTAGAATCTCGGACCTCTAGGACTCTCTGTCTTGCATGCTTGGGTGCAAGGCCAAGCACAATGAAGAGGAGAATAATTAGAGAAAGAGGAGGACATTGGTGGAGAACTGGGAGCAGGTAAGGTGAAAGGGCACCGGAGAAAAGAGATGCATGTAGGTTTTTTGGTTTCTGTGGGAAACAAGTTGACACACTTGGGCCTCATTTTGTATTAACAGAACAGAGAGTTGTAGATATAAGTAGCTAGATCGTGCAGCAACTGCCATGAAGTCTGTACACTGAAGAGAACAGTCTCACATCTAGTTTTCATTTTGTTTTATGTCATATTACCTTATTTATAGCATTCACTGGTATGTTTGTAGAACGCAGATGTTTTCAAATGCTCTGGTTTTGTCTACATGGTTATTTCCTTGTCCTATTTGTAAGGAATCCAACATTGTAAGACATATTGCATGTTTTTCTCTTGACGATTGTTTACCTTGAAGCGTCATGAGCTAACTTGAGCTGTTGGATTTTGTGGAGAAACTTTAAAAAGGGTCTGTGAAAAAGGCATTGTGGTGAGTCGCATTATGCACCCGAGCGTAAGGAGCAGATATCTGCCACCAGCCCAGCTTGGCCTGGATTGCCTCTGTGTTAGTTCCCCTGGTTAGTGCTTTTCTCCCTAACCACTCTTGTGACTGTGATAATGTGAGTTAAGGGCTGAGTTGCTAGTGATTTATGTGTGAGGTAGGCTGGTTTGAGGGAGGAAATCTATGGACCTAGTCATTTTCCTTGGTGGTAAGCTTTCAGGGGTGCAAAGATCGATCTTCCTGGGGACTTCTCTGGTACCAGGAAGATATCGCATAGATGGGACCTCCAAAGACACACATTTAATTTTTAGGCCTGTTGTTCCTATTATGAGATGTGAGTTTCTTCACTGATGGGGATGCTGCTTATCTGAGAAGAAACTGTGAAAGGTGGTGTAGTATAGAGGTGTGGCTTAAGCTTTTAAGTTTTCTTCAAGGTTTTTCCCCTAAGCTTCATACTTCAGACGGCCTACTTACATGAGACTAGTATGTGATGTCAGGCTAACAACTTCCTAAATACCTGCAAGCCAGATCAGTGTCTCTTTTCTCTATATTCCCATGGAAATCAAGGGTCCCGCCGAATTTTCCATCGAAACAGTTGATTTGTGCTGTCTCTAGGAATTCTAAAGGGCGTACCGTTGCTTCCTAACCGGTGTCATTTGGGAGATCCCCCTCTGTACGTTCAAATGATTAATTTTGAGACTCTGCTCATGTGTGCAGTAAACCCTTTAATTCCCTAAGACCTTCCTTTCCTCCATCTCATACCCCATTAAGCCCGCCTCAGTTTATCTCCTGAATTTCTTTGGAATCTGTCAGCTCTCCCTCAACATCCTAATACTGAACTTGCCTGTCTGTTGCGATTAGGTCCTAACTAGTGTCCATATATCTTGTTTCCCTCCAATCCATTCTTCACACAAGAAACCTTCAAAGCAAGTTGGAACATTGCTCATAAACATCGCTCACAAACATTGTTTTGAGAATAGAAAACACACTGGTGGCCTTTAAGACTCTGCGTGCTCTAGAATCCTCTCTGCTTCTCTAGCCCCATCTTGTGCCACGTTTGCCCTCACTTTCTATGCTTCAGATACACTGAATTAACCTTAGTTCTCACTCATCTGACAGAAGTCAGTTGAGAAATTATTTTTCACTGTGATTCCTAGCATTAAGGAATTTGATGATCAGGTTTTGTATGAGGACTAAAACTAAACTGGGAAGTGGAAGAATTGCGTTTCAACTGTTTCAGTCAACACGCATGTATTAATGATACCTAAGTATTGAACACCGGGCTAGGTTTCATGAGGGATACAGAAGTTCTGGCCATCTCTGGTTTTGGGTATCCCTTATTTGTTGAGACCTTTGCGTTGTTTGGTTGCCTTTTGTCTGTTTTCCAGATGGGAAAACAGGAACAAGGGAAGTATAGGTTATTACTAGGTGGGGTTGAACAAGTGGAGCAGCAAACTGCAAAGCAGAAAGAAGAGGGACGTACTATAGAGGGATGTGATTTCCATTTTCAAGGCGCCTGCGTCCTGTGCAGGGAGACAGCCTAACATAAAATGTGCCTAACAAAAGATCTGTTGACTTCTTACTAAAAATCTCCAGTTCATATAACCCAGGGGTTTATACCTTCTCCTTTAAAAGTTCTATTCCTGGGACTTCCCTGGTGGTCCAGTGGTGAAGACTCTGCGCTTCCAATGCAGCAGGCGTGGGTTCAATCCCTGGTTGGGGAGCTAAGATCCCACATGCTGCGCAGCCAAAGAAATTTTTTTCAAAAGTTATACTCCTGTGTTGTTGAATTTAGTGGTTTAGATTTTGTTTGAATGTTAAGAAGATTTCAGTTTATTTACCAGGAACAAACAAAACATAATGTAAAAATAGTTTCCCAGAAACGATTTCCATCGTTCTCTTCTTCCCTTTCTCCCGCAGACTGACTGGTGTTTCATCTTGACAAGTTCTCTGAAGTTCTCTGTCATTCCATAGGAAAGCGGTCTGGCTTGGAGGTTGCAATCCCAGGGAATTTTTCATCAGCGGGGAAGTCTCCATCACTACAGAGGAATCAAGGGAGAAGTCAGTCCCGGGTAAGTGAGATGCTCCCCCTAAACACCAACACAGCAGTCGTGTACCTTTCAAGGGGTTCAGGGGCAAGATGGGCAAGGCATTTCTACTAACTCTTCTTAAGGATCATGGACAGTGTGCCCTATGCTACGAGGTAAGCGGTGACTGTTGTAATTCTTACTGGTGATCATTTCATGTCACTGATCCTTGGCTCTCTTTGTATCTCATAGGACTGTTGTAAGTCCAATACAAAATGAGTCTTCTTTTTAAACAACTGAAATGTTTTACAAAGCCTAGCATTCTCATAGAGAGTCCTTTGAATTCTCCCCACTTTCCCGAGAGGCTAAGAACACTTCACACCATGAACTAGGAGAGGGGGTAGAGCCCTTTCTGATGAAATATAGAAACAAAGACAGAGTCTTAGCCTGCTTGCTCTCTGGACAGGATCTCGGACCACAAGGTCTTAAATCCTGGTATAAATGACGGAAGTGAGGACAGTTCAACTGGCACTCTCATAACAAGAGTTCTGAAACACCTTCCAAAGAGACTGTAGCAGTAGACGAGGGAAGGGAGTGCTACAGTGTGGTAGTACAGGGGGAATGCTCGGCTACAGCAGTGAAAAATGTGGTACCTATTGGTGTGCTCTTGGGGTTCTTGTACATGTAGCATAGATGACCTTTACAGTGTCCCTCCCACCTTCCCACCTGCATTAGGTGTTCTGTTTTTTTGTTTTTTTTTTTTTTTAATTTACGTTTATTGATTGATTGATTGATTGAACTTATTTATTCTACGTATTTATTTTTTTGGCTGCACTGGGTCCTCATTGGTGTGCACGGGCTTTCTCTAGTTGCGGCTAGCGGGGTCTACTCTTGGTTGCGGTGTGCGGGCTTCTCATCGCGGTGGCCTCTCTTGTTGCGGAGCATGGGCTGTAGGCGCGTGGGCTTCGGTAGTTGCGGCTCACGGGCTCTGGAATGCTGGCTCAGTCGTTGTGGCACATGCGCTTAGTTGCTGCACGGCATGTGGGATCTTCGCAGACCGGGGCTCGAAGCCGTGTCCCCTGCATTGGCAGGCGCCACCAGGGAAGCCCTAGCTGTTCTTATATAGAGTCTAAAAACAGAGAGCACTGAGAGAAGGTAGTGGTTATTAAAGGCTCAGGATCTAAATTCTACCTGTCTCTACACCCCTTCCCAGCTGTCGATTTGACCCCGTTTGTGAATGCCGACCTCATTCTTCAACTTTCTCTGCCGTTTGTATACTCACCTTGAAAACTTGTTTCTGTGATGCGTTGAGCAGACACAGGGTGGCAGATTGCAGAGGTGGAAGCTGGTGGTCGGATATTTGTGAGCTGAATCTCCTTCAGTCCCATTCCCATTTCTGGTTGCGCAGAGGCCCTACTTCCTGTGTATGACGCGGAGCCATAGGATTGCGGGCAGGAGCCAAGTTCTCCATACAGTGAAGACCCCAGTGTGCCTTGGTTATAGTAATATACCTGGCTTCCTTCCTGGTAGGGAAGTGACAGGCGGCTATGCCCCTGATTTGTTCGTGGGCCTCCTGATGCAGCAGTTCCCTTGGCTCTGGCCCTGTCGTCAGCTGCCCCTAGGAGGACTCTGAGCCCTAGCCACTTCTCTGGTAGATTTGCCTATTCCCCCACTATAATCACACCTGAATAAGGCAACTCAAACCTTTCAGAGATGTGTCGTGAACCTCTTGTTTTCTGAAATACCTATCTGGTGGTTGTGAGACTTAAGGCCAACCTCCCCGAGAGACTTTGTTTCTATTTCTCCTAGTAAACCTAGACTCATCTCCTGTCACCTTCAACTCTACTCCAATTGTGTTCTTTCAACCCAGACCCCTGACCCTGCTTTTTACTTCTGCCATTTCATCCTCACTCCTGCTTCCTTTCCTAAATCCATACGTCTCTTTTGGCCTTCCTAGCCCTGGGCCAAGTTCCTTCCTCTTTCCTCAGTTTTTACCCCTTTCCTTCATTCTCCCATCCAACTTTCAGGCCTTCCTTTCTCACGCCCCAGTTAGCAGCATCTCAAAATTCGAAAGGTTTATTACTCATCTATTAATTCTATTCCATTTACTTATTCGGTTCTATACCTATCTTACCTATGTATGGAAGAACCGCTGGTAGCCAAGGTGGCAGCAAGAATCCTAGCAGCTGTCACCTGACGTATCCGTAGTAGTCAGCAATTTCCATTTCTTTGTCCCTCTGGGTGAAAAATTGCAGCTTCCCCGAAGAGGTGTATCTGGCAGCATTCTCCCGTTGTTGTTGAGCCCGCCTCTTCATGGCCTCTCGCTCTGGCCTCTGCTCTTGTTCGATGGGCTTTGACATGACTGGCTCAGGCACGTTGGGTTCCCTCCATGGAACTCGTTGCTTGCTGAAGTCTTGGAGTAGAAGTTGGGTTTGGAGCTTGGGTGGGGACTGGCGCTTAGTCACAGCAGGGGGAACAGGCTCGCACTGGAGAGAAGCGCCAGATGAAGTTTTGTAGGGTGCAGGCCTAGGAGCAGCAGGCTGAGGGACACGAGGCTGGGTATGGTTGGTCCAAGCCGGTTGGGTTGGGTTGGCCACAGTTGGCTGAGCTGGTTTGGCGGGACCTGGCAAAGAGGCAGGAGCTGGCTGGGATGAATTGACTGCAGCAGGTTGAGCTGAGTCAGTAGAACCAGGCTGGGCACGGTAAGCCACAGCAGGCCGATGTGAGGCCAGAGACTGTGGCCTCCGAGGAGCGGGTCGAGCTTGAGGCTTGTCCCAGGCAGAAAAAGGCAGAGGTATCAACTTGACCTTCCCAGGAGGAGGCCGCTCACACTGGGATGGAGATGGACACTCTGTTTCAGCACTGCTGTCTGGTTTCTGGGCTTGGACTTGCGTTTTCTCAGGCCTCTTACCCTCACGTGGGGTATGCCGCCGTGGCTGGATCGCTGGGGGTGGCTGGGGGTCTTTGGGGTTGCTTGAATTTCCCAAGAGCCGACAGGAAGAGAGCCCAGTTTTCGTCTCATTCTTCTTCCCCAGCGCATGAAGAACCTTCACAGACTCCAGCATGCGCACGCCAAGGGAGGTTCGAGGCTTTTGAAAGCTCTCTTGGCGAAGCTCAGTTTGGTGTTCCTTTCGCTTCGTGTTGGGGATTGCTGGCTTGTCTTCTGCCTTGACTTTGTTCCCTGACTGCTTGTTCTCTTCAGCCTTGTTTCTTCCTCTGGTCCTTTTGGTCTTTTCCTGCCCATGGCTCTCAGTTTTGCTGATCTTTCCGGATGCAGCTTTCTGAGGTTTGCCTTGAGAGTGCTTGGCCGTGTTCGCAGGAGCCCTGTCACTGACTGCAGCAGTGCATATAACCGCTTCTCCCCCTAACAGGCACTCTGGATCCTTTGGCTGGATTTTGGCCTTGGGAGCACCACCGATAGGCTCAGAGGCTTTCTGTTTGTTCTTCCTGGGTTGATCAGAGGGAACCTTTACGACACTTGGCTTTTCCTGCACCTGATTCACCTTAATGGCTCTGGTGTCTTCAGCTTTGATCACGTTGGGACCTTGGGATCGATCAAGATCTTTCCAAGAATTAAAGAGCTGGGGAAGGTGAATATCCTCCGCCAGTGTAGTAATGTCTGCAAGACCACTGCTAGGTTCAGTCCCATTTTCAAGTGTCCCTAGGTCCTGACGACTCAGGCTGTTCTCTCCCAGATCAGCATTTTCAGAACCAGGCTGCTCCTCTTGGCTGAGGGGATCGGTGCAGGCCAGCGGCTGGGGAATATCAGGGATTCCCAAAGGGAGTAGTGGAGGATCTTGGTTTTCTATTGGGATCTGGTAGGCCTCCAGAGGCTTTGACAGCTTGGTTTTGATATCCTCCACGTTCTTACTCTCTGTTTGTCCCTGGCTTGGAGCTGGAGGCAGGGCCAGGAGACGCCTGGCACTCTGGACTGGAGCTGTCACTGAAATGTCCCCAAGTTCAGATGGTGGGTTACTCTCAAGTATGTGACTGTTTCTGCTACTGCAGGACTTGGGGAGTTCTTGAGTTTGTGTCACACAAAACGTCTGGCTTGGAGGTTGCAATCCCAGGGAATTTTTCATCACCAGGGAAGTCTCCATCACTACAAAGGGATCAAGGGAGAAGTCAGTCCCTGGTAAATGAGATGCTCCCCCTAAACACCAACACAGCAGTCGTGTACCTTTCAAGGGGTTCAGGGGCAAGATGGGCAAGGCATTTCTACTAACTCTTCTTAAGGATCATGGACAGTGCCCTATGCTACGAGGTAAGCGGTGACTGTTGTAATGCTTAACTGGTGATCATTTCATGTCACTGATCCTTGGCTCTCTTTGTATCTCATAGGACTGTTGTAAGTCCAATACAAAATGAGTCTTCTTTTTAAACAACTGAAATGTTTTACAAAGCCTAGCATTCTCATATAGAGTCCTTTCAATTCTCCCCACTTTCCCGAGAGGCTAAGAACACTTCACACCATGAACTAGGAGAGGGGGTAGAGCCCTTTCTGATGAAATACAGAAACAAAGACAGAGTCTTAGCCTGCTTGCTCTCTGGACAGGATCTCGGACCACAAGGTCTTAAATCCTGGTATAAATGACGGAAGTGAGGACACTTCAACTGGCACTCTCATAACAAGAGTTCTGAGACACCTTCCAAAGAGACTGTAGCAGTAGACGAGGGAAGGGAGTGCTACAGTGTGGTAGTACAGGGGGAATGCTCGGCTACAGCAGTGAAAAATGTGGTACCTATTGGTGTGCTCTCGGGGTTCTTGTACATGTAGCATAGATGACCTTTACAGTGTCCCTGCCACCTTCCCACCTGCATTAGGTGTTCTTTTTGTTTTTTTGTTTTTTTTAATTGACGTTTATTTATTGATTGATTGTTTGAACTTATTTATTCTACGTATTTATTTTTTTGGCTGCACAGGGTCTTCATTGCTGTGCACGGGCTTTCTCTAGTTGCGGCTAGCGGGGTCTACTCTTGGTTGCGGTGTGCGGGCTTCTCTTGTTGCGGAGCATGCGCTCTAGGCGCGTGGGCTTCGGTAGTTGCGGCTCACGGGCTCTAGAATGCAGGCTCAGTCGTTGTGGCACATGGGCTTAGTTGCTCCACGGCATGTGGGATCTTCCCAGACCAGGGCTCGAACCCGTGTCCCCCGCATTGCATTGGCAGGCGGATTCTTAACCACGGCGCCACCAGGGAAGCCCTAGGTGTTCTTACATAGAGTCTAAAAACAGAGGGCACTGAGCGAAGGTAGTGGTTACTAAAGGCTCAGGATCTAAATTCTACCTGTCTCTACACCCCTTCCCAGCTGTCGATTTGACCCCATTTGTGAATGCCGACCTCATTCTTCAACTTTCTCTGCCGTTTGTATACTCACCTTGAAAACTTGTTTCTGTGATGCGTTGAGCAGACACAGGGTGGCAGATTGCAGAGGTGGAAGCTGGTGGTCGGATATTTGTGGGCTGAATCTCCTTCAGTCCCATTCCCATTTCTGGTTGCGCAGAGGCCCTACTTCCTGTGTATGACGCGGAGCCATAGGATTGCGGGCAGGAGCCAAGTTCTCCATACAGTGAAGACCCCAGTGTGCCTTGGTTATAGTAATATACCTGGCTTCCTTCCTGGTAGGGAAGTGACAGGCGGCTATGCCCCTGATTTGGAATCTGAGATGGTGCTCCCTGAGCAAGCCTGGCAGAAAGTGATGGATATAGAGGGACCATGTTATTGGCGTCTGAAGTTTTATCATACTGGGCTGCCATAAACATGGAGGAAGCAGCTGGGTGCCGGTCAGTGAGTGCCAGAGTAAAGTCTCCGAGTGAAGAGGAATTCTTTTCAGTGCTTCCTGTGATGTCCCACTCAAGAACACCTGGATAGGAAGGAGCTGAAGTGGAGATCTGGCTGTGGTCAGTAACTCCAGATAACATAGTCGTGCTGGAATGTTGGTAAAGGTAGGCACTACCCATGAGTGTCTGGAAAGAGGTACCGGTAGCCGATGCCGAACTGACGGCAGGGGCAGAGACTCTGGAGAAGTTGCAGACACTTCGTGTTAGGGAAGTTGCATTGCTCACCACAGGAAGAGAATGCTGCAGAGAATTTAGAGTTCCAAGTAGAGATGGATTTTGGAAATTTTCTGTAAGAACAAGAGGGTCATGAAAAACTCAGGGAGGTTGAGAAATTCTCACTACGTTTGAGGAACAGCATTATCTTAAGGTTCTTGCTCTCAGGACACCTCTACTATCGACCCTTCCTGAGAAACCCAAAATCAGACAGTTAATGATGGCTGTAAGGACTGAGCAGTTTTCCACTCTTCTGTATTAACTGCCTGTGCTCCCATCTTGGGCACAGATGGGCAGAAGAGCCAAGTGGTATGGTTCAGACATTGTTCTCTAGGCTGGAAGCAACCTTCTCCCTGCCCTGTCTTTCCCTTCAGCCTGCACTCGTACTGACTTCTATGCTATTTCCTAGACTGGAAGCATTTTAGAACTAGGAGGCCCTTAGAGAACTTTCTCTTTTTTCAGTCTCATTTCACGAGTAAGGAAACTGAGGCTCAGAGAGGTCGGGTTGACTTGTTCAAGTTCTCTCATTATGTTAGTGTCATTACCAGGTTTCAGAACCTAAGTATCCTGACTTCCTTGCCAGGACTCCACTCTGAGCATGATAGTGCCAGAAAGCAGGAGAAATAGAACTTATAATATAAGCATTTTTTTTGTCCATTAGAAAACAGTACGGCCATTACCATTGTCATCTTCAGTGTCTCCCTTTGCTTGTGCAGTTCCCACGCTATTACCTAGAGTTGACGTATAGCTCAGTCCAACTGGTGAACTGAAAGAGTCATTTTTGCCCTCTTCAAGCCTGGTTTCTCATCCTACCTCAAAATGATTACCCGAAAGTGGATTTCTTAAGTGCTTTTGGAAAGAGAAAAGTTATCTGATTACTTCAGATTACTCATCTATAAAGTGGTTATAACACCACCACCAATAATAATAGCAGTAATAATTAATAGATGAATAAGCTGATCTATTGCGTATGATTTATATGGAGGAAGATACAATAAGTTCTAGAAAGACAAAGAAAAATCATGAAAAACATGTTACGTAACGAAAAAGAAATCCATAGATATTAATGAAAACTGGGGTATGTGGGCAAGTATCAAAGCCTAATGAATTTACTAACAAATGACATTCTGTACCATACATGCAATATTATGAAAGTGAATTTTGCCCACTCTATTTTAGTGAATACTATTAACCAAAAAACACGATGGAGGTGATAGAGGTGAATGAATTCCTAGCCAATGCATACAGACAGAGACGATAAATCAGTAAAAAATGCACAACAAGCAACAGAATGCAACAAATGTGAATGTATAGGTAGCCACAACATATGTAGACAAGTATTTCAATGAAAACCGGTACAAAGCAGACAGCAAAATAGTAAGTGTAAAAGAGTTTCATTATTGTGCTCATTCATATTTTTACCCAGCAAGTAACAGGTATTAAGCCTAGGAGAAATATATCTTTCCATGAATATAACTCATATAATAAGCAGAAAGGAAGCTTAAAAAGTATCAAGAAGGTTTTTGTATTTATCCTAGAACTTAGAATCATCTTCCACATCCAAGAAGATGACATCCCAAGACCTCAAAAAACCGTCATCCCTAGAATCCAATTAAAAAAGATTTTCAAATGTAAGAAAATCCAAAGGACTCCACAACATTGTTTTAGATAAATGTGGATGTTTGTGTTTTCTTTTTTTCTTTTGCCGCGCCGCGTGGCCCTGGCCGTGAAAGCACCGAGTCCTAAAGCGCTGGACCGCCAGGGAATTCCCTAAATGGGGAATTAGAGATGTGGGGCTTGACTTTTTCTTTTTCTTCTCCGGTAGCTAAGATCTACAAGCGAACGATGGCTATTGATCAATGTGCTCTCTGTGTTAGGAAGGAAATAACTGTAAAAATGAAAAGCAACCTTGCCTTAGAAGCTACATATCACACAAAGGAAATAGTCCTTCTGATTCAATGTAGAAGATATCATTTAAAATGTTTAATTGGTCAAATGTCTACCTAGTTTAAAAATTAGAAAGAATAGAACACTGAAAAGCAGCCCCCTAGATAACCACTTTGGTTTCTGGTTTCTAGGAAGCATCATTTCTAAAACATACTTCTAAAATGTTTCTATTCCAAACTGTCAAGTGCCAGCTGTATTCAGAGAGGCAATAAAAGAAAGAAAACGGAGTATGACTTTTCTGATAGGCTGCCCTTCCTGGTGATCCCCTGTTCTGGCCTTACTTTCCTTCTTAGTCTGTTAATGTAAGGATTTGCTACCATCAGCTTTGTTTTGCCCTGCTCTGAGCAGATTTCCCTCTGTGCTGTTTCTGCTTTAATTTAAAATCTTTGGCTCCCATCAACATTCCATGGCAAACTGCCTCTTTCTTGAGAGCTCCTCTATGCTTTCCCTCTTCATTCTTATATTTTTTTCCCATCTCTTGGTTCCTGTTGGCCTGTGCTAATGAAAACAATCCTAAACTTGCTTACGTTTGACTCTGTGCCTCCCTATATAGCCCAGTACTCTCCATCCTCTCTCCCTATTCTCTCTTTTCAACTAGTCGAAATACTAGTGGAGGGAGACCATTGGAGATGAAACATCTTGGTATATATCGCTAGTTTTCTGTGTCACCTGGCTTTTCTATGTTTCTGTTGAAACACTCTTTTGAGAAGTCTCTGATTTCATTTTCTACATGGGTACCCTTTAAGGCTCAATATTGGAAAAGAAGGGGATCAGAGTGATCAACCCAATGTGGTATCCTAACGTAACAGATAAGGAAAGCAGCAGGCTTTGTGAGGCAGTCAGTGATTTGTCCAAAGTCACACAGACAGTAAACGTCAAAGTCAAAACTGAAATTAGGTCTCCAGACTTGTAGTTCAATACTTTCCCTCATTATTCCACGCTATTTTGAATCTCCTCCTCAATTTAGGGGCAAAAGAAATCGAACGCAAAACTTTCCAAAGTTTCTTTTCTTACCTGACATGGTCAGAGAAGAGGAGACATCAACTGCAGGTACAAGGGATGAGGAGACAACACTAGAGGATGTCTGAGTGGCTGCAGCTGAACGGCGCACGTGTCCAGTACAAAGGTCACTGGTTACTGGTCCAAACGGCTCCACGGAAACCCCAAGACCTCTACCAAGTGGTAGTAGGTTTGGTAGGAGAGTGATGTCACAAAGCAGGCAGTTGAAAGGTATGAGCTAGCCAATAGGGAGGTCCGATCCCCAACAGGAGGGCGGGCTTGGGTGAAGAGAGCGTAGGAGAGCTAAAACAACCCCTCAATTTCTGAGCTCTGGGGAGGAAATCCTAGAAGACAGATTTACCTCCCCCAGGCTCTTCCATTAGGGAAATCATTGCAACATTTCTTACAGACGTTCATTAATATAATTAACTAACAGTTACTTATATTCTACAGAGTATTCTATTTTATGTATCATATACTTAGAGCTATATAGATCTTATTTAACTAGTATCCTTAGGAAGGAAAGAGCCATGTAGTTTGAACTATTACAGTTGTAACTTGGTTAAAGAGCAGGGTGAAGTTTGTTGAGTGTACCCTGTGGAGAATGTTGTGGTCCAAGGCTCTTCTCTTTTAGTTTCTTCTCCTTGACTCCTACCTTCCTTGGGCTGGGCTAGGCTGGGGGCCAGGTTGGACTTGCGACTTAACATTTCTCTTCCGCTTTCTTTTTTTTTTTTTTTTTTCTTCCATTATGGGCATTGCTTCTAGGACAAGCCTTGGTCTTGCATTGGATGTTCCTTCCTGTCAACTTCCAGCAGCAGGAGTCTTCTTTTCAGTGCTTGATGCTTCACGAAATAGACTCTGCCCATTGGCAGCAAATACCAGAGAGCCAGGAGACAGAGCTGGTTGCAGACCTTTCCTCTTCCAGCCTTTGGTTGCAGTTGTTTTGCCCATGATTTGCTAGCTCTAGTTCCTTGGGCCACACAGGTATCCTGCCATCCAGCTCTTTTTATATGTGAGAGACATTCTGAACACTGTCCCTCTTTCTTTGCACAGAAGTATATACAGTGTGGCAGTTACCGTAATCTCCTCCCCCTTGCAAACAGCCCCTCTAGAATCTCGGACCTCTAGGACTCTCTGTCTTGCATGCTTGGGTGCAAGGCCAAGCACAATGAAGAGGAGAATAATTAGAGAAAGAGGAGGACATTGGTGGAGAACTGGGAGCAGGTAAGGTGAAAGGGCACCGGAGAAAAGAGATGCATGTAGGTTTTTTGGTTTCTGTGGGAAACAAGTTGACACACTTGGGCCTCATTTTGTATTAACAGAACAGAGAGTTGTAGATATAAGTAGCTAGATCGTGCAGCAACTGCCATGAAGTCTGTACACTGAAGAGAACAGTCTCACATCTAGTTTTCATTTTGTTTTATGTCATATTACCTTATTTATAGCATTCACTGGTATGTTTGTAGAACGCAGATGTTTTCAAATGCTCTGGTTTTGTCTACATGGTTATTTCCTTGTCCTATTTGTAAGGAATCCAACATTGTAAGACATATTGCATGTTTTTCTCTTGACGATTGTTTACCTTGAAGCGTCATGAACTAACTTGAGCTGTTGGATTTTGTGGAGAAACTTTAAAAAGGGTCTGTGAAAAAGGCATTGTGGTGAGTCGCATTATGCACCCGAGCGTAAGGAGCAGATATCTGCCACCAGCCCAGCTTGGCCTGGATTGCCTCTGTGTTAGTTCCCCTGGTTAGTGCTTTTCTCCCTAACCACTCTTGTGACTGTGATAATGTGAGTTAAGGGCTGAGTTGCTAGTGATTTATGTGTGAGGTAGGCTGGTTTGAGGGAGGAAATCTATGGACCTAGTCATTTTCCTTGGTGGTAAGCTTTCAGGGGTGCAAAGATCGATCTTCCTGGGGACTTTTCTGGTACCAGGAAGATATCGCATAGATGGGACCTCCAAAGACACACATTTAATTTTTAGGCCTGTTGTTCCTATTATGGGATGTGAGTTTCTTCACTGATGGGGATGCTGCTTATCTGAGAAGAAACTGTGAAAGGTGGTGTAGTATAGAGGTGTGGCTTAATCTTTTAAGTTTTCTTCAAGGTTTTTCCCCTAAGCTTCATACTTCAGACGGCCTACTTACATGAGACTAGTATGTGATGTCAGGCTAACAACTTCCTAAATACCTGCAAGCCAGATCAGTGTCTCTTTTCTCTATATTCCCATGGAAATCAAGGGTCCCGCCGAATTTTCCATCGAAACAGTTGATTTGTGCTGTCTCTAGGAATTCTACAGGGCGTACCGTTGCTTCCTAACCAGTGTCATTTGGGAGATCGATCCCCCTCTGTACGTTCAAATGATTAATTTTGAGACTCTGCTCATGTGTGCAGTAAACCCTTTAATTCCCTAAGACCTTCCTTTCCTCCATCTCATACCCCATGAAGCCCGCTTCAGTTTATCTCCTGAATTTCTTTGGAATCTGTCAGCTCTCCCTCAACATCCTAATACTGAACTTGCCTGTCTGTTGCGATTAGGTCCTAACTAGTGTCCATATATCTTGTTTCCCTCCAATCCATTCTTCACACAAGAAAGCTTCAAAGCAAGTTGGAACATTGCTCATAAACATCGCTCACAAACATTGTTTTGAGAATAGAAAACACACTGGTGGCCTTTAAGACTCTGCGTGCTCTAGAATCCTCTCTGCTTCTCTAGCCCCATCTTGTGCCACGTTTGCCCTCACTTTCTATGCTTCAGATACACTGAATTAACCTTAGTTCTCACTCATCTGACAGAAGTCAGTTGAGAAATTATTTTTCACTGTGATTCCTAGCATTAAGGAATTTGATGATCAGGTTTTGTATGAGGACTAAAACTAAACTGGGAAGTGGAAGAATTGCGTTTCAACTGTTTCAGTCAACACGCATGTAATAATGATACCTAAGTATTGAACACCGGGCTAGGTTTCATGAGGGATACAGAAGTTCTGGCCATCTCTGGTTTTGGGTATCCCTTATTTGTTGAGACCTTTGCGTTGTTTGGTTGCCTTTTGTCTGTTTTCCAGATGGGAAAACAGGAACAAGGGAAGTATAGGTTATTACTAGGTGGGGTTGAACAAGTGGAGCAGCAAACTGCAAAGCAGAAAGAAGAGGGACGTACTATAGAGGGATGTGATTTCCATTTTCAAGGCGCCTGCATCCTGTGCAGGGAGACAGCCTAACATAAAATGTGCCTAACAAAAGATCTATTGACTTCTTACTAAAAATCTCCAGTTCATATAACCCAGGGGTTTATACCTTCTCCTTTAAAAGTTCTATTCCTGGGACTTCCCTGGTGGTCCAGTGGTGAAGACTCTGCGCTTCCAATGCAGCAGGCGTGGGTTCAATCCCTGGTTGGGGAGCTAAGATCCCACATGCTGCGCAGCCAAAGAAATTTTTTTCAAAAGTTATACTCCTGTGTTGTTGAATTTAGTGGTTTAGATTTTGTTTGAATGTTAAGAAGATTTCAGTTTATTTACCAGGAACAAACAAAACATAATGTAAAAATAGTTTCCCAGAAACGATTTCCATCGTTCTCTTCTTCCCTTTCTCCCGCAGACTGGTGTTTCATCTTGACAAGTTCTCTGAAGTTCTCTGTCATTCCATAGGAAAGCTGTCTGGCTTGGAGGTTGCAATCCCAGGGAATTTTTCATCAGCGGGGAAGTCTCCATCACTACAGAGGAATCAAGGGAGAAGTCAGTCCCGGGTAAGTGAGATGCTCCCCCTAAACACCAACACAGCAGTCGTGTACCTTTCAAGGGGTTCAGGGGCAAGATGGGCAAGGCATTTCTACTAACTCTTCTTAAGGATCATGGACAGTGTGCCCTATGCTACGAGGTAAGCGGTGACTGTTGTAATTCTTACTGGTGATCATTTCATGTCACTGATCCTTGGCTCTCTTTGTATCTCATAGGACTGTTGTAAGTCCAATACAAAATGAGTCTTCTTTTTAAAAAACTGAAATGTTTTACAAAGCCTAGCATTCTCATAGAGAGTCCTTTGAATTCTCCCCACTTTCCCGAGAGGCTAAGAACACTTCACACCATGAACTAGGAGAGGGGATAGAGCCCTTTCTGATGAAATATAGAAACAAAGACAGAGTCTTAGCCTGCTTGCTCTCTGGACAGGATCTCGGACCACAAGGTCTTAAATCCTGGTATAAATGACGGAAGTGAGGACAGTTCAACTGGCACTCTCATAACAAGAGTTCTGAAACACCTTCCAAAGAGACTGTAGCAGTAGACGAGGGAAGGGAGTGCTACAGTGTGGTAGTACAGGGGGAATGCTCGGCTACAGCAGTGAAAAATGTGGTACCTATTGGTGTGCTCTCGGGGTTCTTGTACATGTAGCATAGATGACCTTTACAGTGTCCCTCCCACCTTCCCACCTGCATTAGGTGTTCTGTTTTTTTGTTTGTTTTTTTTTTTTAATTTACGTTTATTGATTGATTGATTGATTGATTGAACTTATTTATTCTACGTATTTATTTTTTTGGCTGCACTGGGTCCTCATTGGTGTGCACGGGCTTTCTCTAGTTGCGGCTAGCGGGGTCTACTCTTGGTTGCGGTGTGCGGGCTTCTCATCGCGGTGGCCTCTCTTGTTGCGGAGCATGGGCTGTAGGCGCGTGGGCTTCGGTAGTTGCGGCTCACGGGCTCTGGAATGCAGGCTCAGTCGTTGTGGCACATGCGCTTAGTTGCTGCACGGCATGTGGGATCTTCGCAGACCGGGGCTCGAAGCCGTGTCCCCTGCATTGGCAGGCGCCACCAGGGAAGCCCTAGCTGTTCTTATATAGAGTCTAAAAACAGAGAGCACTGAGAGAAGGTAGTGGTTATTAAAGGCTCAGGATCTAAATTCTACCTGTCTCTACACCCCTTCCCAGCTGTCGATTTGACCCCGTTTGTGAATGCCGACCTCATTCTTCAACTTTCTCTGCCGTTTGTATACTCACCTTGAAAACTTGTTTCTGTGATGCGTTGAGCAGACACAGGGTGGCAGATTGCAGAGGTGGAAGCTGGTGGTCGGATATTTGTGGGCTGAATCTCCTTCAGTCCCATTCCCATTTCTGGTTGCGCAGAGGCCCTACTTCCTGTGTATGACGCGGAGCCATAGGATTGCGGGCAGGAGCCAAGTTCTCCATACAGTGAAGACCCCAGTGTGCCTTGGTTATAGTAATATACCTGGCTTCCTTCCTGGTAGGGAAGTGACAGGCGGCTATGCCCCTGATTTGGAATCTGAGATGGTGCTCCCTGAGCAAGCCTGGCAGAAAGTGATGGATATAGAGGGACCATGTTATTGGCGTCTGAAGTTTTATCATACTGGGCTGCCATAAACATGGAGGAAGCAGCTGGGTGCCGGTCAGTGAGTGCCAGAGTAAAGTCTCCGAGTGAAGAGGAATTCTTTTCAGTGCTTCCTGTGATGTCCCACTCAAGAACACCTGGATAGGAAGGAGCTGAAGTGGAGATCTGGCTGTGGTCAGTAACTCCAGATAACATAGTCGTGCTGGAATGTTGGTAAAGGTAGGCACTACCCATGAGTGTCTGGAAAGAGGTACCGGTAGCCGATGCCGAACTGACGGCAGGGGCAGAGACTCTGGAGAAGTTGCAGACACTTCGTGTTAGGGAAGTTGCATTGCTCACCACAGGAAGACAATGCTGCAGAGAATTTAGAGTTCCAAGTAGAGATGGATTTTGGAAATTTTCTGTAAGAACAAGAGGGTCATGAAAAACTCAGGGAGGTTGAGAAATTCTCACTACGTTTGAGGAACAGCATTATCTTAAGGTTCTTGCTCTCAGGACACCTCTACTATCGACCCTTCCTGAGAAACCCAAAATCAGACAGTTAATGATGGCTGTAAGGACTGAGCAGTTTTCCACTCTTCTGTATTAACTGCCTGTGCTCCCATCTTGGGCACAGATGGGCAGAAGAGCCAAGTGGTATGGTTCAGACATTGTTCTCTAGGCTGGAAGCAACCTTCTCCCTGCCCTGTCTTTCCCTTCAGCCTGCACTCGTATTGACTTCTATGCTATTTCCTAGACTGGAAGCATTTTAGAACTAGGAGGCCCTTAGAGAACTTTCTCTTTTTTCAGTCTCATTTCACGAGTAAGGAAACTGAGGCTCAGAGAGGTCGGGTTGACTTGTTCAGGTTCTCTCATTATGTTAGTGTCATTACCAGGTTTCAGAACCTAAGTATCCTGACTTCCTTGCCAGGACTCCACTCTGAGCATGATAGTGCCAGAAAGCAGGAGAAATAGAACTTATAATATAAGCATTTTTTTTGTCCATTAGAAAACAGTACGGCCATTACCATTGTCATCTTCAGTGTCTCCCTTTGCTTGTGCAGTTCCCACGCTATTACCTAGAGTTGACGTGTATATAGCTCAGTCCAACTGGTGAACTGAAAGAGTCATTTTTGCCCTCTTCAAGCCTGGTTTCTCATCCTACCTCAAAATGATTACCCGAAAGTGGATTTCTTAAGTGCTTTTGGAAAGAGAAAAGTTATCTGATTACTTCAGATTACTCATCTATAAAGTGGTTATAACACCACCACCAATAATAATAGCAGTAATAATTAATAGATGAATAAGCTGATCTATTGCGTATGATTTATATGGAGGAAGATACAATAAGTTCTAGAAAGACAAAGAAAAATCATGAAAAACATGTTACGTAACGAAAAAGAAATCCATAGATATTAATGAAAACTGGGGTATGTGGGCAAGTATCAAAGCCTAATGAATTTACTAACAAATGACATTCTGTACCATACATGCAATATTATGAAAGTGAATTTTGCCCACTCTATTTTAGTGAATACTATTAACCAAAAAACACGATGGAGGTGATAGAGGTGAATGAATTCCTAGCCAATGCATACAGACAGAGACGATAAATCAGTAAAAAATGCACAACAAGCAACAGAATGCAACAAATGTGAATGTATAGGTAGCCACAACATATGTAGACAAGTATTTCAATGAAAACCGGTACAAAGCAGACAGCAAAATAGTAAGTGTAAAAGAGTTTCATTATTGTGCTCATTCATATTTTTACCCAGCAAGTAACAGGTATTAAGCCTAGGAGAAATATATCTTTCCATGAATATAACTCATATAATAAGCAGAAAGGAAGCTTAAAAAGTATCAAGAAGGTTTTTGTATTTATCCTAGAACTTAGAATCATCTTCCACATCCAAGAAGATGACATCCCAAGACCTCAAAAAACCATCATCCCTAGAATCCAATTAAAAAAGATTTTCAAATGTAAGAAAATCCAAAGGACTCCACAACATTGTTTTAGATAAATGTGGATGTTTGTGTTTTCTTTTTTTCTTTTGCCGCGCCGCGTGGCCCTGGCCGTGAAAGCACCGAGTCCTAAGCGCTGGACCGCCAGGGAATTCCCTAAATGGGGAATTAGAGATGTGGGGCTTGACTTTTTCTTTTTCTTCTCCGGTAGCTAAGATCTACAAGCGAACGATGGCTGTTGATCAATGTGCTCTCTGTGTTAGGAAGGAAATAACTGTAAAAATTGAAAAGCAACCTTGCCTTAGAAGCTACATATCACACAAAGGAAATAGTCCTTCTGATTCAATGTAGAAGATATCATTTAAAATGTTTAATTGGTCAAATGTCTACCTAGTTTAAAAATTAGAAAGAATAGAACACTGAAAAGCAGCCCCCTAGATAACCACTTTGGTTTCTGGTTTCTAGGAAGCATCATTTCTAAAACATACTTCTAAAATGTTTCTATTCCAAACTGTCAAGTGCCAGCTGTATTCAGAGAGGCAATAAAAGAAAGAAAACGGAGTATGACTTTTCTGATAGGCTGCCCTTCCTGGTGATCCCCTGTTCTGGCCTTACTTTCCTTCTTAGTCTGTTAATGTAAGGATTTGCTACCATCAGCTTTGTTTTGCCCTGCTCTGAGCAGATTTCCCTCTGTGCTGTTTCTGCTTTAATTTAAAATCTTTGGCTCCCATCAACATTCCATGGCAAACTGCCTCTTTCTTGAGAGCTCCTCTATGCTTTCCCTCTTCATTCTTCTTATATTTTTTTCCCATCTCTTGGTTCCTGTTGGCCTGTGCTAATGAAAACAATCCTAAACTTGCTTACGTTTGACTCTGTGCCTCCCTATATAGCCCAGTACTCTCCATCCTCTCTCCCTATTCTCTCTTTTCAACTAGTCGAAATACTAGTGGAGGGAGACCATTGGAGATGAAACATCTTGGTATATATATCGCTAGTTTTCTGTGTCACCTGATTTTTCTATGTTTCTGTTGAAACACTCTTTTGAGAAGTCTCTGATTTCATTTTCTACATGGGTACCCTTTAAGGCTCAATATTGGAAAAGAAGGGGATCAGAGTGATCAACCCAATGTGGTATCCTAACGTAACAGATAAGGAAAGCAGCAGGCTTTGTGAGGCAGTCAGTGATTTGTCCAAAGTCACACAGACAGTAAACGTCAAAGTCAAAACTGAAATTAGGTCTCCAGACTTGTAGTTCAATACTTTCCCTCATTATTCCACGCTATTTTGAATCTCCTCCTCAATTTAGGGGCAAAAGAAATCGAACGCAAAACTTTCCAAAGTTTCTTTTCTTACCTGACATGGTCAGAGAAGAGGAGACATCAACTGCAGGTACAAGGGATGAGGAGACAACACTAGAGGATGTCTGAGTGGCTGCAGCTGAACGGCGCACGTGTCCAGTACAAAGGTCACTGGTTACTGGTCCAAACGGCTCCACGGAAACCCCAAGACCTCTACCAAGTGGTAGTAGGTTTGGTAGGAGAGTGATGTCACAAAGCAGGCAGTTGAAAGGTATGAGCTAGCCAATAGGGAGGTCCGATCCCCAACAGGAGGGCGGGCTTGGGTGAAGAGAGCGTAGGAGAGCTAAAACAACCCCTCAATTTCTGAGCTCTGGGGAGGAAATCCTAGAAGACAGATTTACCTCCCCCAGGCTCTTCCATTAGGGAAATCATTGCAACATTTCTTACAGACGTTCATTAATATAATTAACTAACAGTTACTTATATTCTACAGAGTATTCTATTTTATGTATCATATACTTAGAGCTATATAGATCTTATTTAACTAGTATCCTTAGGAAGGAAAGAGCCATGTAGTTTGAACTATTACAGTTGTAACTTGGTTAAAGAGCAGGGTGAAGTTTGTTGAGTGTACCCTGTGGAGAATGTTGTGGTCCAAGGCTCTTCTCTTTTAGTTTCTTCTCCTTGACTCCTACCTTCCTTGGGCTGGGCTAGGCTGGGGGCCAGGTTGGACTTGCGACTTAACATTTCTCTTCCGCTTTCTTTTTTTTTTTTTTTTTTCTTCCATTATGGGCATTGCTTCTAGGACAAGCCTTGGTCTTGCATTGGATGTTCCTTCCTGTCAACTTCCAGCAGCAGGAGTCTTCTTTTCAGTGCTTGATGCTTCACGAAATAGACTCTGCCCATTGGCAGCAAATACCAGAGAGCCAGGAGACAGAGCTGGTTGCAGACCTTTCCTCTTCCAGCCTTTGGTTGCAGTTGTTTTGCCCATGATTTGCTAGCTCTAGTTCCTTGGGCCACACAGGTATCCTGCCATCCAGCTCTTTTTATATGTGAGAGACATTCTGAACACTGTCCCTCTTTCTTTGCACAGAAGTATATACAGTGTGGCAGTTACCGTAATCTCCTCCCCCTTGCAAACAGCCCCTCTAGAATCTCGGACCTCTAGGACTCTCTGTCTTGCATGCTTGGGTGCAAGGCCAAGCACAATGAAGAGGAGAATAATTAGAGAAAGAGGAGGACATTGGTGGAGAACTGGGAGCAGGTAAGGTGAAAGGGCACCGGAGAAAAGAGATGCATGTAGGTTTTTTGGTTTCTGTGGGAAACAAGTTGACACACTTGGGCCTCATTTTGTATTAACAGAACAGAGAGTTGTAGATATAAGTAGCTAGATCGTGCAGCAACTGCCATGAAGTCTGTACACTGAAGAGAACAGTCTCACATCTAGTTTTCATTTTGTTTTATGTCATATTACCTTATTTATAGCATTCACTGGTATGTTTGTAGAACGCAGATGTTTTCAAATGCTCTGGTTTTGTCTACATGGTTATTTCCTTGTCCTATTTGTAAGGAATCCAACATTGTAAGACATATTGCATGTTTTTCTCTTGACGATTGTTTACCTTGAAGCGTCATGAACTAACTTGAGCTGTTGGATTTTGTGGAGAAACTTTAAAAAGGGTCTGTGAAAAAGGCATTGTGGTGAGTCGCATTATGCACCCGAGCGTAAGGAGCAGATATCTGCCACCAGCCCAGCTTGGCCTGGATTGCCTCTGTGTTAGTTCCCCTGGTTAGTGCTTTTCTCCCTAACCACTCTTGTGACTGTGATAATGTGAGTTAAGGGCTGAGTTGCTAGTGATTTATGTGTGAGGTAGGCTGGTTTGAGGGAGGAAATCTATGGACCTAGTCATTTTCCTTGGTGGTAAGCTTTCAGGGGTGCAAAGATCGATCTTCCTGGGGACTTTTCTGGTACCAGGAAGATATCGCATAGATGGGACCTCCAAAGACACACATTTTATTTTTAGGCCTGTTGTTCCTATTATGGGATGTGAGTTTCTTCACTGATGGGGATGCTGCTTATCTGAGAAGAAACTGTGAAAGGTGGTGTAGTATAGAGGTGTGGCTTAAGCTTTTAAGTTTTCTTCAAGGTTTTTCCCCTAAGCTTCATACTTCAGACGGCCTACTTACATGAGACTAGTATGTGATGTCAGGCTAACAACTTCCTAAATACCTGCAAGCCAGATCAGTGTCTCTTTTCTCTATATTCCCATGGAAATCAAGGGTCCCGCCTAATTTTCCATCGAAACAGTTGATTTGTGCTGTCTCTAGGAATTCTACAGGGCGTACCGTTGCTTCCTAACCGGTGTCATTTGGGAGATCGATCCCCCTCTGTACATTCAAATGATTAATTTTGAGACTCTGCTCATGTGTGCAGTAAACCCTTTAATTCCCTAAGACCTTCCTTTCCTCCATCTCATACCCCATGAAGCCCGCTTCAGTTTATCTCCTGAATTTCTTTGGAATCTGTCAGCTCTCCCTCAACATCCTAATACTGAACTTGCCTGTCTGTTGCGATTAGGTCCTAACTAGTGTCCATATATCTTGTTTCCCTCCAATCCATTCTTCACACAAGAAAGCTTCAAAGCAAGTTGGAACATTGCTCATAAACATCGCTCACAAACATTGTTTTGAGAATAGAAAACACACTGGTGGCCTTTAAGACTCTGCGTGCTCTAGAATCCTCTCTGCTTCTCTAGCCCCATCTTGTGCCACGTTTGCCCTCACTTTCTATGCTTCAGATACACTGAATTAACCTTAGTTCTCACTCATCTGACAGAAGTCAGTTGAGAAATTATTTTTCACTGTGATTCCTAGCATTAAGGAATTTGATGATCAGGTTTTGTATGAGGACTAAAACTAAACTGGGAAGTGGAAGAATTGCGTTTCAACTGTTTCAGTCAACACGCATGTATTAATGATACCTAAGTATTGAACACCGGGCTAGGTTTCATGAGGGATACAGAAGTTCTGGCCATCTCTGGTTTTGGGTATCCCTTATTTGTTGAGACCTTTGCGTTGTTTGGTTGCCTTTTGTCTGTTTTCCAGATGGGAAAACAGGAACAAGGGAAGTATAGGTTATTACTAGGTGGGGTTGAACAAGTGGAGCAGCAAACTGCAAAGCAGAAAGAAGAGGGACGTACTATAGAGGGATGTGATTTCCATTTTCAAGGCGCCTGCGTCCTGTGCAGGGAGACAGCCTAACATAAAATGTGCCTAACAAAAGATCTATTGACTTCTTACTAAAAATCTCCAGTTCATATAACCCAGGGGTTTATACCTTCTCCTTTAAAAGTTCTATTCCTGGGACTTCCCTGGTGGTCCAGTGGTGAAGACTCTGCGCTTCCAATGCAGCAGGCGTGGGTTCAATCCCTGGTTGGGGAGCTAAGATCCCACATGCTGCGCAGCCAAAGAAATTTTTTTCAAAAGTTATACTCCTGTGTTGTTGAATTTAGTGGTTTAGATTTTGTTTGAATGTTAAGAAGATTTCAGTTTATTTACCAGGAACAAACAAAACATAATGTAAAAATAGTTTCCCAGAAACGATTTCCATCGTTCTCTTCTTCCCTTTCTCCCGCAGACTGACTGGTGTTTCATCTTGACAAGTTCTCTGAAGTTCTCTGTCATTCCATAGGAAAGCGGTCTGGCTTGGAGGTTGCAATCCCAGGGAATTTTTCATCAGCGGGGAAGTCTCCATCACTACAGAGGAATCAAGGTTGAAGTCAGTCCCGGGTAAGTGAGATGCTCCCCCTAAACACCAACACAGCAGTCGTGTACCTTTCAAGGGGTTCAGGGGCAAGATGGGCAAGGCATTTCTACTAACTCTTCTTAAGGATCATGGACAGTGTGCCCTATGCTACGAGGTAAGCGGTGACTGTTGTAATTCTTACTGGTGAT
This sequence comes from Balaenoptera physalus, assembly GCF_965194825.1. Classification (NCBI taxonomy): domain Eukaryota; kingdom Metazoa; phylum Chordata; class Mammalia; order Artiodactyla; family Balaenopteridae; genus Balaenoptera; species Balaenoptera physalus. Next base: position 33,796,016 of record NC_138894.1, read on the forward strand.
CATTTCATGTCACTGATCCTTGGCTCTCTTTGTATCTCATAGGACTGTTGTAAGTCCAATACAAAATGAGTCTTCTTTTTAAAAAACTGAAATGTTTTACAAAGCCTAGCATTCTCATAGAGAGTCCTTTGAATTCTCCCCACTTTCCCGAGAGGCTAAGAACACTTCACACCATGAACTAGGAGAGGGGGTAGAGCCCTTTCTGATGAAATATAGAAACAAAGACAGAGTCTTAGCCTGCTTGCTCTCTGGACAGGATCTCGGACCACAAGGTCTTAAATCCTGGTATAAATGACGGAAGTGAGGACAGTTCAACTGGCACTCTCATAACAAGAGTTCTGAAACACCTTCCAAAGAGACTGTAGCAGTAGACGAGGGAAGGGAGTGCTACAGTGTGGTAGTACAGGGGGAATGCTCGGCTACAGCAGTGAAAAATGTGGTACCTATTGGTGTGCTCTCGGGGTTCTTGTACATGTAGCATAGATGACCTTTACAGTGTCCCTCCCACCTTCCCACCTGCATTAGGTGTTCTGTTTTTTTGTTTGTTTTTTTTTTTTAATTTACGTTTATTGATTGATTGATTGATTGATTGAACTTATTTATTCTACGTATTTATTTTTTTGGCTGCACTGGGTCCTCATTGGTGTGCACGGGCTTTCTCTAGTTGCGGCTAGCGGGGTCTACTCTTGGTTGCGGTGTGCGGGCTTCTCATCGCGGTGGCCTCTCTTGTTGCGGAGCATGGGCTGTAGGCGCGTGGGCTTCGGTAGTTGCGGCTCACGGGCTCTGGAATGCAGGCTCAGTCGTTGTGGCACATGCGCTTAGTTGCTGCACGGCATGTGGGATCTTCGCAGACCGGGGCTCGAAGCCGTGTCCCCTGCATTGGCAGGCGCCACCAGGGAAGCCCTAGCTGTTCTTATATAGAGTCTAAAAACAGAGAGCACTGAGAGAAGGTAGTGGTTATTAAAGGCTCAGGATCTAAATTCTACCTGTCTCTACACCCCTTCCCAGCTGTCGATTTGACCCCGTTTGTGAATGCCGACCTCATTCTTCAACTTTCTCTGCCGTTTGTATACTCACCTTGAAAACTTGTTTCTGTGATGCGTTGAGCAGACACAGGGTGGCAGATTGCAGAGGTGGAAGCTGGTGGTCGGATATTTGTGGGCTGAATCTCCTTCAGTCCCATTCCCATTTCTGGTTGCGCAGAGGCCCTACTTCCTGTGTATGACGCGGAGCCATAGGATTGCGGGCAGGAGCCAAGTTCTCCATACAGTGAAGACCCCAGTGTGCCTTGGTTATAGTAATATACCTGGCTTCCTTCCTGGTAGGGAAGTGACAGGCGGCTATGCCCCTGATTTGGAATCTGAGATGGTGCTCCCTGAGCAAGCCTGGCAGAAAGTGATGGATATAGAGGGACCATGTTATTGGCGTCTGAAGTTTTATCATACTGGGCTGCCATAAACATGGAGGAAGCAGCTGGGTGCCGGTCAGTGAGTGCCAGAGTAAAGTCTCCGAGTGAAGAGGAATTCTTTTCAGTGCTTCCTGTGATGTCCCACTCAAGAACACCTGGATAGGAAGGAGCTGAAGTGGAGATCTGGCTGTGGTCAGTAACTCCAGATAACATAGTCGTGCTGGAATGTTGGTAAAGGTAGGCACTACCCATGAGTGTCTGGAAAGAGGTACCGGTAGCCGATGCCGAACTGACGGCAGGGGCAGAGACTCTGGAGAAGTTGCAGACACTTCGTGTTAGGGAAGTTGCATTGCTCACCACAGGAAGAGAATGCTGCAGAGAATTTAGAGTTCCAAGTAGAGATGGATTTTGGAAATTTTCTGTAAGAACAAGAGGGTCATGAAAAACTCAGGGAGGTTGAGAAATTCTCACTACGTTTGAGGAACAGCATTATCTTAAGGTTCTTGCTCTCAGGACACCTCTACTATCGACCCTTCCTGAGAAACCCAAAATCAGACAGTTAATGATGGCTGTAAGGACTGAGCAGTTTTCCACTCTTCTGTATTAACTGCCTGTGCTCCCATCTTGGGCACAGATGGGCAGAAGAGCCAAGTGGTATGGTTCAGACATTGTTCTCTAGGCTGGAAGCAACCTTCTCCCTGCCCTGTCTTTCCCTTCAGCCTGCACTCGTACTGACTTCTATGCTATTTCCTAGACTGGAAGCATTTTAGAACTAGGAGGCCCTTAGAGAACTTTCTCTTTTTTCAGTCTCATTTCACGAGTAAGGAAACTGAGGCTCAGAGAGGTCGGGTTGACTTGTTCAGGTTCTCTCATTATGTTAGTGTCATTACCAGGTTTCAGAACCTAAGTATCCTGACTTCCTTGCCAGGACTCCACTCTGAGCATGATAGTGCCAGAAAGCAGGAGAAATAGAACTTATAATATAAGCATTTTTTTTGTCCATTAGAAAACAGTACGGCCATTACCATTGTCATCTTCAGTGTCTCCCTTTGCTTGTGCAGTTCCCACGCTATTACCTAGAGTTGACGTGTATATAGCTCAGTCCAACTGGTGAACTGAAAGAGTCATTTTTGCCCTCTTCAAGCCTGGTTTCTCATCCTACCTCAAAATGATTACCCGAAAGTGGATTTCTTAAGTGCTTTTGGAAAGAGAAAAGTTATCTGATTACTTCAGATTACTCATCTATAAAGTGGTTATAACACCACCACCAATAATAATAGCAGTAATAATTAATAGATGAATAAGCTGATCTATTGCGTATGATTTATATGGAGGAAGATACAATAAGTTCTAGAAAGACAAAGAAAAATCATGAAAAACATGTTACGTAACGAAAAAGAAATCCATAGATATTAATGAAAACTGGGGTATGTGGGCAAGTATCAAAGCCTAATGAATTTACTAACAAATGACATTCTGTACCATACATGCAATATTATGAAAGTGAATTTTGCCCACTCTATTTTAGTGAATACTATTAACCAAAAAACACGATGGAGGTGATAGAGGTGAATGAATTCCTAGCCAATGCATACAGACAGAGACGATAAATCAGTAAAAAATGCACAACAAGCAACAGAATGCAACAAATGTGAATGTATAGGTAGCCACAACATATGCAGACAAGTATTTCAATGAAAACCGGTACAAAGCAGACAGCAAAATAGTAAGTGTAAAAGAGTTTCATTATTGTGCTCATTCATATTTTTACCCAGCAAGTAACAGGTATTAAGCCTAGGAGAAATATATCTTTCCATGAATATAACTCATATAATAAGCAGAAAGGAAGCTTAAAAAGTATCAAGAAGGTTTTTGTATTTATCCTAGAACTTAGAATCATCTTCCACATCCAAGAAGATGACATCCCAAGACCTCAAAAAACCATCATCCCTAGAATCCAATTAAAAAAGATTTTCAAATGTAAGAAAATCCAAAGGACTCCACAACATTGTTTTAGATAAATGTGGATGTTTGTGTTTTCTTTTTTTCTTTTGCCGCGCCGCGTGGCCCTGGCCGTGAAAGCACCGAGTCCTAAGCGCTGGACCGCCAGGGAATTCCCTAAATGGGGAATTAGAGATGTGGGGCTTGACTTTTTCTTTTTCTTCTCCGGTAGCTAAGATCTACAAGCGAACGATGGCTGTTGATCAATGTGCTCTCTGTGTTAGGAAGGAAATAACTGTAAAAATTGAAAAGCAACCTTGCCTTAGAAGCTACATATCACACAAAGGAAATAGTCCTTCTGATTCAATGTAGAAGATATCATTTAAAATGTTTAATTGGTCAAATGTCTACCTAGTTTAAAAATTAGAAAGAATAGAACACTGAAAAGCAGCCCCCTAGATAACCACTTTGGTTTCTGGTTTCTAGGAAGCATCATTTCTAAAACATACTTCTAAAATGTTTCTATTCCAAACTGTCAAGTGCCAGCTGTATTCAGAGAGGCAATAAAAGAAAGAAAACGGAGTATGACTTTTCTGATAGGCTGCCCTTCCTGGTGATCCCCTGTTCTGGCCTTACTTTCCTTCTTAGTCTGTTAATGTAAGGATTTGCTACCATCAGCTTTGTTTTGCCCTGCTCTGAGCAGATTTCCCTCTGTGCTGTTTCTGCTTTAATTTAAAATCTTTGGCTCCCATCAACATTCCATGGCAAACTGCCTCTTTCTTGAGAGCTCCTCTATGCTTTCCCTCTTCATTCTTCTTATATTTTTTTCCCATCTCTTGGTTCCTGTTGGCCTGTGCTAATGAAAACAATCCTAAACTTGCTTACGTTTGACTCTGTGCCTCCCTATATAGCCCAGTACTCTCCATCCTCTCTCCCTATTCTCTCTTTTCAACTAGTCGAAATACTAGTGGAGGGAGACCATTGGAGATGAAACATCTTGGTATATATATCGCTAGTTTTCTGTGTCACCTGATTTTTCTATGTTTCTGTTGAAACACTCTTTTGAGAAGTCTCTGATTTCATTTTCTACATGGGTACCCTTTAAGGCTCAATATTGGAAAAGAAGGGGATCAGAGTGATCAACCCAATGTGGTATCCTAACGTAACAGATAAGGAAAGCAGCAGGCTTTGTGAGGCAGTCAGTGATTTGTCCAAAGTCACACAGACAGTAAACGTCAAAGTCAAAACTGAAATTAGGTCTCCAGACTTGTAGTTCAATACTTTCCCTCATTATTCCACGCTATTTTGAATCTCCTCCTCAATTTAGGGGCAAAAGAAATCGAACGCAAAACTTTCCAAAGTTTCTTTTCTTACCTGACATGGTCAGAGAAGAGGAGACATCAACTGCAGGTACAAGGGATGAGGAGACAACACTAGAGGATGTCTGAGTGGCTGCAGCTGAATGGCGCACGTGTCCAGTACAAAGGTCACTGGTTACTGGTCCAAACGGCTCCACGGAAACCCCAAGACCTCTACCAAGTGGTAGTAGGTTTGGTAGGAGAGTGATGTCACAAAGCAGGCAGTTGAAAGGTATGAGCTAGCCAATAGGGAGGTCCGATCCCCAACAGGAGGGCGGGCTTGGGTGAAGAGAGCGTAGGAGAGCTAAAACAACCCCTCAATTTCTGAGCTCTGGGGAGGAAATCCTAGAAGACAGATTTACCTCCCCCAGGCTCTTCCATTAGGGAAATCATTGCAACATTTCTTACAGACGTTCATTAATATAATTAACTAACAGTTACTTATATTCTACAGAGTATTCTATTTTATGTATCATATACTTAGAGCTATATAGATCTTATTTAACTAGTATCCTTAGGAAGGAAAGAGCCATGTAGTTTGAACTATTACAGTTGTAACTTGGTTAAAGAGCAGGGTGAAGTTTGTTGAGTGTACCCTGTGGAGAATGTTGTGGTCCAAGGCTCTTCTCTTTTAGTTTCTTCTCCTTGACTCCTACCTTCCTTGGGCTGGGCTAGGCTGGGGGCCAGGTTGGACTTGCGACTTAACATTTCTCTTCCGCTTTCTTTTTTTTTTTTTTTTTTCTTCCATTATGGGCATTGCTTCTAGGACAAGCCTTGGTCTTGCATTGGATGTTCCTTCCTGTCAACTTCCAGCAGCAGGAGTCTTCTTTTCAGTGCTTGATGCTTCACGAAATAGACTCTGCCCATTGGCAGCAAATACCAGAGAGCCAGGAGACAGAGCTGGTTGCAGACCTTTCCTCTTCCAGCCTTTGGTTGCAGTTGTTTTGCCCATGATTTGCTAGCTCTAGTTCCTTGGGCCACACAGGTATCCTGCCATCCAGCTCTTTTTATATGTGAGAGACATTCTGAACACTGTCCCTCTTTCTTTGCACAGAAGTATATACAGTGTGGCAGTTACCGTAATCTCCTCCCCCTTGCAAACAGCCCCTCTAGAATCTCGGACCTCTAGGACTCTCTGTCTTGCATGCTTGGGTGCAAGGCCAAGCACAATGAAGAGGAGAATAATTAGAGAAAGAGGAGGACATTGGTGGAGAACTGGGAGCAGGTAAGGTGAAAGGGCACCGGAGAAAAGAGATGCATGTAGGTTTTTTGGTTTCTGTGGGAAACAAGTTGACACACTTGGGCCTCATTTTGTATTAACAGAACAGAGAGTTGTAGATATAAGTAGCTAGATCGTGCAGCAACTGCCATGAAGTCTGTACACTGAAGAGAACAGTCTCACATCTAGTTTTCATTTTGTTTTATGTCATATTACCTTATTTATAGCATTCACTGGTATGTTTGTAGAACGCAGATGTTTTCAAATGCTCTGGTTTTGTCTACATGGTTATTTCCTTGTCCTATTTGTAAGGAATCCAACATTGTAAGACATATTGCATGTTTTTCTCTTGACGATTGTTTACCTTGAAGCGTCATGAACTAACTTGAGCTGTTGGATTTTGTGGAGAAACTTTAAAAAGGGTCTGTGAAAAAGGCATTGTGGTGAGTCGCATTATGCACCCGAGCGTAAGGAGCAGATATCTGCCACCAGCCCAGCTTGGCCTGGATTGCCTCTGTTTTAGTTCCCCTGGTTAGTGCTTTTCTCCCTAACCACTCTTGTGACTGTGATAATGTGAGTTAAGGGCTGAGTTGCTAGTGATTTATGTGTGAGGTAGGCTGGTTTGAGGGAGGAAATCTATGGACCTAGTCATTTTCCTTGGTGGTAAGCTTTCAGGGGTGCAAAGATCGATCTTCCTGGGGACTTTTCTGGTACCAGGAAGATATCGCATAGATGGGACCTCCAAAGACACACATTTTATTTTTAGGCCTGTTGTTCCTATTATGGGATGTGAGTTTCTTCACTGATGGGGATGCTGCTTATCTGAGAAGAAACTGTGAAAGGTGGTGTAGTATAGAGGTGTGGCTTAAGCTTTTAAGTTTTCTTCAAGGTTTTTCTCCTAAGCTTCATACTTCAGACGGCCTACTTACATGAGACTAGTATGTGATGTCAGGCTAACAACTTCCTAAATACCTGCAAGCCAGATCAGTGTCTCTTTTCTCTATATTCCCATGGAAATCAAGGGTCCCGCCTAATTTTCCATCGAAACAGTTGATTTGTGCTGTCTCTAGGAATTCTACAGGGCGTACCGTTGCTTCCTAACCGGTGTCATTTGGGAGATCGATCCCCCTCTGTACATTCAAATGATTAATTTTGAGACTCTGCTCATGTGTGCAGTAAACCCTTTAATTCCCTAAGACCTTCCTTTCCTCCATCTCATACCCCATGAAGCCCGCTTCAGTTTATCTCCTGAATTTCTTTGGAATCTGTCAGCTCTCCCTCAACATCCTAATACTGAACTTGCCTGTCTGTTGCGATTAGGTCCTAACTAGTGTCCATATATCTTGTTTCCCTCCAATCCATTCTTCACACAAGAAAGCTTCAAAGCAAGTTGGAACATTGCTCATAAACATCGCTCACAAACATTGTTTTGAGAATAGAAAACACACTGGTGGCCTTTAAGACTCTGCGTGCTCTAGAATCCTCTCTGCTTCTCTAGCCCCATCTTGTGCCACGTTTGCCCTCACTTTCTATGCTTCAGATACACTGAATTAACCTTAGTTCTCACTCATCTGACAGAAGTCAGTTGAGAAATTATTTTTCACTGTGATTCCTAGCATTAAGGAATTTGATGATCAGGTTTTGTATGAGGACTAAAACTAAACTGGGAAGTGGAAGAATTGCGTTTCAACTGTTTCAGTCAACACGCATGTATTAATGATACCTAAGTATTGAACACCGGGCTAGGTTTCATGAGGGATACAGAAGTTCTGGCCATCTCTGGTTTTGGGTATCCCTTATTTGTTGAGACCTTTGCGTTGTTTGGTTGCCTTTTGTCTGTTTTCCAGATGGGAAAACAGGAACAAGGGAAGTATAGGTTATTACTAGGTGGGGTTGAACAAGTGGAGCAGCAAACTGCAAAGCAGAAAGAAGAGGGACGTACTATAGAGGGATGTGATTTCCATTTTCAAGGCGCCTGCGTCCTGTGCAGGGAGACAGCCTAACATAAAATGTGCCTAACAAAAGATCTATTGACTTCTTACTAAAAATCTCCAGTTCATATAACCCAGGGGTTTATACCTTCTCCTTTAAAAGTTCTATTCCTGGGACTTCCCTGGTGGTCCAGTGGTGAAGACTCTGCGCTTCCAATGCAGCAGGCGTGGGTTCAATCCCTGGTTGGGGAGCTAAGATCCCACATGCTGCGCAGCCAAAGAAATTTTTTTCAAAAGTTATACTCCTGTGTTGTTGAATTTAGTGGTTTAGATTTTGTTTGAATGTTAAGAAGATTTCAGTTTATTTACCAGGAACAAACAAAACATAATGTAAAAATAGTTTCCCAGAAACGATTTCCATCGTTCTCTTCTTCCCTTTCTCCCGCAGACTGACTGGTGTTTCATCTTGACAAGTTCTCTGAAGTTCTCTGTCATTCCATAGGAAAGCGGTCTGGCTTGGAGGTTGCAATCCCAGGGAATTTTTCATCAGCGGGGAAGTCTCCATCACTACAGAGGAATCAAGGGAGAAGTCAGTCCCGGGTAAGTGAGATGCTCCCCCTAAACACCAACACAGCAGTCGTGTACCTTTCAAGGGGTTCAGGGGCAAGATGGGCAAGGCATTTCTACTAACTCTTCTTAAGGATCATGGACAGTGTGCCCTATGCTACGAGGTAAGCGGTGACTGTTGTAATTCTTACTGGTGATCATTTCATGTCACTGATCCTTGGCTCTCTTTGTATCTCATAGGACTGTTGTAAGTCCAATACAAAATGAGTCTTCTTTTTAAAAAACTGAAATGTTTTACAAAGCCTAGCATTCTCATAGAGAGTCCTTTGAATTCTCCCCACTTTCCCGAGAGGCTAAGAACACTTCACACCATGAACTAGGAGAGGGGGTAGAGCCCTTTCTGATGAAATATAGAAACAAAGACAGAGTCTTAGCCTGCTTGCTCTCTGGACAGGATCTCGGACCACAAGGTCTTAAATCCTGGTATAAATGACGGAAGTGAGGACAGTTCAACTGGCACTCTCATAACAAGAGTTCTGAAACACCTTCCAAAGAGACTGTAGCAGTAGACGAGGGAAGGGAGTGCTACAGTGTGGTAGTACAGGGGGAATGCTCGGCTACAGCAGTGAAAAATGTGGTACCTATTGGTGTGCTCTTGGGGTTCTTGTACATGTAGCATAGATGACCTTTACAGTGTCCCTCCCACCTTCCCACCTGCATTAGGTGTTCTGTTTTTTTGTTTTTTTTTTTTTTTAATTTACGTTTATTGATTGATTGATTGATTGAACTTATTTATTCTACGTATTTATTTTTTTGGCTGCACTGGGTCCTCATTGGTGTGCACGGGCTTTCTCTAGTTGCGGCTAGCGGGGTCTACTCTTGGTTGCGGTGTGCGGGCTTCTCATCGCGGTGGCCTCTCTTGTTGCGGAGCATGGGCTGTAGGCGCGTGGGCTTCGGTAGTTGCGGCTCACGGGCTCTGGAATGCTGGCTCAGTCGTTGTGGCACATGCGCTTAGTTGCTGCACGGCATGTGGGATCTTCGCAGACCGGGGCTCGAAGCCGTGTCCCCTGCATTGGCAGGCGCCACCAGGGAAGCCCTAGCTGTTCTTATATAGAGTCTAAAAACAGAGAGCACTGAGAGAAGGTAGTGGTTATTAAAGGCTCAGGATCTAAATTCTACCTGTCTCTACACCCCTTCCCAGCTGTCGATTTGACCCCGTTTGTGAATGCCGACCTCATTCTTCAACTTTCTCTGCCGTTTGTATACTCACCTTGAAAACTTGTTTCTGTGATGCGTTGAGCAGACACAGGGTGGCAGATTGCAGAGGTGGAAGCTGGTGGTCGGATATTTGTGGGCTGAATCTCCTTCAGTCCCATTCCCATTTCTGGTTGCGCAGAGGCCCTACTTCCTGTGTATGACGCGGAGCCATAGGATTGCGGGCAGGAGCCAAGTTCTCCATACAGTGAAGACCCCAGTGTGCCTTGGTTATAGTAATATACCTGGCTTCCTTCCTGGTAGGGAAGTGACAGGCGGCTATGCCCCTGATTTGTTCGTGGGCCTCCTGATGCAGCAGTTCCCTTGGCTCTGGCCCTGTCGTCAGCTGCCCCTAGGAGGACTCTGAGCCCTAGCCACTTCTCTGGTAGATTTGCCTATTCCCCCACTATAATCACACCTGAATAAGGCAACTCAAACCTTTCAGAGATGTGTCGTGAACCTCTTGTTTTCTGAAATACCTATCTGGTGGTTGTGAGACTTAAGGCCAACCTCCCCGAGAGACTTTGTTTCTATTTCTCCTAGTAAACCTAGACTCATCTCCTGTCACCTTCAACTCTACTCCAATTGTGTTCTTTCAACCCAGACCCCTGACCCTGCTTTTTACTTCTGCCATTTCATCCTCACTCCTGCTTCCTTTCCTAAATCCATACGTCTCTTTTGGCCTTCCTAGCCCTGGGCCAAGTTCCTTCCTCTTTCCTCAGTTTTTACCCCTTTCCTTCATTCTCCCATCCAACTTTCAGGCCTTCCTTTCTCACGCCCCAGTTAGCAGCATCTCAAAATTCGAAAGGTTTATTACTCATCTATTAATTCTATTCCATTTACTTATTCGGTTCTATACCTATCTTACCTATGTATGGAAGAACCGCTGGTAGCCAAGGTGGCAGCAAGAATCCTAGCAGCTGTCACCTGACGTATCCGTAGTAGTCAGCAATTTCCATTTCTTTGTCCCTCTGGGTGAAAAATTGCAGCTTCCCCGAAGAGGTGTATCTGGCAGCATTCTCCCGTTGTTGTTGAGCCCGCCTCTTCATGGCCTCTCGCTCTGGCCTCTGCTCTTGTTCGATGGGCTTTGACATGACTGGCTCAGGCACGTTGGGTTCCCTCCATGGAACTCGTTGCTTGCTGAAGTCTTGGAGTAGAAGTTGGGTTTGGAGCTTGGGTGGGGACTGGCGCTTAGTCACAGCAGGGGGAACAGGCTCGCGCTGGAGAGAAGCGCCAGATGAAGTTTTGTAGGGTGCAGGCCTAGGAGCAGCAGGCTGAGGGACACGAGGCTGGGTATGGTTGGTCCAAGCCGGTTGGGTTGGGTTGGCCACAGTTGGCTGAGCTGGTTTGGCGGGACCTGGCAAAGAGGCAGGAGCTGGCTGGGATGAATTGACTGCAGCAGGTTGAGCTGAGTCAGTAGAACCAGGCTGGGCACGGTAAGCCACAGCAGGCCGATGTGAGGCCAGAGACTGTGGCCTCCGAGGAGCGGGTCGAGCTTGAGGCTTGTCCCAGGCAGAAAAAGGCAGAGGTATCAACTTGACCTTCCCAGGAGGAGGCCGCTCACACTGGGATGGAGATGGACACTCTGTTTCAGCACTGCTGTCTGCTTTCTGGGCTTGGACTTGCGTTTTCTCAGGCCTCTTACCCTCACGTGGGGTATGCCGCCGTGGCTGGATCGCTGGGGGTGGCTGGGGGTCTTTGGGGTTGCTTGAATTTCCCAAGAGCCGACAGGAAGAGAGCCCAGTTTTCGTCTCATTCTTCTTCCCCAGCGCATGAAGAACCTTCACAGACTCCAGCATGCGCACGCCAAGGGAGGTTCGAGGCTTTTGAAAGCTCTCTTGGCGAAGCTCAGTTTGGTGTTCCTTTCGCTTCGTGTTGGGGATTGCTGGCTTGTCTTCTGCCTTGACTTTGTTCCCTGACTGCTTGTTCTCTTCAGCCTTGTTTCTTCCTCTGGTCCTTTTGGTCTTTTCCTGCCCATGGCTCTCAGTTTTGCTGATCTTTCCGGATGCAGCTTTCTGAGGTTTGCCTTGAGAGTGCTTGGCCGTGTTCGCAGGAGCCCTGTCACTGACTGCAGCAGTGCATATAACCGCTTCTCCCCCTAACAGGCACTCTGGATCCTTTGGCTGGATTTTGGCCTTGGGAGCACCACCGATAGGCTCAGAGGCTTTCTGTTTGTTCTTCCTGGGTTGATCAGAGGGAACCTTTACGACACTTGGCTTTTCCTGCACCTGATTCACCTTAATGGCTCTGGTGTCTTCAGCTTTGATCACGTTGGGACCTTGGGATCGATCAAGATCTTTCCAAGAATTAAAGAGCTGGGGAAGGTGAATATCCTCCGCCAGTGTAGTAATGTCTGCAAGACCACTGCTAGGTTCAGTCCCATTTTCAAGTGTCCCTAGGTCCTGACGACTCAGGCTGTTCTCTCCCAGATCAGCATTTTCAGAACCAGGCTGCTCCTCTTGGCTGAGGGGATCGGTGCAGGCCAGCGGCTGGGGAATATCAGGGATTCCCAAAGGGAGTAGTGGAGGATCTTGGTTTTCTATTGGGATCTGGTAGGCCTCCAGAGGCTTTGACAGCTTGGTTTTGATATCCTCCACGTTCTTACTCTCTGTTTGTCCCTGGCTTGGAGCTGGAGGCAGGGCCAGGAGACGCCTGGCACTCTGGACTGGAGCTGTCACTGAAATGTCCCCAAGTTCAGATGGTGGGTTACTCTCAAGTATGTGACTGTTTCTGCTACTGCAGGACTTGGGGAGTTCTTGAGTTTGTGTCACACAAAACGTCTGGCTTGGAGGTTGCAATCCCAGGGAATTTTTCATCACCAGGGAAGTCTCCATCACTACAAAGGGATCAAGGGAGAAGTCAGTCCCTGGTAAATGAGATGCTCCCCCTAAACACCAACACAGCAGTCGTGTACCTTTCAAGGGGTTCAGGGGCAAGATGGGCAAGGCATTTCTACTAACTCTTCTTAAGGATCATGGACAGTGCCCTATGCTACGAGGTAAGTGGTGACTGTTGTAATGCTTAACTGGTGATCATTTCATGTCACTGATCCTTGGCTCTCTTTGTATCTCATAGGACTGTTGTAAGTCCAATACAAAATGAGTCTTCTTTTTAAACAACTGAAATGTTTTACAAAGCCTAGCATTCTCATATAGAGTCCTTTCAATTCTCCCCACTTTCCCGAGAGGCTAAGAACACTTCACACCATGAACTAGGAGAGGGGGTAGAGCCCTTTCTGATGAAATACAGAAACAAAGACAGAGTCTTAGCCTGCTTGCTCTCTGGACAGGATCTCGGACCACAAGGTCTTAAATCCTGGTATAAATGACGGAAGTGAGGACACTTCAACTGGCACTCTCATAACAAGAGTTCTGAGACACCTTCCAAAGAGACTGTAGCAGTAGACGAGGGAAGGGAGTGCTACAGTGTGGTAGTACAGGGGGAATGCTTGGCTACAGCAGTGAAAAATGTGGTACCTATTGGTGTGCTCTCGGGGTTCTTGTACATGTAGCATAGATGACCTTTACAGTGTCCCTGCCACCTTCCCACCTGCATTAGGTGTTCTTTTTGTTTTTTTGTTTTTTTTAATTGACGTTTATTGATTGATTGATTGTTTGAACTTATTTATTCTACGTATTTATTTTTTTGGCTGCACAGGGTCTTCATTGCTGTGCACGGGCTTTCTCTAGTTGCGGCTAGCGGGGTCTACTCTTGGTTGCGGTGTGCGGGCTTCTCTTGTTGCGGAGCATGCGCTCTAGGCGCGTGGGCTTCGGTAGTTGCGGCTCACGGGCTCTAGAATGCAGGCTCAGTCGTTGTGGCACATGGGCTTAGTTGCTCCACGGCATGTGGGATCTTCCCAGACCAGGGCTCGAACCCGTGTCCCCCGCATTGCATTGGCAGGCGGATTCTTAACCACGGCGCCACCAGGGAAGCCCTAGGTGTTCTTACATAGAGTCTAAAAACAGAGGGCACTGAGCGAAGGTAGTGGTTACTAAAGGCTCAGGATCTAAATTCTACCTGTCTCTACACCCCTTCCCAGCTGTCGATTTGACCCCATTTGTGAATGCCGACCTCATTCTTCAACTTTCTCTGCCGTTTGTATACTCACCTTGAAAACTTGTTTCTGTGATGCGTTGAGCAGACACAGGGTGGCAGATTGCAGAGGTGGAAGCTGGTGGTCGGATATTTGTGGGCTGAATCTCCTTCAGTCCCATTCCCATTTCTGGTTGCGCAGAGGCCCTACTTCCTGTGTATGACGCGGAGCCATAGGATTGCGGGCAGGAGCCAAGTTCTCCATACAGTGAAGACCCCAGTGTGCCTTGGTTATAGTAATATACCTGGCTTCCTTCCTGGTAGGGAAGTGACAGGCGGCTATGCCCCTGATTTGGAATCTGAGATGGTGCTCCCTGAGCAAGCCTGGCAGAAAGTGATGGATATAGAGGGACCATGTTATTGGCGTCTGAAGTTTTATCATACTGGGCTGCCATAAACATGGAGGAAGCAGCTGGGTGCCGGTCAGTGAGTGCCAGAGTAAAGTCTCCGAGTGAAGAGGAATTCTTTTCAGTGCTTCCTGTGATGTCCCACTCAAGAACACCTGGATAGGAAGGAGCTGAAGTGGAGATCTGGCTGTGGTCAGTAACTCCAGATAACATAGTCGTGCTGGAATGTTGGTAAAGGTAGGCACTACCCATGAGTGTCTGGAAAGAGGTACCGGTAGCCGATGCCGAACTGACGGCAGGGGCAGAGACTCTGGAGAAGTTGCAGACACTTCGTGTTAGGGAAGTTGCATTGCTCACCACAGGAAGAGAATGCTGCAGAGAATTTAGAGTTCCAAGTAGAGATGGATTTTGGAAATTTTCTGTAAGAACAAGAGGGTCATGAAAAACTCAGGGAGGTTGAGAAATTCTCACTACGTTTGAGGAACAGCATTATCTTAAGGTTCTTGCTCTCAGGACACCTCTACTATCGACCCTTCCTGAGAAACCCAAAATCAGACAGTTAATGATGGCTGTAAGGACTGAGCAGTTTTCCACTCTTCTGTATTAACTGCCTGTGCTCCCATCTTGGGCACAGATGGGCAGAAGAGCCAAGTGGTATGGTTCAGACATTGTTCTCTAGGCTGGAAGCAACCTTCTCCCTGCCCTGTCTTTCCCTTCAGCCTGCACTCGTACTGACTTCTATGCTATTTCCTAGACTGGAAGCATTTTAGAACTAGGAGGCCCTTAGAGAACTTTCTCTTTTTTCAGTCTCATTTCACGAGTAAGGAAACTGAGGCTCAGAGAGGTCGGGTTGACTTGTTCAAGTTCTCTCATTATGTTAGTGTCATTACCAGGTTTCAGAACCTAAGTATCCTGACTTCCTTGCCAGGACTCCACTCTGAGCATGATAGTGCCAGAAAGCAGGAGAAATAGAACTTATAATATAAGCATTTTTTTTGTCCATTAGAAAACAGTACGGCCATTACCATTGTCATCTTCATTGTCTCCCTTTGCTTGTGCAGTTCCCACGCTATTACCTAGAGTTGACGTATAGCTCAGTCCAACTGGTGAACTGAAAGAGTCATTTTTGCCCTCTTCAAGCCTGGTTTCTCATCCTACCTCAAAATGATTACCCGAAAGTGGATTTCTTAAGTGCTTTTGGAAAGAGAAAAGTTATCTGATTACTTCAGATTACTCATCTATAAAGTGGTTATAACACCACCACCAATAATAATAGCAGTAATAATTAATAGATGAATAAGCTGATCTATTGCGTATGATTTATATGGAGGAAGATACAATAAGTTCTAGAAAGACAAAGAAAAATCATGAAAAACATGTTACGTAACGAAAAAGAAATCCATAGATATTAATGAAAACTGGGGTATGTGGGCAAGTATCAAAGCCTAATGAATTTACTAACAAATGACATTCTGTACCATACATGCAATATTATGAAAGTGAATTTTGCCCACTCTATTTTAGTGAATACTATTAACCAAAAAACACGATGGAGGTGATAGAGGTGAATGAATTCCTAGCCAATGCATACAGACAGAGACGATAAATCAGTAAAAAATGCACAACAAGCAACAGAATGCAACAAATGTGAATGTATAGGTAGCCACAACATATGTAGACAAGTATTTCAATGAAAACCGGTACAAAGCAGACAGCAAAATAGTAAGTGTAAAAGAGTTTCATTATTGTGCTCATTCATATTTTTACCCAGCAAGTAACAGGTATTAAGCCTAGGAGAAATATATCTTTCCATGAATATAACTCATATAATAAGCAGAAAGGAAGCTTAAAAAGTATCAAGAAGGTTTTTGTATTTATCCTAGAACTTAGAATCATCTTCCACATCCAAGAAGATGACATCCCAAGACCTCAAAAAACCGTCATCCCTAGAATCCAATTAAAAAAGATTTTCAAATGTAAGAAAATCCAAAGGACTCCACAACATTGTTTTAGATAAATGTGGATGTTTGTGTTTTCTTTTTTTCTTTTGCCGCGCCGCGTGGCCCTGGCCGTGAAAGCACCGAGTCCTAAAGCGCTGGACCGCCAGGGAATTCCCTAAATGGGGAATTAGAGATGTGGGGCTTGACTTTTTCTTTTTCTTCTCCGGTAGCTAAGATCTACAAGCGAACGATGGCTATTGATCAAGGTGCTCTCTGTGTTAGGAAGGAAATAACTGTAAAAATGAAAAGCAACCTTGCCTTAGAAGCTACATATCACACAAAGGAAATAGTCCTTCTGATTCAATGTAGAAGATATCATTTAAAATGTTTAATTGGTCAAATGTCTACCTAGTTTAAAAATTAGAAAGAATAGAACACTGAAAAGCAGCCCCCTAGATAACCACTTTGGTTTCTGGTTTCTAGGAAGCATCATTTCTAAAACATACTTCTAAAATGTTTCTATTCCAAACTGTCAAGTGCCAGCTGTATTCAGAGAGGCAATAAAAGAAAGAAAACGGAGTATGACTTTTCTGATAGGCTGCCCTTCCTGGTGATCCCCTGTTCTGGCCTTACTTTCCTTCTTAGTCTGTTAATGTAAGGATTTGCTACCATCAGCTTTGTTTTGCCCTGCTCTGAGCAGATTTCCCTCTGTGCTGTTTCTGCTTTAATTTAAAATCTTTGGCTCCCATCAACATTCCATGGCAAACTGCCTCTTTCTTGAGAGCTCCTCTATGCTTTCCCTCTTCATTCTTATATTTTTTTCCCATCTCTTGGTTCCTGTTGGCCTGTGCTAATGAAAACAATCCTAAACTTGCTTACGTTTGACTCTGTGCCTCCCTATATAGCCCAGTACTCTCCATCCTCTCTCCCTATTCTCTCTTTTCAACTAGTCGAAATACTAGTGGAGGGAGACCATTGGAGATGAAACATCTTGGTATATATCGCTAGTTTTCTGTGTCACCTGGCTTTTCTATGTTTCTGTTGAAACACTCTTTTGAGAAGTCTCTGATTTCATTTTCTACATGGGTACCCTTTAAGGCTCAATATTGGAAAAGAAGGGGATCAGAGTGATCAACCCAATGTGGTGTCCTAACGTAACAGATAAGGAAAGCAGCAGGCTTTGTGAGGCAGTCAGTGATTTGTCCAAAGTCACACAGACAGTAAACGTCAAAGTCAAAACTGAAATTAGGTCTCCAGACTTGTAGTTCAATACTTTCCCTCATTATTCCACGCTATTTTGAATCTCCTCCTCAATTTAGGGGCAAAAGAAATCGAACGCAAAACTTTCCAAAGTTTCTTTTCTTACCTGACATGGTCAGAGAAGAGGAGACATCAACTGCAGGTACAAGGGATGAGGAGACAACACTAGAGGATGTCTGAGTGGCTGCAGCTGAACGGCGCACGTGTCCAGTACAAAGGTCACTGGTTACTGGTCCAAACGGCTCCACGGAAACCCCAAGACCTCTACCAAGTGGTAGTAGGTTTGGTAGGAGAGTGATGTCACAAAGCAGGCAGTTGAAAGGTATGAGCTAGCCAATAGGGAGGTCCGATCCCCAACAGGAGGGCGGGCTTGGGTGAAGAGAGCGTAGGAGAGCTAAAACAACCCCTCAATTTCTGAGCTCTGGGGAGGAAATCCTAGAAGACAGATTTACCTCCCCCAGGCTCTTCCATTAGGGAAATCATTGCAACATTTCTTACAGACGTTCATTAATATAATTAACTAACAGTTACTTATATTCTACAGAGTATTCTATTTTATGTATCATATACTTAGAGCTATATAGATCTTATTTAACTAGTATCCTTAGGAAGGAAAGAGCCATGTAGTTTGAACTATTACAGTTGTAACTTGGTTAAAGAGCAGGGTGAAGTTTGTTGAGTGTACCCTGTGGAGAATGTTGTGGTCCAAGGCTCTTCTCTTTTAGTTTCTTCTCCTTGACTCCTACCTTCCTTGGGCTGGGCTAGGCTGGGGGCCAGGTTGGACTTGCGACTTAACATTTCTCTTCCGCTTTCTTTTTTTTTTTTTTTTTCTTCCATTATGGGCATTGCTTCTAGGACAAGCCTTGATCTTGCATTGGATGTTCCTTCCTGTCAACTTCCAGCAGCAGGAGTCTTCTTTTCAGTGCTTGATGCTTCACGAAATAGACTCTGCCCATTGGCAGCAAATACCAGAGAGCTAGGAGACAGAGCTGGTTGCAGACCTTTCCTCTTCCAGCCTTTGGTTGCAATTGTTTTGCCCATGATTTGCTAGCTCTAGTTCCTTGGGCCACACAGGTATCCTGCCATCCAGCTCTTTTTATATGTGAGAGACATTCTGAACACTGTCCCTCTTTCTTTGCACAGAAGTATATACAGTGTGGCAGTTACCGTAATCTCCTCCCCCTTGCAAACAGCCCCTCTAGAATCTCGGACCTCTAGGACTCTCTGTCTTGCATGCTTGGGTGCAAGGCCAAGCACAATGAAGAGGAGAATAATTAGAGAAAGAGGAGGACATTGGTGGAGAACTGGGAGCAGGTAAGGTGAAAGGGCACCGGAGAAAAGAGATGCATGTAGGTTTTTTGGTTTCTGTGGGAAACAAGTTGACACACTTGGGCCTCATTTTGTATTAACAGAACAGAGAGTTGTAGATATAAGTAGCTAGATCGTGCAGCAACTGCCATGAAGTCTGTACACTGAAGAGAACAGTCTCACATCTAGTTTTCATTTTGTTTTATGTCATATTACCTTATTTATAGCATTCACTGGTATGTTTGTAGAACGCAGATGTTTTCAAATGCTCTGGTTTTGTCTACATGGTTATTTCCTTGTCCTATTTGTAAGGAATCCAACATTGTAAGACATATTGCATGTTTTTCTCTTGACGATTGTTTACCTTGAAGCGTCATGAACTAACTTGAGCTGTTGGATTTTGTGGAGAAACTTTAAAAAGGGTCTGTGAAAAAGGCATTGTGGTGAGTCGCATTATGCACCCGAGCGTAAGGAGCAGATATCTGCCACCAGCCCAGCTTGGCCTGGATTGCCTCTGTGTTAGTTCCCCTGGTTAGTGCTTTTCTCCCTAACCACTCTTGTGACTGTGATAATGTGAGTTAAGGGCTGAGTTGCTAGTGATTTATGTGTGAGGTAGGCTGGTTTGAGGGAGGAAATCTATGGACCTAGTCATTTTCCTTGGTGGTAAGCTTTCAGGGGTGCAAAGATCGATCTTCCTGGGGACTTTTCTGGTACCAGGAAGATATCGCATAGATGGGACCTCCAAAGACACACATTTAATTTTTAGGCCTGTTGTTCCTATTATGGGATGTGAGTTTCTTCACTGATGGGGATGCTGCTTATCTGAGAAGAAACTGTGAAAGGTGGTGTAGTATAGAGGTGTGGCTTAATCTTTTAAGTTTTCTTCAAGGTTTTTCCCCTAAGCTTCATACTTCAGACGGCCTACTTACATGAGACTAGTATGTGATGTCAGGCTAACAACTTCCTAAATACCTGCAAGCCAGATCAGTGTCTCTTTTCTCTATATTCCCATGGAAATCAAGGGTCCCGCCGAATTTTCCATCGAAACAGTTGATTTGTGCTGTCTCTAGGAATTCTACAGGGCGTACCGTTGCTTCCTAACCAGTGTCATTTGGGAGATCGATCCCCCTCTGTACGTTCAAATGATTAATTTTGAGACTCTGCTCATGTGTGCAGTAAACCCTTTAATTCCCTAAGACCTTCCTTTCCTCCATCTCATACCCCATGAAGCCCGCTTCAGTTTATCTCCTGAATTTCTTTGGAATCTGTCAGCTCTCCCTCAACATCCTAATACTGAACTTGCCTGTCTGTTGCGATTAGGTCCTAACTAGTGTCCATATATCTTGTTTCCCTCCAATCCATTCTTCACACAAGAAAGCTTCAAAGCAAGTTGGAACATTGCTCATAAACATCGCTCACAAACATTGTTTTGAGAATAGAAAACACACTGGTGGCCTTTAAGACTCTGCGTGCTCTAGAATCCTCTCTGCTTCTCTAGCCCCATCTTGTGCCACGTTTGCCCTCACTTTCTATGCTTCAGATACACTGAATTAACCTTAGTTCTCACTCATCTGACAGAAGTCAGTTGAGAAATTATTTTTCACTGTGATTCCTAGCATTAAGGAATTTGATGATCAGGTTTTGTATGAGGACTAAAACTAAACTGGGAAGTGGAAGAATTGCGTTTCAACTGTTTCAGTCAACACGCATGTAATAATGATACCTAAGTATTGAACACCGGGCTAGGTTTCATGAGGGATACAGAAGTTCTGGCCATCTCTGGTTTTGGGTATCCCTTATTTGTTGAGACCTTTGCGTTGTTTGGTTGCCTTTTGTCTGTTTTCCAGATGGGAAAACAGGAACAAGGGAAGTATAGGTTATTACTAGGTGGGGTTGAACAAGTGGAGCAGCAAACTGCAAAGCAGAAAGAAGAGGGACGTACTATAGAGGGATGTGATTTCCATTTTCAAGGCGCCTGCGTCCTGTGCAGGGAGACAGCCTAACATAAAATGTGCCTAACAAAAGATCTATTGACTTCTTACTAAAAATCTCCAGTTCATATAACCCAGGGGTTTATACCTTCTCCTTTAAAAGTTCTATTCCTGGGACTTCCCTGGTGGTCCAGTGGTGAAGACTCTGCGCTTCCAATGCAGCAGGCGTGGGTTCAATCCCTGGTTGGGGAGCTAAGATCCCACATGCTGCGCAGCCAAAGAAATTTTTTTCAAAAGTTATACTCCTGTGTTGTTGAATTTAGTGGTTTAGATTTTGTTTGAATGTTAAGAAGATTTCAGTTTATTTACCAGGAACAAACAAAACATAATGTAAAAATAGTTTCCCAGAAACGATTTCCATCGTTCTCTTCTTCCCTTTCTCCCGCAGACTGGTGTTTCATCTTGACAAGTTCTCTGAAGTTCTCTGTCATTCCATAGGAAAGCTGTCTGGCTTGGAGGTTGCAATCCCAGGGAATTTTTCATCAGCGGGGAAGTCTCCATCACTACAGAGGAATCAAGGGAGAAGTCAGTCCCGGGTAAGTGAGATGCTCCCCCTAAACACCAACACAGCAGTCGTGTACCTTTCAAGGGGTTCAGGGGCAAGATGGGCAAGGCATTTCTACTAACTCTTCTTAAGGATCATGGACAGTGTGCCCTATGCTACGAGGTAAGCGGTGACTGTTGTAATTCTTACTGGTGATCATTTCATGTCACTGATCCTTGGCTCTCTTTGTATCTCATAGGACTGTTGTAAGTCCAATACAAAATGAGTCTTCTTTTTAAAAAACTGAAATGTTTTACAAAGCCTAGCATTCTCATAGAGAGTCCTTTGAATTCTCCCCACTTTCCCGAGAGGCTAAGAACACTTCACACCATGAACTAGGAGAGGGGATAGAGCCCTTTCTGATGAAATATAGAAACAAAGACAGAGTCTTAGCCTGCTTGCTCTCTGGACAGGATCTCGGACCACAAGGTCTTAAATCCTGGTATAAATGACGGAAGTGAGGACAGTTCAACTGGCACTCTCATAACAAGAGTTCTGAAACACCTTCCAAAGAGACTGTAGCAGTAGACGAGGGAAGGGAGTGCTACAGTGTGGTAGTACAGGGGGAATGCTCGGCTACAGCAGTGAAAAATGTGGTACCTATTGGTGTGCTCTCGGGGTTCTTGTACATGTAGCATAGATGACCTTTACAGTGTCCCTCCCACCTTCCCACCTGCATTAGGTGTTCTGTTTTTTTGTTTGTTTTTTTTTTTTAATTTACGTTTATTGATTGATTGATTGATTGATTGAACTTATTTATTCTACGTATTTATTTTTTTGGCTGCACTGGGTCCTCATTGGTGTGCACGGGCTTTCTCTAGTTGCGGCTAGCGGGGTCTACTCTTGGTTGCGGTGTGCGGGCTTCTCATCGCGGTGGCCTCTCTTGTTGCGGAGCATGGGCTGTAGGCGCGTGGGCTTCGGTAGTTGCGGCTCACGGGCTCTGGAATGCAGGCTCAGTCGTTGTGGCACATGCGCTTAGTTGCTGCACGGCATGTGGGATCTTCGCAGACCGGGGCTCGAAGCCGTGTCCCCTGCATTGGCAGGCGCCACCAGGGAAGCCCTAGCTGTTCTTATATAGAGTCTAAAAACAGAGAGCACTGAGAGAAGGTAGTGGTTATTAAAGGCTCAGGATCTAAATTCTACCTGTCTCTACACCCCTTCCCAGCTGTCGATTTGACCCCGTTTGTGAATGCCGACCTCATTCTTCAACTTTCTCTGCCGTTTGTATACTCACCTTGAAAACTTGTTTCTGTGATGCGTTGAGCAGACACAGGGTGGCAGATTGCAGAGGTGGAAGCTGGTGGTCGGATATTTGTGGGCTGAATCTCCTTCAGTCCCATTCCCATTTCTGGTTGCGCAGAGGCCCTACTTCCTGTGTATGACGCGGAGCCATAGGATTGCGGGCAGGAGCCAAGTTCTCCATACAGTGAAGACCCCAGTGTGCCTTGGTTATAGTAATATACCTGGCTTCCTTCCTGGTAGGGAAGTGACAGGCGGCTATGCCCCTGATTTGTTCGTGGGCCTCCTGATGCAGCAGTTCCCTTGGCTCTGGCCCTGTCGTCAGCTGCCCCTAGGAGGACTCTGAGCCCTAGCCACTTCTCTGGTAGATTTGCCTATTCCCCCACTATAATCACACCTGAATAAGGCAACTCAAACCTTTCAGAGATGTGTCGTGAACCTCTTGTTTTCTGAAATACCTATCTGGTGGTTGTGAGACTTAAGGCCAACCTCCCCGAGAGACTTTGTTTCTATTTCTCCTAGTAAACCTAGACTCATCTCCTGTCACCTTCAACTCTACTCCAATTGTGTTCTTTCAACCCAGACCCCTGACCCTGCTTTTTACTTCTGCCATTTCATCCTCACTCCTGCTTCCTTTCCTAAATCCATACGTCTCTTTTGGCCTTCCTAGCCCTGGGCCAAGTTCCTTCCTCTTTCCTCAGTTTTTACCCCTTTCCTTCATTCTCCCATCCAACTTTCAGGCCTTCCTTTCTCACGCCCCAGTTAGCAGCATCTCAAAATTCGAAAGGTTTATTACTCATCTATTAATTCTATTCCATTTACTTATTCGGTTCTATACCTATCTTACCTATGTATGGAAGAACCGCTGGTAGCCAAGGTGGCAGCAAGAATCCTAGCAGCTGTCACCTGACGTATCCGTAGTAGTCAGCAATTTCCATTTCTTTGTCCCTCTGGGTGAAAAATTGCAGCTTCCCCGAAGAGGTGTATCTGGCAGCATTCTCCCGTTGTTGTTGAGCCCGCCTCTTCATGGCCTCTCGCTCTGGCCTCTGCTCTTGTTCGATGGGCTTTGACATGACTGGCTCAGGCACGTTGGGTTCCCTCCATGGAACTCGTTGCTTGCTGAAGTCTTGGAGTAGAAGTTGGGTTTGGAGCTTGGGTGGGGACTGGCGCTTAGTCACAGCAGGGGGAACAGGCTCGCGCTGGAGAGAAGCGCCAGATGAAGTTTTGTAGGGTGCAGGCCTAGGAGCAGCAGGCTGAGGGACACGAGGCTGGGTATGGTTGGTCCAAGCCGGTTGGGTTGGGTTGGCCACAGTTGGCTGAGCTGGTTTGGCGGGACCTGGCAAAGAGGCAGGAGCTGGCTGGGATGAATTGACTGCAGCAGGTTGAGCTGAGTCAGTAGAACCAGGCTGGGCACGGTAAGCCACAGCAGGCCGATGTGAGGCCAGAGACTGTGGCCTCCGAGGAGCGGGTCGAGCTTGAGGCTTGTCCCAGGCAGAAAAAGGCAGAGGTATCAACTTGACCTTCCCAGGAGGAGGCCGCTCACACTGGGATGGAGATGGACACTCTGTTTCAGCACTGCTGTCTGGTTTCTGGGCTTGGACTTGCGTTTTCTCAGGCCTCTTACCCTCACGTGGGGTATGCCGCCGTGGCTGGATCGCTGGGGGTGGCTGGGGGTCTTTGGGGTTGCTTGAATTTCCCAAGAGCCGACAGGAAGAGAGCCCAGTTTTCGTCTCATTCTTCTTCCCCAGCGCATGAAGAACCTTCACAGACTCCAGCATGCGCACGCCAAGGGAGGTTCGAGGCTTTTGAAAGCTCTCTTGGCGAAGCTCAGTTTGGTGTTCCTTTCGCTTCGTGTTGGGGATTGCTGGCTTGTCTTCTGCCTTGACTTTGTTCCCTGACTGCTTGTTCTCTTCAGCCTTGTTTCTTCCTCTGGTCCTTTTGGTCTTTTCCTGCCCATGGCTCTCAGTTTTGCTGATCTTTCCGGATGCAGCTTTCTGAGGTTTGCCTTGAGAGTGCTTGGCCGTGTTCGCAGGAGCCCTGTCACTGACTGCAGCAGTGCATATAACCGCTTCTCCCCCTAACAGGCACTCTGGATCCTTTGGCTGGATTTTGGCCTTGGGAGCACCACCGATAGGCTCAGAGGCTTTCTGTTTGTTCTTCCTGGGTTGATCAGAGGGAACCTTTACGACACTTGGCTTTTCCTGCACCTGATTCACCTTAATGGCTCTGGTGTCTTCAGCTTTGATCACGTTGGGACCTTGGGATCGATCAAGATCTTTCCAAGAATTAAAGAGCTGGGGAAGGTGAATATCCTCCGCCAGTGTAGTAATGTCTGCAAGACCACTGCTAGGTTCAGTCCCATTTTCAAGTGTCCCTAGGTCCTGACGACTCAGGCTGTTCTCTCCCAGATCAGCATTTTCAGAACCAGGCTGCTCCTCTTGGCTGAGGGGATCGGTGCAGGCCAGCGGCTGGGGAATATCAGGGATTCCTAAAGGGAGTAGTGGAGGATCTTGGTTTTCTATTGGGATCTGGTAGGCCTCCAGAGGCTTTGACAGCTTGGTTTTGATATCCTCCACGTTCTTACTCTCTGTTTGTCCCTGGCTTGGAGCTGGAGGCAGGGCCAGGAGACGCCTGGCACTCTGGACTGGAGCTGTCACTGAAATGTCCCCAAGTTCAGATGGTGGGTTACTCTCAAGTATGTGACTGTTTCTGCTACTGCAGGACTTGGGGAGTTCTTGAGTTTGTGTCACACAAAACGTCTGGCTTGGAGGTTGCAATCCCAGGGAATTTTTCATCACCAGGGAAGTCTCCATCACTACAAAGGGATCAAGGGAGAAGTCAGTCCCTGGTAAATGAGATGCTCCCCCTAAACACCAACACAGCAGTCGTGTACCTTTCAAGGGGTTCAGGGGCAAGATGGGCAAGGCATTTCTACTAACTCTTCTTAAGGATCATGGACAGTGCCCTATGCTACGAGGTAAGCGGTGACTGTTGTAATGCTTAACTGGTGATCATTTCATGTCACTGATCCTTGGCTCTCTTTGTATCTCATAGGACTGTTGTAAGTCCAATACAAAATGAGTCTTCTTTTTAAACAACTGAAATGTTTTACAAAGCCTAGCATTCTCATATAGAGTCCTTTCAATTCTCCCCACTTTCCCGAGAGGCTAAGAACACTTCACACCATGAACTAGGAGAGGGGGTAGAGCCCTTTCTGATGAAATACAGAAACAAAGACAGAGTCTTAGCCTGCTTGCTCTCTGGACAGGATCTCGGACCACAAGGTCTTAAATCCTGGTATAAATGACGGAAGTGAGGACACTTCAACTGGCACTCTCATAACAAGAGTTCTGAGACACCTTCCAAAGAGACTGTAGCAGTAGACGAGGGAAGGGAGTGCTACAGTGTGGTAGTACAGGGGGAATGCTCGGCTACAG
The DNA here is from genome assembly GCF_965194825.1 of Balaenoptera physalus. Classification (NCBI taxonomy): domain Eukaryota; kingdom Metazoa; phylum Chordata; class Mammalia; order Artiodactyla; family Balaenopteridae; genus Balaenoptera; species Balaenoptera physalus. The sequence continues at coordinate 33,821,852 of NC_138894.1, forward strand.
CAGTGAAAAATGTGGTACCTATTGGTGTGCTCTCGGGGTTCTTGTACATGTAGCATAGATGACCTTTACAGTGTCCCTGCCACCTTCCCACCTGCATTAGGTGTTCTTTTTGTTTTTTTGTTTTTTTAATTTACGTTTATTTATTGATTGATTGTTTGAACTTATTTATTCTACGTATTTATTTTTTTGGCTGCACAGGGTCTTCATTGCTGTGCACGGGCTTTCTCTAGTTGCGGCTAGCGGGGTCTACTCTTGGTTGCGGTGTGCGGGCTTCTCTTGTTGCGGAGCATGCGCTCTAGGCGCGTGGGCTTCGGTAGTTGCGGCTCACGGGCTCTAGAATGCAGGCTCAGTCGTTGTGGCACATGGGCTTAGTTGCTCCACGGCATGTGGGATCTTCCCAGACCAGGGCTCGAACCCGTGTCCCCCGCATTGCATTGGCAGGCGGATTCTTAACCACGGCGCCACCAGGGAAGCCCTAGGTGTTCTTACATAGAGTCTAAAAACAGAGGGCACTGAGCGAAGGTAGTGGTTACTAAAGGCTCAGGATCTAAATTCTACCTGTCTCTACACCCCTTCCCAGCTGTCGATTTGACCCCATTTGTGAATGCCGACCTCATTCTTCAACTTTCTCTGCCGTTTGTATACTCACCTTGAAAACTTGTTTCTGTGATGCGTTGAGCAGACACAGGGTGGCAGATTGCAGAGGTGGAAGCTGGTGGTCGGATATTTGTGGGCTGAATCTCCTTCAGTCCCATTCCCATTTCTGGTTGCGCAGAGGCCCTACTTCCTGTGTATGACGCGGAGCCATAGGATTGCAGGCAGGAGCCAAGTTCTCCATACAGTGAAGACCCCAGTGTGCCTTGGTTATAGTAATATACCTGGCTTCCTTCCTGGTAGGGAAGTGACAGGCGGCTATGCCCCTGATTTGGAATCTGAGATGGTGCTCCCTGAGCAAGCCTGGCAGAAAGTGATGGATATAGAGGGACCATGTTATTGGCGTCTGAAGTTTTATCATACTGGGCTGCCATAAACATGGAGGAAGCAGCTGGGTGCCGGTCAGTGAGTGCCAGAGTAAAGTCTCCGAGTGAAGAGGAATTCTTTTCAGTGCTTCCTGTGATGTCCCACTCAAGAACACCTGGATAGGAAGGAGCTGAAGTGGAGATCTGGCTGTGGTCAGTAACTCCAGATAACATAGTCGTGCTGGAATGTTGGTAAAGGTAGGCACTACCCATGAGTGTCTGGAAAGAGGTACCGGTAGCCGATGCCGAACTGACGGCAGGGGCAGAGACTCTGGAGAAGTTGCAGACACTTCGTGTTAGGGAAGTTGCATTGCTCACCACAGGGAGAGAATGCTGCAGAGAATTTAGAGTTCCAAGTAGAGATGGATTTTGGAAATTTTCTGTAAGAACAAGAGGGTCATGAAAAACTCAGGGAGGTTGAGAAATTCTCACTACGTTTGAGGAACAGCATTATCTTAAGGTTCTTGCTCTCAGGACACCTCTACTATCGACCCTTCCTGAGAAACCCAAAATCAGACAGTTAATGATGGCTGTAAGGACTGAGCAGTTTTCCACTCTTCTGTATTAACTGCCTGTGCTCCCATCTTGGGCACAGATGGGCAGAAGAGCCAAGTGGTATGGTTCAGACATTGTTCTCTAGGCTGGAAGCAACCTTCTCCCTGCCCTGTCTTTCCCTTCAGCCTGCACTCGTATTGACTTCTATGCTATTTCCTAGACTGGAAGCATTTTAGAACTAGGAGGCCCTTAGAGAACTTTCTCTTTTTTCAGTCTCATTTCACGAGTAAGGAAACTGAGGCTCAGAGAGGTCGGGTTGACTTGTTCAGGTTCTCTCATTATGTTAGTGTCATTACCAGGTTTCAGAACCTAAGTATCCTGACTTCCTTGCCAGGACTCCACTCTGAGCATGATAGTGCCAGAAAGCAGGAGAAATAGAACTTATAATATAAGCATTTTTTTTGTCCATTAGAAAACAGTACGGCCATTACCATTGTCATCTTCAGTGTCTCCCTTTGCTTGTGCAGTTCCCACGCTATTACCTAGAGTTGACGTATAGCTCAGTCCAACTGGTGAACTGAAAGAGTCATTTTTGCCCTCTTCAAGCCTGGTTTCTCATCCTACCTCAAAATGATTACCCGAAAGTGGATTTCTTAAGTGCTTTTGGAAAGAGAAAAGTTATCTGATTACTTCAGATTACTCATCTATAAAGTGGTTATAACACCACCACCAATAATAATAGCAGTAATAATTAATAGATGAATAAGCTGATCTATTGCGTATGATTTATATGGAGGAAGATACAATAAGTTCTAGAAAGACAAAGAAAAATCATGAAAAACATGTTACGTAACGAAAAAGAAATCCATAGATATTAATGAAAACTGGGGTATGTGGGCAAGTATCAAAGCCTAATGAATTTACTAACAAATGACATTCTGTACCATACATGCAATATTATGAAAGTGAATTTTGCCCACTCTATTTTAGTGAATACTATTAACCAAAAAACACGATGGAGGTGATAGAGGTGAATGAATTCCTAGCCAATGCATACAGACAGAGACGATAAATCAGTAAAAAATGCATAACAAGCAACAGAATGCAACAAATGTGAATGTATAGGTAGCCACAACATATATAGACAAGTATTTCAATGAAAACCGGTACAAAGCAGACAGCAAAATAGTAAGTGTAAAAGAGTTTCATTATTGTGCTCATTCATATTTTTACCCAGCAAGTAACAGGTATTAAGCCTAGGAGAAATATATCTTTCCATGAATATAACTCATATAATAAGCAGAAAGGAAGCTTAAAAAGTATCAAGAAGGTTTTTGTATTTATCCTAGAACTTAGAATCATCTTCCACATCCAAGAAGATGACATCCCAAGACCTCAAAAAACCATCATCCCTAGAATCCAATTAAAAAAGATTTTCAAATGTAAGAAAATCCAAAGGACTCCACAACATTGTTTTAGATAAATGTGGATGTTTGTGTTTTCTTTTTTTCTTTTGCCGCGCCGCGTGGCCCTGGCCGTGAAAGCACCGAGTCCTAAGCGCTGGACCGCCAGGGAATTCCCTAAATGGGGAATTAGAGATGTGGGGCTTGACTTTTTCTTTTTCTTCTCCGGTAGCTAAGATCTACAAGCGAACGATGGCTGTTGATCAATGTGCTCTCTGTGTTAGGAAGGAAATAACTGTAAAAATTGAAAAGCAACCTTGCCTTAGAAGCTACATATCACACAAAGGAAATAGTCCTTCTGATTCAATGTAGAAGATATCATTTAAAATGTTTAATTGGTCAAATGTCTACCTAGTTTAAAAATTAGAAAGAATAGAACACTGAAAAGCAGCCCCCTAGATAACCACTTTGGTTTCTGGTTTCTAGGAAGCATCATTTCTAAAACATACTTCTAAAATGTTTCTATTCCAAACTGTCAAGTGCCAGCTGTATTCAGAGAGGCAATAAAAGAAAGAAAACGGAGTATGACTTTTCTGATAGGCTGCCCTTCCTGGTGATCCCCTGTTCTGGCCTTACTTTCCTTCTTAGTCTGTTAATGTAAGGATTTGCTACCATCAGCTTTGTTTTGCCCTGCTCTGAGCAGATTTCCCTCTGTGCTGTTTCTGCTTTAATTTAAAATCTTTGGCTCCCATCAACATTCCATGGCAAACTGCCTCTTTCTTGAGAGCTCCTCTATGCTTTCCCTCTTCATTCTTATATTTTTTTCCCATCTCTTGGTTCCTGTTGGCCTGTGCTAATGAAAACAATCCTAAACTTGCTTACGTTTGACTCTGTGCCTCCCTATATAGCCCAGTACTCTCCATCCTCTCTCCCTATTCTCTCTTTTCAACTAGTCGAAATACTAGTGGAGGGAGACCATTGGAGATGAAACATCTTGGTATATATCGCTAGTTTTCTGTGTCACCTGGCTTTTCTATGTTTCTGTTGAAACACTCTTTTGAGAAGTCTCTGATTTCATTTTCTACATGGGTACCCTTTAAGGCTCAATATTGGAAAAGAAGGGGATCAGAGTGATCAACCCAATGTGGTATCCTAACGTAACAGATAAGGAAAGCAGCAGGCTTTGTGAGGCAGTCAGTGATTTGTCCAAAGTCACACAGACAGTAAACGTCAGAGTCAAAACTGAAATTAGGTCTCCAGACTTGTAGTTCAATACTTTCCCTCATTATTCCACGCTATTTTGAATCTCCTCCTCAATTTAGGGGCAAAAGAAATCGAACGCAAAACTTTCCAAAGTTTCTTTTCTTACCTGACATGGTCAGAGAAGAGGAGACATCAACTGCAGGTACAAGGGATGAGGAGACAACACTAGAGGATGTCTGAGTGGCTGCAGCTGAACGGCGCACGTGTCCAGTACAAAGGTCACTGGTTACTGGTCCAAACGGCTCCACGGAAACCCCAAGACCTCTACCAAGTGGTAGTAGGTTTGGTAGGAGAGTGATGTCACAAAGCAGGCAGTTGAAAGGTATGAGCTAGCCAATAGGGAGGTCCGATCCCCAACAGGAGGGCGGGCTTGGGTGAAGAGAGCGTAGGAGAGCTAAAACAACCCCTCAATTTCTGAGCTCTGGGGAGGAAATCCTAGAAGACAGATTTACCTCCCCCAGGCTCTTCCATTAGGGAAATCATTGCAACATTTCTTACAGACGTTCATTAATATAATTAACTAACAGTTACTTATATTCTACAGAGTATTCTATTTTATGTATCATATACTTAGAGCTATATAGATCTTATTTAACTAGTATCCTTAGGAAGGAAAGAGCCATGTAGTTTGAACTATTACAGTTGTAACTTGGTTAAAGAGCAGGGTGAAGTTTGTTGAGTGTACCCTGTGGAGAATGTTGTGGTCCAAGGCTCTTCTCTTTTAGTTTCTTCTCCTTGACTCCTACCTTCCTTGGGCTGGGCTAGGCTGGGGGCCAGGTTGGACTTGCGACTTAACATTTCTCTTCCGCTTTCTTTTTTTTTTTTTTTCTTCCATTATGGGCATTGCTTCTAGGACAAGCCTTGGTCTTGCATTGGATGTTCCTTCCTGTCAACTTCCAGCAGCAGGAGTCTTCTTTTCAGTGCTTGATGCTTCACGAAATAGACTCTGCCCATTGGCAGCAAATACCAGAGAGCCAGGAGACAGAGCTGGTTGCAGACCTTTCCTCTTCCAGCCTTTGGTTGCAATTGTTTTGCCCATGATTTGCTAGCTCTAGTTCCTTGGGCCACACAGGTATCCTGCCATCCAGCTCTTTTTATATGTGAGAGACATTCTGAACACTGTCCCTCTTTCTTTGCACAGAAGTATATACAGTGTGGCAGTTACCGTAATCTCCTCCCCCTTGCAAACAGCCCCTCTAGAATCTCGGACCTCTAGGACTCTCTGTCTTGCATGCTTGGGTGCAAGGCCAAGCACAATGAAGAGGAGAATAATTAGAGAAAGAGGAGGACATTGGTGGAGAACTGGGAGCAGGTAAGGTGAAAGGGCACCGGAGAAAAGAGATGCATGTAGGTTTTTTGGTTTCTGTGGGAAACAAGTTGACACACTTGGGCCTCATTTTGTATTAACAGAACAGAGAGTTGTAGATATAAGTAGCTAGATCGTGCAGCAACTGCCATGAAGTCTGTACACTGAAGAGAACAGTCTCACATCTAGTTTTCATTTTGTTTTATGTCATATTACCTTATTTATAGCATTCACTGGTATGTTTGTAGAACGCAGATGTTTTCAAATGCTCTGGTTTTGTCTACATGGTTATTTCCTTGTCCTATTTGTAAGGAATCCAACATTGTAAGACATATTGCATGTTTTTCTCTTGACGATTGTTTACCTTGAAGCGTCATGAACTAACTTGAGCTGTTGGATTTTGTGGAGAAACTTGAAAAAGGGTCTGTGAAAAAGGCATTGTGGTGAGTCGCATTATGCACCCGAGCGTAAGGAGCAGATATCTGCCACCAGCCCAGCTTGGCCTGGATTGCCTCTGTGTTAGTTCCCCTGGTTAGTGCTTTTCTCCCTAACCACTCTTGTGACTGTGATAATGTGAGTTAAGGGCTGAGTTGCTAGTGATTTATGTGTGAGGTAGGCTGGTTTGAGGGAGGAAATCTATGGACCTAGTCATTTTCCTTGGTGGTAAGCTTTCAGGGGTGCAAAGATCGATCTTCCTGGGGACTTTTCTGGTACCAGGAAGATATCGCATAGATGGGACCTCCAAAGACACACATTTAATTTTTAGGCCTGTTGTTCCTATTATGGGATGTGAGTTTCTTCACTGATGGGGATGCTGCTTATCTGAGAAGAAACTGTGAAAGGTGGTGTAGTATAGAGGTGTGGCTTAATCTTTTAAGTTTTCTTCAAGGTTTTTCCCCTAAGCTTCATACTTCAGACGGCCTACTTACATGAGACTAGTATGTGATGTCAGGCTAACAACTTCCTAAATACCTGCAAGCCAGATCAGTGTCTCTTTTCTCTATATTCCCATGGAAATCAAGGGTCCCGCCGAATTTTCCATCGAAACAGTTGATTTGTGCTGTCTCTAGGAATTCTACAGGGCGTACCGTTGCTTCCTAACCAGTGTCATTTGGGAGATCGATCCCCCTCTGTACGTTCAAATGATTAATTTTGAGACTCTGCTCATGTGTGCAGTAAACCCTTTAATTCCCTAAGACCTTCCTTTCCTCCATCTCATACCCCATGAAGCCCGCTTCAGTTTATCTCCTGAATTTCTTTGGAATCTGTCAGCTCTCCCTCAACATCCTAATACTGAACTTGCCTGTCTGTTGCGATTAGGTCCTAACTAGTGTCCATATATCTTGTTTCCCTCCAATCCATTCTTCACACAAGAAAGCTTCAAAGCAAGTTGGAACATTGCTCATAAACATCGCTCACAAACATTGTTTTGAGAATAGAAAACACACTGGTGGCCTTTAAGACTCTGCGTGCTCTAGAATCCTCTCTGCTTCTCTAGCCCCATCTTGTGCCACGTTTGCCCTCACTTTCTATGCTTCAGATACACTGAATTAACCTTAGTTCTCACTCATCTGACAGAAGTCAGTTGAGAAATTATTTTTCACTGTGATTCCTAGCATTAAGGAATTTGATGATCAGGTTTTGTATGAGGACTAAAACTAAACTGGGAAGTGGAAGAATTGCGTTTCAACTGTTTCAGTCAACACGCATGTAATAATGATACCTAAGTATTGAACACCGGGCTAGGTTTCATGAGGGATACAGAAGTTCTGGCCATCTCTGGTTTTGGGTATCCCTTATTTGTTGAGACCTTTGCGTTGTTTGGTTGCCTTTTGTCTGTTTTCCAGATGGGAAAACAGGAACAAGGGAAGTATAGGTTATTACTAGGTGGGGTTGAACAAGTGGAGCAGCAAACTGCAAAGCAGAAAGAAGAGGGACGTACTATAGAGGGATGTGATTTCCATTTTCAAGGCGCCTGCGTCCTGTGCAGGGAGACAGCCTAACATAAAATGTGCCTAACAAAAGATCTATTGACTTCTTACTAAAAATCTCCAGTTCATATAACCCAGGGGTTTATACCTTCTCCTTTAAAAGTTCTATTCCTGGGACTTCCCTGGTGGTCCAGTGGTGAAGACTCTGCGCTTCCAATGCAGCAGGCGTGGGTTCAATCCCTGGTTGGGGAGCTAAGATCCCACATGCTGCGCAGCCAAAGAAATTTTTTTCAAAAGTTATACTCCTGTGTTGTTGAATTTAGTGGTTTAGATTTTGTTTGAATGTTAAGAAGATTTCAGTTTATTTACCAGGAACAAACAAAACATAATGTAAAAATAGTTTCCCAGAAACGATTTCCATCGTTCTCTTCTTCCCTTTCTCCCGCAGACTGGTGTTTCATCTTGACAAGTTCTCTGAAGTTCTCTGTCATTCCATAGGAAAGCGGTCTGGCTTGGAGGTTGCAATCCCAGGGAATTTTTCATCAGCGGGGAAGTCTCCATCACTACAGAGGAATCAAGGGAGAAGTCAGTCCCGGGTAAGTGAGATGCTCCCCCTAAACACCAACACAGCAGTCATGTACCTTTCAAGGGGTTCAGGGGCAAGATGGGCAAGGCATTTCTACTAACTCTTCTTAAGGATCATGGACAGTGTGCCCTATGCTACGAGGTAAGCGGTGACTGTTGTAATTCTTACTGGTGATCATTTCATGTCACTGATCCTTGGCTCTCTTTGTATCTCATAGGACTGTTGTAAGTCCAATACAAAATGAGTCTTCTTTTTAAAAAACTGAAATGTTTTACAAAGCCTAGCATTCTCATAGAGAGTCCTTTGAATTCTCCCCACTTTCCCGAGAGGCTAAGAACACTTCACACCATGAACTAGGAGAGGGGATAGAGCCCTTTCTGATGAAATATAGAAACAAAGACAGAGTCTTAGCCTGCTTGCTCTCTGGACAGGATCTCGGACCACAAGGTCTTAAATCCTGGTATAAATGACGGAAGTGAGGACAGTTCAACTGGCACTCTCATAACAAGAGTTCTGAAACACCTTCCAAAGAGACTGTAGCAGTAGACGAGGGAAGGGAGTGCTACAGTGTGGTAGTACAGGGGGAATGCTCGGCTACAGCAGTGAAAAATGTGGTACCTATTGGTGTGCTCTCGGGGTTCTTGTACATGTAGCATAGATGACCTTTACAGTGTCCCTCCCACCTTCCCACCTGCATTAGGTGTTCTGTTTTTTTGTTTGTTTTTTTTTTTTAATTTACGTTTATTGATTGATTGATTGATTGATTGAACTTATTTATTCTACGTATTTATTTTTTTGGCTGCACTGGGTCCTCATTGGTGTGCACGGGCTTTCTCTAGTTGCGGCTAGCGGGGTCTACTCTTGGTTGCGGTGTGCGGGCTTCTCATCGCGGTGGCCTCTCTTGTTGCGGAGCATGGGCTGTAGGCGCGTGGGCTTCGGTAGTTGCGGCTCACGGGCTCTGGAATGCAGGCTCAGTCGTTGTGGCACATGCGCTTAGTTGCTGCACGGCATGTGGGATCTTCGCAGACCGGGGCTCGAAGCCGTGTCCCCTGCATTGGCAGGCGCCACCAGGGAAGCCCTAGCTGTTCTTATATAGAGTCTAAAAACAGAGAGCACTGAGAGAAGGTAGTGGTTATTAAAGGCTCAGGATCTAAATTCTACCTGTCTCTACACCCCTTCCCAGCTGTCGATTTGACCCCGTTTGTGAATGCCGACCTCATTCTTCAACTTTCTCTGCCGTTTGTATACTCACCTTGAAAACTTGTTTCTGTGATGCGTTGAGCAGACACAGGGTGGCAGATTGCAGAGGTGGAAGCTGGTGGTCGGATATTTGTGGGCTGAATCTCCTTCAGTCCCATTCCCATTTCTGGTTGCGCAGAGGCCCTACTTCCTGTGTATGACGCGGAGCCATAGGATTGCGGGCAGGAGCCAAGTTCTCCATACAGTGAAGACCCCAGTGTGCCTTGGTTATAGTAATATACCTGGCTTCCTTCCTGGTAGGGAAGTGACAGGCGGCTATGCCCCTGATTTGTTCGTGGGCCTCCTGATGCAGCAGTTCCCTTGGCTCTGGCCCTGTCGTCAGCTGCCCCTAGGAGGACTCTGAGCCCTAGCCACTTCTCTGGTAGATTTGCCTATTCCCCCACTATAATCACACCTGAATAAGGCAACTCAAACCTTTCAGAGATGTGTCGTGAACCTCTTGTTTTCTGAAATACCTATCTGGTGGTTGTGAGACTTAAGGCCAACCTCCCCGAGAGACTTTGTTTCTATTTCTCCTAGTAAACCTAGACTCATCTCCTGTCACCTTCAACTCTACTCCAATTGTGTTCTTTCAACCCAGACCCCTGACCCTGCTTTTTACTTCTGCCATTTCATCCTCACTCCTGCTTCCTTTCCTAAATCCATACGTCTCTTTTGGCCTTCCTAGCCCTGGGCCAAGTTCCTTCCTCTTTCCTCAGTTTTTACCCCTTTCCTTCATTCTCCCATCCAACTTTCAGGCCTTCCTTTCTCACGCCCCAGTTAGCAGCATCTCAAAATTCGAAAGGTTTATTACTCATCTATTAATTCTATTCCATTTACTTATTCGGTTCTATACCTATCTTACCTATGTATGGAAGAACCGCTGGTAGCCAAGGTGGCAGCAAGAATCCTAGCAGCTGTCACCTGACGTATCCGTAGTAGTCAGCAATTTCCATTTCTTTGTCCCTCTGGGTGAAAAATTGCAGCTTCCCCGAAGAGGTGTATCTGGCAGCATTCTCCCGTTGTTGTTGAGCCCGCCTCTTCATGGCCTCTCGCTCTGGCCTCTGCTCTTGTTCGATGGGCTTTGACATGACTGGCTCAGGCACGTTGGGTTCCCTCCATGGAACTCGTTGCTTGCTGAAGTCTTGGAGTAGAAGTTGGGTTTGGAGCTTGGGTGGGGACTGGCGCTTAGTCACAGCAGGGGGAACAGGCTCGCGCTGGAGAGAAGCGCCAGATGAAGTTTTGTAGGGTGCAGGCCTAGGAGCAGCAGGCTGAGGGACACGAGGCTGGGTATGGTTGGTCCAAGCCGGTTGGGTTGGGTTGGCCACAGTTGGCTGAGCTGGTTTGGCGGGACCTGGCAAAGAGGCAGGAGCTGGCTGGGATGAATTGACTGCAGCAGGTTGAGCTGAGTCAGTAGAACCAGGCTGGGCACGGTAAGCCACAGCAGGCCGATGTGAGGCCAGAGACTGTGGCCTCCGAGGAGCGGGTCGAGCTTGAGGCTTGTCCCAGGCAGAAAAAGGCAGAGGTATCAACTTGACCTTCCCAGGAGGAGGCCGCTCACACTGGGATGGAGATGGACACTCTGTTTCAGCACTGCTGTCTGGTTTCTGGGCTTGGACTTGCGTTTTCTCAGGCCTCTTACCCTCACGTGGGGTATGCCGCCGTGGCTGGATCGCTGGGGGTGGCTGGGGGTCTTTGGGGTTGCTTGAATTTCCCAAGAGCCGACAGGAAGAGAGCCCAGTTTTCGTCTCATTCTTCTTCCCCAGCGCATGAAGAACCTTCACAGACTCCAGCATGCGCACGCCAAGGGAGGTTCGAGGCTTTTGAAAGCTCTCTTGGCGAAGCTCAGTTTGGTGTTCCTTTCGCTTCGTGTTGGGGATTGCTGGCTTGTCTTCTGCCTTGACTTTGTTCCCTGACTGCTTGTTCTCTTCAGCCTTGTTTCTTCCTCTGGTCCTTTTGGTCTTTTCCTGCCCATGGCTCTCAGTTTTGCTGATCTTTCCGGATGCAGCTTTCTGAGGTTTGCCTTGAGAGTGCTTGGCCGTGTTCGCAGGAGCCCTGTCACTGACTGCAGCAGTGCATATAACCGCTTCTCCCCCTAACAGGCACTCTGGATCCTTTGGCTGGATTTTGGCCTTGGGAGCACCACCGATAGGCTCAGAGGCTTTCTGTTTGTTCTTCCTGGGTTGATCAGAGGGAACCTTTACGACACTTGGCTTTTCCTGCACCTGATTCACCTTAATGGCTCTGGTGTCTTCAGCTTTGATCACGTTGGGACCTTGGGATCGATCAAGATCTTTCCAAGAATTAAAGAGCTGGGGAAGGTGAATATCCTCCGCCAGTGTAGTAATGTCTGCAAGACCACTGCTAGGTTCAGTCCCATTTTCAAGTGTCCCTAGGTCCTGACGACTCAGGCTGTTCTCTCCCAGATCAGCATTTTCAGAACCAGGCTGCTCCTCTTGGCTGAGGGGATCGGTGCAGGCCAGCGGCTGGGGAATATCAGGGATTCCTAAAGGGAGTAGTGGAGGATCTTGGTTTTCTATTGGGATCTGGTAGGCCTCCAGAGGCTTTGACAGCTTGGTTTTGATATCCTCCACGTTCTTACTCTCTGTTTGTCCCTGGCTTGGAGCTGGAGGCAGGGCCAGGAGACGCCTGGCACTCTGGACTGGAGCTGTCACTGAAATGTCCCCAAGTTCAGATGGTGGGTTACTCTCAAGTATGTGACTGTTTCTGCTACTGCAGGACTTGGGGAGTTCTTGAGTTTGTGTCACACAAAACGTCTGGCTTGGAGGTTGCAATCCCAGGGAATTTTTCATCACCAGGGAAGTCTCCATCACTACAAAGGGATCAAGGGAGAAGTCACTCCCTGGTAAATGAGATGCTCCCCCTAAACACCAACACAGCAGTCGTGTACCTTTCAAGGGGTTCAGGGGCAAGATGGGCAAGGCATTTCTACTAACTCTTCTTAAGGATCATGGACAGTGCCCTATGCTACGAGGTAAGCGGTGACTGTTGTAATGCTTAACTGGTGATCATTTCATGTCACTGATCCTTGGCTCTCTTTGTATCTCATAGGACTGTTGTAAGTCCAATACAAAATGAGTCTTCTTTTTAAACAACTGAAATGTTTTACAAAGCCTAGCATTCTCATATAGAGTCCTTTCAATTCTCCCCACTTTCCCGAGAGGCTAAGAACACTTCACACCATGAACTAGGAGAGGGGGTAGAGCCCTTTCTGATGAAATACAGAAACAAAGACAGAGTCTTAGCCTGCTTGCTCTCTGGACAGGATCTCGGACCACAAGGTCTTAAATCCTGGTATAAATGACGGAAGTGAGGACACTTCAACTGGCACTCTCATAACAAGAGTTCTGAGACACCTTCCAAAGAGACTGTAGCAGTAGACGAGGGAAGGGAGTGCTACAGTGTGGTAGTACAGGGGGAATGCTCGGCTACAGCAGTGAAAAATGTGGTACCTATTGGTGTGCTCTCGGGGTTCTTGTACATGTAGCATAGATGACCTTTACAGTGTCCCTGCCACCTTCCCACCTGCATTAGGTGTTCTTTTTGTTTTTTTGTTTTTTTAATTTACGTTTATTTATTGATTGATTGTTTGAACTTATTTATTCTACGTATTTATTTTTTTGGCTGCACAGGGTCTTCATTGCTGTGCACGGGCTTTCTCTAGTTGCGGCTAGCGGGGTCTACTCTTGGTTGCGGTGTGCGGGCTTCTCTTGTTGCGGAGCATGCGCTCTAGGCGCGTGGGCTTCGGTAGTTGCGGCTCACGGGCTCTAGAATGCAGGCTCAGTCGTTGTGGCACATGGGCTTAGTTGCTCCACGGCATGTGGGATCTTCCCAGACCAGGGCTCGAACCCGTGTCCCCCGCATTGCATTGGCAGGCGGATTCTTAACCACGGCGCCACCAGGGAAGCCCTAGGTGTTCTTACATAGAGTCTAAAAACAGAGGGCACTGAGCGAAGGTAGTGGTTACTAAAGGCTCAGGATCTAAATTCTACCTGTCTCTACACCCCTTCCCAGCTGTCGATTTGACCCCATTTGTGAATGCCGACCTCATTCTTCAACTTTCTCTGCCGTTTGTATACTCACCTTGAAAACTTGTTTCTGTGATGCGTTGAGCAGACACAGGGTGGCAGATTGCAGAGGTGGAAGCTGGTGGTCGGATATTTGTGGGCTGAATCTCCTTCAGTCCCATTCCCATTTCTGGTTGCGCAGAGGCCCTACTTCCTGTGTATGACGCGGAGCCATAGGATTGCAGGCAGGAGCCAAGTTCTCCATACAGTGAAGACCCCAGTGTGCCTTGGTTATAGTAATATACCTGGCTTCCTTCCTGGTAGGGAAGTGACAGGCGGCTATGCCCCTGATTTGGAATCTGAGATGGTGCTCCCTGAGCAAGCCTGGCAAAAAGTGATGGATATAGAGGGACCATGTTATTGGCGTCTGAAGTTTTATCATACTGGGCTGCCATAAACATGGAGGAAGCAGCTGGGTGCCGGTCAGTGAGTGCCAGAGTAAAGTCTCCGAGTGAAGAGGAATTCTTTTCAGTGCTTCCTGTGATGTCCCACTCAAGAACACCTGGATAGGAAGGAGCTGAAGTGGAGATCTGGCTGTGGTCAGTAACTCCAGATAACATAGTCGTGCTGGAATGTTGGTAAAGGTAGGCACTACCCATGAGTGTCTGGAAAGAGGTACCGGTAGCCGATGCCGAACTGACGGCAGGGGCAGAGACTCTGGAGAAGTTGCAGACACTTCGTGTTAGGGAAGTTGCATTGCTCACCACAGGGAGAGAATGCTGCAGAGAATTTAGAGTTCCAAGTAGAGATGGATTTTGGAAATTTTCTGTAAGAACAAGAGGGTCATGAAAAACTCAGGGAGGTTGAGAAATTCTCACTACGTTTGAGGAACAGCATTATCTTAAGGTTCTTGCTCTCAGGACACCTCTACTATCGACCCTTCCTGAGAAACCCAAAATCAGACAGTTAATGATGGCTGTAAGGACTGAGCAGTTTTCCACTCTTCTGTATTAACTGCCTGTGCTCCCATCTTGGGCACAGATGGGCAGAAGAGCCAAGTGGTATGGTTCAGACATTGTTCTCTAGGCTGGAAGCAACCTTCTCCCTGCCCTGTCTTTCCCTTCAGCCTGCACTCGTATTGACTTCTATGCTATTTCCTAGACTGGAAGCATTTTAGAACTAGGAGGCCCTTAGAGAACTTTCTCTTTTTTCAGTCTCATTTCACGAGTAAGGAAACTGAGGCTCAGAGAGGTCGGGTTGACTTGTTCAGGTTCTCTCATTATGTTAGTGTCATTACCAGGTTTCAGAACCTAAGTATCCTGACTTCCTTGCCAGGACTCCACTCTGAGCATGATAGTGCCAGAAAGCAGGAGAAATAGAACTTATAATATAAGCATTTTTTTTGTCCATTAGAAAACAGTACGGCCATTACCATTGTCATCTTCAGTGTCTCCCTTTGCTTGTGCAGTTCCCACGCTATTACCTAGAGTTGACGTATAGCTCAGTCCAACTGGTGAACTGAAAGAGTCATTTTTGCCCTCTTCAAGCCTGGTTTCTCATCCTACCTCAAAATGATTACCCGAAAGTGGATTTCTTAAGTGCTTTTGGAAAGAGAAAAGTTATCTGATTACTTCAGATTACTCATCTATAAAGTGGTTATAACACCACCACCAATAATAATAGCAGTAATAATTAATAGATGAATAAGCTGATCTATTGCGTATGATTTATATGGAGGAAGATACAATAAGTTCTAGAAAGACAAAGAAAAATCATGAAAAACATGTTACGTAACGAAAAAGAAATCCATAGATATTAATGAAAACTGGGGTATGTGGGCAAGTATCAAAGCCTAATGAATTTACTAACAAATGACATTCTGTACCATACATGCAATATTATGAAAGTGAATTTTGCCCACTCTATTTTAGTGAATACTATTAACCAAAAAACACGATGGAGGTGATAGAGGTGAATGAATTCCTAGCCAATGCATACAGACAGAGACGATAAATCAGTAAAAAATGCATAACAAGCAACAGAATGCAACAAATGTGAATGTATAGGTAGCCACAACATATATAGACAAGTATTTCAATGAAAACCGGTACAAAGCAGACAGCAAAATAGTAAGTGTAAAAGAGTTTCATTATTGTGCTCATTCATATTTTTACCCAGCAAGTAACAGGTATTAAGCCTAGGAGAAATATATCTTTCCATGAATATAACTCATATAATAAGCAGAAAGGAAGCTTAAAAAGTATCAAGAAGGTTTTTGTATTTATCCTAGAACTTAGAATCATCTTCCACATCCAAGAAGATGACATCCCAAGACCTCAAAAAACCATCATCCCTAGAATCCAATTAAAAAAGATTTTCAAATGTAAGAAAATCCAAAGGACTCCACAACATTGTTTTAGATAAATGTGGATGTTTGTGTTTTCTTTTTTTCTTTTGCCGCGCCGCGTGGCCCTGGCCGTGAAAGCACCGAGTCCTAAGCGCTGGACCGCCAGGGAATTCCCTAAATGGGGAATTAGAGATGTGGGGCTTGACTTTTTCTTTTTCTTCTCCGGTAGCTAAGATCTACAAGCGAACGATGGCTGTTGATCAATGTGCTCTCTGTGTTAGGAAGGAAATAACTGTAAAAATTGAAAAGCAACCTTGCCTTAGAAGCTACATATCACACAAAGGAAATAGTCCTTCTGATTCAATGTAGAAGATATCATTTAAAATGTTTAATTGGTCAAATGTCTACCTAGTTTAAAAATTAGAAAGAATAGAACACTGAAAAGCAGCCCCCTAGATAACCACTTTGGTTTCTGGTTTCTAGGAAGCATCATTTCTAAAACATACTTCTAAAATGTTTCTATTCCAAACTGTCAAGTGCCAGCTGTATTCAGAGAGGCAATAAAAGAAAGAAAACGGAGTATGACTTTTCTGATAGGCTGCCCTTCCTGGTGATCCCCTGTTCTGGCCTTACTTTCCTTCTTAGTCTGTTAATGTAAGGATTTGCTACCATCAGCTTTGTTTTGCCCTGCTCTGAGCAGATTTCCCTCTGTGCTGTTTCTGCTTTAATTTAAAATCTTTGGCTCCCATCAACATTCCATGGCAAACTGCCTCTTTCTTGAGAGCTCCTCTATGCTTTCCCTCTTCATTCTTATATTTTTTTCCCATCTCTTGGTTCCTGTTGGCCTGTGCTAATGAAAACAATCCTAAACTTGCTTACGTTTGACTCTGTGCCTCCCTATATAGCCCAGTACTCTCCATCCTCTCTCCCTATTCTCTCTTTTCAACTAGTCGAAATACTAGTGGAGGGAGACCATTGGAGATGAAACATCTTGGTATATATCGCTAGTTTTCTGTGTCACCTGGCTTTTCTATGTTTCTGTTGAAACACTCTTTTGAGAAGTCTCTGATTTCATTTTCTACATGGGTACCCTTTAAGGCTCAATATTGGAAAAGAAGGGGATCAGAGTGATCAACCCAATGTGGTATCCTAACGTAACAGATAAGGAAAGCAGCAGGCTTTGTGAGGCAGTCAGTGATTTGTCCAAAGTCACACAGACAGTAAACGTCAAAGTCAAAACTGAAATTAGGTCTCCAGACTTGTAGTTCAATACTTTCCCTCATTATTCCACGCTATTTTGAATCTCCTCCTCAATTTAGGGGCAAAAGAAATCGAACGCAAAACTTTCCAAAGTTTCTTTTCTTACCTGACATGGTCAGAGAAGAGGAGACATCAACTGCAGGTACAAGGGATGAGGAGACAACACTAGAGGATGTCTGAGTGGCTGCAGCTGAACGGCGCACGTGTCCAGTACAAAGGTCACTGGTTACTGGTCCAAACGGCTCCACGGAAACCCCAAGACCTCTACCAAGTGGTAGTAGGTTTGGTAGGAGAGTGATGTCACAAAGCAGGCAGTTGAAAGGTATGAGCTAGCCAATAGGGAGGTCCGATCCCCAACAGGAGGGCGGGCTTGGGTGAAGAGAGCGTAGGAGAGCTAAAACAACCCCTCAATTTCTGAGCTCTGGGGAGGAAATCCTAGAAGACAGATTTACCTCCCCCAGGCTCTTCCATTAGGGAAATCATTGCAACATTTCTTACAGACGTTCATTAATATAATTAACTAACAGTTACTTATATTCTACAGAGTATTCTATTTTATGTATCATATACTTAGAGCTATATAGATCTTATTTAACTAGTATCCTTAGGAAGGAAAGAGCCATGTAGTTTGAACTATTACAGTTGTAACTTGGTTAAAGAGCAGGGTGAAGTTTGTTGAGTGTACCCTGTGGAGAATGTTGTGGTCCAAGGCTCTTCTCTTTTAGTTTCTTCTCCTTGACTCCTACCTTCCTTGGGCTGGGCTAGGCTGGGGGCCAGGTTGGACTTGCGACTTAACATTTCTCTTCCGCTTTCTTTTTTTTTTTTTTTCTTCCATTATGGGCATTGCTTCTAGGACAAGCCTTGGTCTTGCATTGGATGTTCCTTCCTGTCAACTTCCAGCAGCAGGAGTCTTCTTTTCAGTGCTTGATGCTTCACGAAATAGACTCTGCCCATTGGCAGCAAATACCAGAGAGCCAGGAGACAGAGCTGGTTGCAGACCTTTCCTCTTCCAGCCTTTGGTTGCAATTGTTTTGCCCATGATTTGCTAGCTCTAGTTCCTTGGGCCACACAGGTATCCTGCCATCCAGCTCTTTTTATATGTGAGAGACATTCTGAACACTGTCCCTCTTTCTTTGCACAGAAGTATATACAGTGTGGCAGTTACCGTAATCTCCTCCCCCTTGCAAACAGCCCCTCTAGAATCTCGGACCTCTAGGACTCTCTGTCTTGCATGCTTGGGTGCAAGGCCAAGCACAATGAAGAGGAGAATAATTAGAGAAAGAGGAGGACATTGGTGGAGAACTGGGAGCAGGTAAGGTGAAAGGGCACCGGAGAAAAGAGATGCATGTAGGTTTTTTGGTTTCTGTGGGAAACAAGTTGACACACTTGGGCCTCATTTTGTATTAACAGAACAGAGAGTTGTAGATATAAGTAGCTAGATCGTGCAGCAACTGCCATGAAGTCTGTACACTGAAGAGAACAGTCTCACATCTAGTTTTCATTTTGTTTTATGTCATATTACCTTATTTATAGCATTCACTGGTATGTTTGTAGAACGCAGATGTTTTCAAATGCTCTGGTTTTGTCTACATGGTTATTTCCTTGTCCTATTTGTAAGGAATCCAACATTGTAAGACATATTGCATGTTTTTCTCTTGACGATTGTTTACCTTGAAGCGTCATGAGCTAACTTGAGCTGTTGGATTTTGTGGAGAAACTTTAAAAAGGGTCTGTGAAAAAGGCATTGTGGTGAGTCGCATTATGCACCCGAGCGTAAGGAGCAGATATCTGCCACCAGCCCAGCTTGGCCTGGATTGCCTCTGTGTTAGTTCCCCTGGTTAGTGCTTTTCTCCCTAACCACTCTTGTGACTGTGATAATGTGAGTTAAGGGCTGAGTTGCTAGTGATTTATGTGTGAGGTAGGCTGGTTTGAGGGAGGAAATCTATGGACCTAGTCATTTTCCTTGGTGGTAAGCTTTCAGGGGTGCAAAGATCGATCTTCCTGGGGACTTCTCTGGTACCAGGAAGATATCGCATAGATGGGACCTCCAAAGACACACATTTAATTTTTAGGCCTGTTGTTCCTATTATGAGATGTGAGTTTCTTCACTGATGGGGATGCTGCTTATCTGAGAAGAAACTGTGAAAGGTGGTGTAGTATAGAGGTGTGGCTTAAGCTTTTAAGTTTTCTTCAAGGTTTTTCCCCTAAGCTTCATCCTTCAGACGGCCTACTTACATGAGACTAGTATGTGATGTCAGGCTAACAACTTCCTAAATACCTGCAAGCCAGATCAGTGTCTCTTTTCTCTATATTCCCATGGAAATCAAGGGTCCCGCCGAATTTTCCATCGAAACAGTTGATTTGTGCTGTCTCTAGGAATTCTAAAGGGCGTACCGTTGCTTCCTAACCGGTGTCATTTGGGAGATCCCCCTCTGTACGTTCAAATGATTAATTTTGAGACTCTGCTCATGTGTGCAGTAAACCCTTTAATTCCCTAAGACCTTCCTTTCCTCCATCTCATACCCCATTAAGCCCGCCTCAGTTTATCTCCTGAATTTCTTTGGAATCTGTCAGCTCTCCCTCAACATCCTAATACTGAACTTGCCTGTCTGTTGCGATTAGGTCCTAACTAGTGTCCATATATCTTGTTTCCCTCCAATCCATTCTTCACACAAGAAACCTTCAAAGCAAGTTGGAACATTGCTCATAAACATCGCTCACAAGCATTGTTTTGAGAATAGAAAACACACTGGTGGCCTTTAAGACTCTGCGTGCTCTAGAATCCTCTCTGCTTCTCTAGCCCCATCTTGTGCCACGTTTGCCCTCACTTTCTATGCTTCAGATACACTGAATTAACCTTAGTTCTCACTCATCTGACAGAAGTCAGTTGAGAAATTATTTTTCACTGTGATTCCTAGCATTAAGGAATTTGATGATCAGGTTTTGTATGAGGACTAAAACTAAACTGGGAAGTGGAAGAATTGCGTTTCAACTGTTTCAGTCAACACGCATGTATTAATGATACCTAAGTATTGAACACCGGGCTAGGTTTCATGAGGGATACAGAAGTTCTGGCCATCTCTGGTTTTGGGTATCCCTTATTTGTTGAGACCTTTGCGTTGTTTGGTTGCCTTTTGTCTGTTTTCCAGATGGGAAAACAGGAACAAGGGAAGTATAGGTTATTACTAGGTGGGGTTGAACAAGTGGAGCAGCAAACTGCAAAGCAGAAAGAAGAGGGACGTACTATAGAGGGATGTGATTTCCATTTTCAAGGCGCCTGCGTCCTGTGCAGGGAGACAGCCTAACATAAAATGTGCCTAACAAAAGATCTATTGACTTCTTACTAAAAATCTCCAGTTCATATAACCCAGGGGTTTATACCTTCTCCTTTAAAAGTTCTATTCCTGGGACTTCCCTGGTGGTCCAGTGGTGAAGACTCTGCGCTTCCAATGCAGCAGGCGTGGGTTCAATCCCTGGTTGGGGAGCTAAGATCCCACATGCTGCGCAGCCAAAGAAATTTTTTTCAAAAGTTATACTCCTGTGTTGTTGAATTTAGTGGTTTAGATTTTGTTTGAATGTTAAGAAGATTTCAGTTTATTTACCAGGAACAAACAAAACATAATGTAAAAATAGTTTCCCAGAAACGATTTCCATCGTTCTCTTCTTCCCTTTCTCCCGCAGACTGACTGGTGTTTCATCTTGACAAGTTCTCTGAAGTTCTCTGTCATTCCATAGGAAAGCGGTCTGGCTTGGAGGTTGCAATCCCAGGGAATTTTTCATCAGCGGGGAAGTCTCCATCACTACAGAGGAATCAAGGGAGAAGTCAGTCCCGGGTAAGTGAGATGCTCCCCCTAAACACCAACACAGCAGTCGTGTACCTTTCAAGGGGTTCAGGGGCAAGATGGGCAAGGCATTTCTACTAACTCTTCTTAAGGATCATGGACAGTGTGCCCTATGCTACGAGGTAAGCGGTGACTGTTGTAATTCTTACTGGTGATCATTTCATGTCACTGATCCTTGGCTCTCTTTGTATCTCATAGGACTGTTGTAAGTCCAATACAAAATGAGTCTTCTTTTTAAAAAACTGAAATGTTTTACAAAGCCTAGCATTCTCATAGAGAGTCCTTTGAATTCTCCCCACTTTCCCGAGAGGCTAAGAACACTTCACACCATGAACTAGGAGAGGGGGTAGAGCCCTTTCTGATGAAATATAGAAACAAAGACAGAGTCTTAGCCTGCTTGCTCTCTGGACAGGATCTCGGACCACAAGGTCTTAAATCCTGGTATAAATGACGGAAGTGAGGACAGTTCAACTGGCACTCTCATAACAAGAGTTCTGAAACACCTTCCAAAGAGACTGTAGCAGTAGACGAGGGAAGGGAGTGCTACAGTGTGGTAGTACAGGGGGAATGCTCGGCTACAGCAGTGAAAAATGTGGTACCTATTGGTGTGCTCTTGGGGTTCTTGTACATGTAGCATAGATGACCTTTACAGTGTCCCTCCCACCTTCCCACCTGCATTAGGTGTTCTGTTTTTTTGTTTGTTTTTTTTTTTTAATTTACGTTTATTGATTGATTGATTGATTGAACTTATTTATTCTACGTATTTATTTTTTTGGCTGCACTGGGTCCTCATTGGTGTGCACGGGCTTTCTCTAGTTGCGGCTAGCGGGGTCTACTCTTGGTTGCGGTGTGCGGGCTTCTCATCGCGGTGGCCTCTCTTGTTGCGGAGCATGGGCTGTAGGCGCGTGGGCTTCGGTAGTTGCGGCTCACGGGCTCTGGAATGCTGGCTCAGTCGTTGTGGCACATGCGCTTAGTTGCTGCACGGCATGTGGGATCTTCGCAGACCGGGGCTCGAAGCCGTGTCCCCTGCATTGGCAGGCGCCACCAGGGAAGCCCTAGCTGTTCTTATATAGAGTCTAAAAACAGAGAGCACTGAGAGAAGGTAGTGGTTATTAAAGGCTCAGGATCTAAATTCTACCTGGCTCTACACCCCTTCCCAGCTGTCGATTTGACCCCGTTTGTGAATGCCGACCTCATTCTTCAACTTTCTCTGCCGTTTGTATACTCACCTTGAAAACTTGTTTCTGTGATGCGTTGAGCAGACACAGGGTGGCAGATTGCAGAGGTGGAAGCTGGTGGTCGGATATTTGTGGGCTGAATCTCCTTCAGTCCCATTCCCATTTCTGGTTGCGCAGAGGCCCTACTTCCTGTGTATGACGCGGAGCCATAGGATTGCGGGCAGGAGCCAAGTTCTCCATACAGTGAAGACCCCAGTGTGCCTTGGTTATAGTAATATACCTGGCTTCCTTCCTGGTAGGGAAGTGACAGGCGGCTATGCCCCTGATTTGTTCGTGGGCCTCCTGATACAGCAGTTCCCTTGGCTCTGGCCCTGTCGTCAGCTGCCCCTAGGAGGACTCTGAGCCCTAGCCACTTCTCTGGTAGATTTGCCTATTCCCCCACTATAATCACACCTGAATAAGGCAACTCAAACCTTTCAGAGATGTGTCGTGAACCTCTTGTTTTCTGAAATACCTATCTGGTGGTTGTGAGACTTAAGGCCAACCTCCCCGAGAGACTTTGTTTCTATTTCTCCTAGTAAACCTAGACTCATCTCCTGTCACCTTCAACTCTACTCCAATTGTGTTCTTTCAACCCAGACCCCTGACCCTGCTTTTTACTTCTGCCATTTCATCCTCACTCCTGCTTCCTTTCCTAAATCCATACGTCTCTTTTGGCCTTCCTAGCCCTGGGCCAAGTTCCTTCCTCTTTCCTCAGTTTTTACCCCTTTCCTTCATTCTCCCATCCAACTTTCAGGCCTTCCTTTCTCACGCCCCAGTTAGCAGCATCTCAGAATTCGAAAGGTTTATTACTCATCTATTAATTCTATTCCATTTACTTATTCGGTTCTATACCTATCTTACCTATGTATGGAAGAACCGCTGGTAGCCAAGGTGGCAGCAAGAATCCTAGCAGCTGTCACCTGACGTATCCGTAGTAGTCAGCAATTTCCATTTCTTTGTCCCTCTGGGTGAAAAATTGCAGCTTCCCCGAAGAGGTGTATCTGGCAGCATTCTCCCGTTGTTGTTGAGCCCGCCTCTTCATGGCCTCTCGCTCTGGCCTCTGCTCTTGTTCGATGGGCTTTGACATGACTGGCTCAGGCACGTTGGGTTCCCTCCATGGAACTCGTTGCTTGCTGAAGTCTTGGAGTAGAAGTTGGGTTTGGAGCTTGGGTGGGGACTGGCGCTTAGTCACAGCAGGGGGAACAGGCTCGCGCTGGAGAGAAGCGCCAGATGAAGTTTTGTAGGGTGCAGGCCTAGGAGCAGCAGGCTGAGGGACACGAGGCTGGGTATGGTTGGTCCAAGCCGGTTGGGTTGGGTTGGCCACAGTTGGCTGAGCTGGTTTGGCGGGACCTGGCAAAGAGGCAGGAGCTGGCTGGGATGAATTGACTGCAGCAGGTTGAGCTGAGTCAGTAGAACCAGGCTGGGCACGGTAAGCCACAGCAGGCCGATGTGAGGCCAGAGACTGTGGCCTCCGAGGAGCGGGTCGAGCTTGAGGCTTGTCCCAGGCAGAAAAAGGCAGAGGTATCAACTTGACCTTCCCAGGAGGAGGCCGCTCACACTGGGATGGAGATGGACACTCTGTTTCAGCACTGCTGTCTGGTTTCTGGGCTTGGACTTGCGTTTTCTCAGGCCTCTTACCCTCACGTGGGGTATGCCGCCGTGGCTGGATCGCTGGGGGTGGCTGGGGGTCTTTGGGGTTGCTTGAATTTCCCAAGAGCCGACAGGAAGAGAGCCCAGTTTTCGTCTCATTCTTCTTCCCCAGCGCATGAAGAACCTTCACAGACTCCAGCATGCGCACGCCAAGGGAGGTTCGAGGCTTTTGAAAGCTCTCTTGGCGAAGCTCAGTTTGGTGTTCCTTTCGCTTCGTGTTGGGGATTGCTGGCTTGTCTTCTGCCTTGACTTTGTTCCCTGACTGCTTGTTCTCTTCAGCCTTGTTTCTTCCTCTGGTCCTTTTGGTCTTTTCCTGCCCATGGCTCTCAGTTTTGCTGATCTTTCCGGATGCAGCTTTCTGAGGTTTGCCTTGAGAGTGCTTGGCCGTGTTCGCAGGAGCCCTGTCACTGACTGCAGCAGTGCATATAACCGCTTCTCCCCCTAACAGGCACTCTGGATCCTTTGGCTGGATTTTGGCCTTGGGAGCACCACCGATAGGCTCAGAGGCTTTCTGTTTGTTCTTCCTGGGTTGATCAGAGGGAACCTTTACGACACTTGGCTTTTCCTGCACCTGATTCACCTTAATGGCTCTGGTGTCTTCAGCTTTGATCACGTTGGGACCTTGGGATCGATCAAGATCTTTCCAAGAATTAAAGAGCTGGGGAAGGTGAATATCCTCCGCCAGTGTAGTAATGTCTGCAAGACCACTGCTAGGTTCAGTCCCATTTTCAAGTGTCCCTAGGTCCTGACGACTCAGGCTGTTCTCTCCCAGATCAGCATTTTCAGAACCAGGCTGCTCCTCTTGGCTGAGGGGATCGGTGCAGGCCAGCGGCTGGGGAATATCAGGGATTCCCAAAGGGAGTAGTGGAGGATCTTGGTTTTCTATTGGGATCTGGTAGGCCTCCAGAGGCTTTGACAGCTTGGTTTTGATATCCTCCACGTTCTTACTCTCTGTTTGTCCCTGGCTTGGAGCTGGAGGCAGGGCCAGGAGACGCCTGGCACTCTGGACTGGAGCTGTCACTGAAATGTCCCCAAGTTCAGATGGTGGGTTACTCTCAAGTATGTGACTGTTTCTGCTACTGCAGGACTTGGGGAGTTCTTGAGTTTGTGTCACACAAAACGTCTGGCTTGGAGGTTGCAATCCCAGGGAATTTTTCATCACCAGGGAAGTCTCCATCACTACAAAGGGATCAAGGGAGAAGTCAGTCCCTGGTAAATGAGATGCTCCCCCTAAACACCAACACAGCAGTCGTGTACCTTTCAAGGGGTTCAGGGGCAAGATGGGCAAGGCATTTCTACTAACTCTTCTTAAGGATCATGGACAGTGCCCTATGCTACGAGGTAAGCGGTGACTGTTGTAATGCTTAACTGGTGATCATTTCATGTCACTGATCCTTGGCTCTCTTTGTATCTCATAGGACTGTTGTAAGTCCAATACAAAATGAGTCTTCTTTTTAAACAACTGAAATGTTTTACAAAGCCTAGCATTCTCATATAGAGTCCTTTCAATTCTCCCCACTTTCCCGAGAGGCTAAGAACACTTCACACCATGAACTAGGAGAGGGGGTAGAGCCCTTTCTGATGAAATACAGAAACAAAGACAGAGTCTTAGCCTGCTTGCTCTCTGGACAGGATCTCGGACCACAAGGTCTTAAATCCTGGTATAAATGACGGAAGTGAGGACACTTCAACTGGCACTCTCATAACAAGAGTTCTGAGACACCTTCCAAAGAGACTGTAGCAGTAGACGAGGGAAGGGAGTGCTACAGTGTGGTAGTACAGGGGGAATGCTCGGCTACAGCAGTGAAAAATGTGGTACCTATTGGTGTGCTCTCGGGGTTCTTGTACATGTAGCATAGATGACCTTTACAGTGTCCCTGCCACCTTCCCACCTGCATTAGGTGTTCTTTTTGTTTTTTTGTTTTTTTTAATTGACGTTTATTTATTGATTGATTGTTTGAACTTATTTATTCTACGTATTTATTTTTTTGGCTGCACAGGGTCTTCATTGCTGTGCACGGGCTTTCTCTAGTTGCGGCTAGCGGGGTCTACTCTTGGTTGCGCTGTGCGGGCTTCTCTTGTTGCGGAGCATGCGCTCTAGGCGCGTGGGCTTCGGTAGTTGCGGCTCACGGGCTCTAGAATGCAGGCTCAGTCGTTGTGGCACATGGGCTTAGTTGCTCCACGGCATGTGGGATCTTCCCAGACCAGGGCTCGAACCCGTGTCCCCCGCATTGCATTGGCAGGCGGATTCTTAACCACGGCGCCACCAGGGAAGCCCTAGGTGTTCTTACATAGAGTCTAAAAACAGAGGGCACTGAGCGAAGGTAGTGGTTACTAAAGGCTCAGGATCTAAATTCTACCTGTCTCTACACCCCTTCCCAGCTGTCGATTTGACCCCATTTGTGAATGCCGACCTCATTCTTCAACTTTCTCTGCCGTTTGTATACTCACCTTGAAAACTTGTTTCTGTGATGCGTTGAGCAGACACAGGGTGGCAGATTGCAGAGGTGGAAGCTGGTGGTCGGATATTTGTGGGCTGAATCTCCTTCAGTCCCATTCCCATTTCTGGTTGCGCAGAGGCCCTACTTCCTGTGTATGACGCGGAGCCATAGGATTGCGGGCAGGAGCCAAGTTCTCCATACAGTGAAGACCCCAGTGTGCCTTGGTTATAGTAATATACCTGGCTTCCTTCCTGGTAGGGAAGTGACAGGCGGCTATGCCCCTGATTTGGAATCTGAGATGGTGCTCCCTGAGCAAGCCTGGCAGAAAGTGATGGATATAGAGGGACCATGTTATTGGCGTCTGAAGTTTTATCATACTGGGCTGCCATAAACATGGAGGAAGCAGCTGGGTGCCGGTCAGTGAGTGCCAGAGTAAAGTCTCCGAGTGAAGAGGAATTCTTTTCAGTGCTTCCTGTGATGTCCCACTCAAGAACACCTGGATAGGAAGGAGCTGAAGTGGAGATCTGGCTGTGGTCAGTAACTCCAGATAACATAGTCGTGCTGGAATGTTGGTAAAGGTAGGCACTACCCATGAGTGTCTGGAAAGAGGTACCGGTAGCCGATGCCGAACTGACGGCAGGGGCAGAGACTCTGGAGAAGTTGCAGACACTTCGTGTTAGGGAAGTTGCATTGCTCACCACAGGAAGAGAATGCTGCAGAGAATTTAGAGTTCCAAGTAGAGATGGATTTTGGAAATTTTCTGTAAGAACAAGAGGGTCATGAAAAACTCAGGGAGGTTGAGAAATTCTCACTACGTTTGAGGAACAGCATTATCTTAAGGTTCTTGCTCTCAGGACACCTCTACTATCGACCCTTCCTGAGAAACCCAAAATCAGACAGTTAATGATGGCTGTAAGGACTGAGCAGTTTTCCACTCTTCTGTATTAACTGCCTGTGCTCCCATCTTGGGCACAGATGGGCAGAAGAGCCAAGTGGTATGGTTCAGACATTGTTCTCTAGGCTGGAAGCAACCTTCTCCCTGCCCTGTCTTTCCCTTCAGCCTGCACTCGTACTGACTTCTATGCTATTTCCTAGACTGGAAGCATTTTAGAACTAGGAGGCCCTTAGAGAACTTTCTCTTTTTTCAGTCTCATTTCACGAGTAAGGAAACTGAGGCTCAGAGAGGTCGGGTTGACTTGTTCAAGTTCTCTCATTATGTTAGTGTCATTACCAGGTTTCAGAACCTAAGTATCCTGACTTCCTTGCCAGGACTCCACTCTGAGCATGATAGTGCCAGAAAGCAGGAGAAATAGAACTTATAATATAAGCATTTTTTTTGTCCATTAGAAAACAGTACGGCCATTACCATTGTCATCTTCAGTGTCTCCCTTTGCTTGTGCAGTTCCCACGCTATTACCTAGAGTTGACGTATAGCTCAGTCCAACTGGTGAACTGAAAGAGTCATTTTTGCCCTCTTCAAGCCTGGTTTCTCATCCTACCTCAAAATGATTACCCGAAAGTGGATTTCTTAAGTGCTTTTGGAAAGAGAAAAGTTATCTGATTACTTCAGATTACTCATCTATAAAGTGGTTATAACACCACCACCAATAATAATAGCAGTAATAATTAATAGATGAATAAGCTGATCTATTGCGTATGATTTATATGGAGGAAGATACAATAAGTTCTAGAAAGACAAAGAAAAATCATGAAAAACATGTTACGTAACGAAAAAGAAATCCATAGATATTAATGAAAACTGGGGTATGTGGGCAAGTATCAAAGCCTAATGAATTTACTAACAAATGACATTCTGTACCATACATGCAATATTATGAAAGTGAATTTTGCCCACTCTATTTTAGTGAATACTATTAACCAAAAAACACGATGGAGGTGATAGAGGTGAATGAATTCCTAGCCAATGCATACAGACAGAGACGATAAATCAGTAAAAAATGCACAACAAGCAACAGAATGCAACAAATGTGAATGTATAGGTAGCCACAACATATATAGACAAGTATTTCAATGAAAACCGGTACAAAGCAGACAGCAAAATAGTAAGTGTAAAAGAGTTTCATTATTGTGCTCATTCATATTTTTACCCAGCAAGTAACAGGTATTAAGCCTAGGAGAAATATATCTTTCCATGAATATAACTCATATAATAAGCAGAAAGGAAGCTTAAAAAGTATCAAGAAGGTTTTTGTATTTATCCTAGAACTTAGAATCATCTTCCACATCCAAGAAGACGACATCCCAAGACCTCAAAAAACCATCATCCCTAGAATCCAATTAAAAAAGATTTTCAAATGTAAGAAAATCCAAAGGACTCCACAACATTGTTTTAGATAAATGTGGATGTTTGTGTTTTCTTTTTTTCTCTTGCCGCGCCGCGTGGCCCTGGCCGTGAAAGCACCGAGTCCTAAAGCGCTGGACCGCCAGGGAATTCCCTAAATGGGGAATTAGAGATGTGGGGCTTGACTTTTTCTTTTTCTTCTCCGGTAGCTAAGATCTACAAGCGAACGATGGCTGTTGATCAATGTGCTCTCTGTGTTAGGAAGGAAATAACTGTAAAAATGAAAAGCAACCTTGCCTTAGAAGCTACATATCACACAAAGGAAATAGTCCTTCTGATTCAATGTAGAAGATATCATTTAAAATGTTTAATTGGTCAAATGTCTACCTAGTTTAAAAATTAGAAAGAATAGAACACTGAAAAGCAGCCCCCTAGATAACCACTTTGGTTTCTGGTTTCTAGGAAGCATCATTTCTAAAACATACTTCTAAAATGTTTCTATTCCAAACTGTCAAGTGCCAGCTGTATTCAGAGAGGCAATAAAAGAAAGAAAACGGAGTATGACTTTTCTGATAGGCTGCCCTTCCTGGTGATCCCCTGTTCTGGCCTTACTTTCCTTCTTAGTCTGTTAATGTAAGGATTTGCTACCATCAGCTTTGTTTTGCCCTGCTCTGAGCAGATTTCCCTCTGTGCTGTTTCTGCTTTAATTTAAAATCTTTGGCTCCCATCAACATTCCATGGCAAACTGCCTCTTTCTTGAGAGCTCCTCTATGCTTTCCCTCTTCATTCTTATATTTTTTTCCCATCTCTTGGTTCCTGTTGGCCTGTGCTAATGAAAACAATCCTAAACTTGCTTACGTTTGACTCTGTGCCTCCCTATATAGCCCAGTACTCTCCATCCTCTCTCCCTATTCTCTCTTTTCAACTAGTCGAAATACTAGTGGAGGGAGACCATTGGAGATGAAACATCTTGGTATATATCGCTAGTTTTCTGTGTCACCTGGCTTTTCTATGTTTCTGTTGAAACACTCTTTTGAGAAGTCTCTGATTTCATTTTCTACATGGGTACCCTTTAAGGCTCAATATTGGAAAAGAAGGGGATCAGAGTGATCAACCCAATGTGGTATCCTAACGTAACAGATAAGGAAAGCAGCAGGCTTTGTGAGGCAGTCAGTGATTTGTCCAAAGTCACACAGACAGTAAACGTCAAAGTCAAAACTGAAATTAGGTCTCCAGACTTGTAGTTCAATACTTTCCCTCATTATTCCACGCTATTTTGAATCTCCTCCTCAATTTAGGGGCAAAAGAAATCGAACGCAAAACTTTCCAAAGTTTCTTTTCTTACCTGACATGGTCAGAGAAGAGGAGACATCAACTGCAGGTACAAGGGATGAGGAGACAACACTAGAGGATGTCTGAGTGGCTGCAGCTGAACGGCGCACGTGTCCAGTACAAAGGTCACTGGTTACTGGTCCAAACGGCTCCACGGAAACCCCAAGACCTCTACCAAGTGGTAGTAGGTTTGGTAGGAGAGTGATGTCACAAAGCAGGCAGTTGAAAGGTATGAGCTAGCCAATAGGGAGGTCCGATCCCCAACAGGAGGGCGGGCTTGGGTGAAGAGAGCGTAGGAGAGCTAAAACAACCCCTCAATTTCTGAGCTCTGGGGAGGAAATCCTAGAAGACAGATTTACCTCCCCCAGGCTCTTCCATTAGGGAAATCATTGCAACATTTCTTACAGACGTTCATTAATATAATTAACTAACAGTTACTTATATTCTACAGAGTATTCTATTTTATGTATCATATACTTAGAGCTATATAGATCTTATTTAACTAGTATCCTTAGGAAGGAAAGAGCCATGTAGTTTGAACTATTACAGTTGTAACTTGGTTAAAGAGCAGGGTGAAGTTTGTTGAGTGTACCCTGTGGAGAATGTTGTGGTCCAAGGCTCTTCTCTTTTAGTTTCTTCTCCTTGACTCCTACCTTCCTTGGGCTGGGCTAGGCTGGGGGCCAGGTTGGACTTGCGACTTAACATTTCTCTTCCGCTTTCTTTTTTTTTTTTTTTCTTCCATTATGGGCATTGCTTCTAGGACAAGCCTTGGTCTTGCATTGGATGTTCCTTCCTGTCAACTTCCAGCAGCAGGAGTCTTCTTTTCAGTGCTTGATGCTTCACGAAATAGACTCTGCCCATTGGCAGCAAATACCAGAGAGCTAGGAGACAGAGCTGGTTGCAGACCTTTCCTCTTCCAGCCTTTGGTTGCAATTGTTTTGCCCATGATTTGCTAGCTCTAGTTCCTTGGGCCACACAGGTATCCTGCCATCCAGCTCTTTTTATATGTGAGAGACATTCTGAACACTGTCCCTCTTTCTTTGCACAGAAGTATATACAGTGTGGCAGTTACCGTAATCTCCTCCCCCTTGCAAACAGCCCCTCTAGAATCTCGGACCTCTAGGACTCTCTGTCTTGCATGCTTGGGTGCAAGGCCAAGCACAATGAAGAGGAGAATAATTAGAGAAAGAGGAGGACATTGGTGGAGAACTGGGAGCAGGTAAGGTGAAAGGGCACCGGAGAAAAGAGATGCATGTAGGTTTTTTGGTTTCTGTGGGAAACAAGTTGACACACTTGGGCCTCATTTTGTATTAACAGAACAGAGAGTTGTAGATATAAGTAGCTAGATCGTGCAGCAACTGCCATGAAGTCTGTACACTGAAGAGAACAGTCTCACATCTAGTTTTCATTTTGTTTTATGTCATATTACCTTATTTATAGCATTCACTGGTATGTTTGTAGAACGCAGATGTTTTCAAATGCTCTGGTTTTGTCTACATGGTTATTTCCTTGTCCTATTTGTAAGGAATCCAACATTGTAAGACATATTGCATGTTTTTCTCTTGACGATTGTTTACCTTGAAGCGTCATGAACTAACTTGAGCTGTTGGATTTTGTGGAGAAACTTTAAAAAGGGTCTGTGAAAAAGGCATTGTGGTGAGTCGCATTATGCACCCGAGCGTAAGGAGCAGATATCTGCCACCAGCCCAGCTTGGCCTGGATTGCCTCTGTGTTAGTTCCCCTGGTTAGTGCTTTTCTCCCTAACCACTCTTGTGACTGTGATAATGTGAGTTAAGGGCTGAGTTGCTAGTGATTTATGTGTGAGGTAGGCTGGTTTGAGGGAGGAAATCTATGGACCTAGTCATTTTCCTTGGTGGTAAGCTTTCAGGGGTGCAAAGATCGATCTTCCTGGGGACTTCTCTGGTACCAGGAAGTTATCGCATAGATGGGACCTCCAAAGACACACATTTAATTTTTAGGCCTGTTGTTCCTATTATGAGATGTGAGTTTCTTCACTGATGGGGATGCTGCTTATCTGAGAAGAAACTGTGAAAGGTGGTGTAGTATAGAGGTGTGGCTTAAGCTTTTAAGTTTTCTTCAAGGTTTTTCCCCTAAGCTTCATACTTCAGACGGCCTACTTACATGAGACTAGTATGTGATGTCAGGCTAACAACTTCCTAAATACCTGCAAGCCAGATCAGTGTCTCTTTTCTCTATATTCCCATGGAAATCAAGGGTCCCGCCGAATTTTCCATCGAAACAGTTGATTTGTGCTGTCTCTAGGAATTCTAAAGGGCGTACCGTTGCTTCCTAACCGGTGTCATTTGGGAGATCCCCCTCTGTACGTTCAAATGATTAATTTTGAGACTCTGCTCATGTGTGCAGTAAACCCTTTAATTCCCTAAGACCTTCCTTTCCTCCATCTCATACCCCATTAAGCCCGCCTCAGTTTATCTCCTGAATTTCTTTGGAATCTGTCAGCTCTCCCTCAACATCCTAATACTGAACTTGCCTGTCTGTTGCGATTAGGTCCTAACTAGTGTCCATATATCTTGTTTCCCTCCAATCCATTCTTCACACAAGAAAGCTTCAAAGCAAGTTGGAACATTGCTCATAAACATCGCTCACAAACATTGTTTTGAGAATAGAAAACACACTGGTGGCCTTTAAGACTCTGCGTGCTCTAGAATCCTCTCTGCTTCTCTAGCCCCATCTTGTGCCACGTTTGCCCTCACTTTCTATGCTTCAGATACACTGAATTAACCTTAGTTCTCACTCATCTGACAGAAGTCAGTTGAGAAATTATTTTTCACTGTGATTCCTAGCATTAAGGAATTTGATGATCAGGTTTTGTATGAGGACTAAAACTAAACTGGGAAGTGGAAGAATTGCGTTTCAACTGTTTCAGTCAACACGCATGTATTAATGATACCTAAGTATTGAACACCGGGCTAGGTTTCATGAGGGATACAGAAGTTCTGGCCATCTCTGGTTTTGGGTATCCCTTATTTGTTGAGACCTTTGCGTTGTTTGGTTGCCTTTTGTCTGTTTTCCAGATGGGAAAACAGGAACAAGGGAAGTATAGGTTATTACTAGGTGGGGTTGAACAAGTGGAGCAGCAAACTGCAAAGCAGAAAGAAGAGGGACGTACTATAGAGGGATGTGATTTCCATTTTCAAGGCGCCTGCGTCCTGTGCAGGGAGACAGCCTAACATAAAATGTGCCTAACAAAAGATCTATTGACTTCTTACTAAAAATCTCCAGTTCATATAACCCAGGGGTTTATACCTTCTCCTTTAAAAGTTCTATTCCTGGGACTTCCCTGGTGGTCCAGTGGTGAAGACTCTGCGCTTCCAATGCAGCAGGCGTGGGTTCAATCCCTGGTTGGGGAGCTAAGATCCCACATGCTGCGCAGCCAAAGAAATTTTTTTCAAAAGTTATACTCCTGTGTTGTTGAATTTAGTGGTTTAGATTTTGTTTGAATGTTAAGAAGATTTCAGTTTATTTACCAGGAACAAACAAAACATAATGTAAAAATAGTTTCCCAGAAACGATTTCCATCGTTCTCTTCTTCCCTTTCTCCCGCAGACTGACTGGTGTTTCATCTTGACAAGTTCTCTGAAGTTCTCTGTCATTCCATAGGAAAGCGGTCTGGCTTGGAGGTTGCAATCCCAGGGAATTTTTCATCAGCGGGGAAGTCTCCATCACTACAGAGGAATCAAGGTTGAAGTCAGTCCCGGGTAAGTGAGATGCTCCCCCTAAACACCAACACAGCAGTCGTGTACCTTTCAAGGGGTTCAGGGGCAAGATGGGCAAGGCATTTCTACTAACTCTTCTTAAGGATCATGGACAGTGTGCCCTATGCTACGAGGTAAGCGGTGACTGTTGTAATTCTTACTGGTGATCATTTCATGTCACTGATCCTTGGCTCTCTTTGTATCTCATAGGACTGTTGTAAGTCCAATACAAAATGAGTCTTCTTTTTAAAAAACTGAAATGTTTTACAAAGCCTAGCATTCTCATAGAGAGTCCTTTGAATTCTCCCCACTTTCCCGAGAGGCTAAGAACACTTCACACCATGAACTAGGAGAGGGGGTAGAGCCCTTTCTGATGAAATATAGAAACAAAGACAGAGTCTTAGCCTGCTTGCTCTCTGGACAGGATCTCGGACCACAAGGTCTTAAATCCTGGTATAAATGACGGAAGTGAGGACAGTTCAACTGGCACTCTCATAACAAGAGTTCTGAAACACCTTCCAAAGAGACTGTAGCAGTAGACGAGGGAAGGGAGTGCTACAGTGTGGTAGTACAGGGGGAATGCTCGGCTACAGCAGTGAAAAATGTGGTACCTATTGGTGTGCTCTTGGGGTTCTTGTACATGTAGCATAGATGACCTTTACAGTGTCCCTCCCACCTTCCCACCTGCATTAGGTGTTCTGTTTTTTTGTTTGTTTTTTTTTTTTAATTTACGTTTATTGATTGATTGATTGATTGAACTTATTTATTCTACGTATTTATTTTTTTGGCTGCACTGGGTCCTCATTGGTGTGCACGGGCTTTCTCTAGTTGCGGCTAGCGGGGTCTACTCTTGGTTGCGGTGTGCGGGCTTCTCATCGCGGTGGCCTCTCTTGTTGCGGAGCATGGGCTGTAGGCGCGTGGGCTTCGGTAGTTGCGGCTCACGGGCTCTGGAATGCAGGCTCAGTCGTTGTGGCACATGCGCTTAGTTGCTGCACGGCATGTGGGATCTTCGCAGACCGGGGCTCGAAGCCGTGTCCCCTGCATTGGCAGGCGCCACCAGGGAAGCCCTAGCTGTTCTTATATAGAGTCTAAAAACAGAGAGCACTGAGAGAAGGTAGTGGTTATTAAAGGCTCAGGATCTAAATTCTACCTGTCTCTACACCCCTTCCCAGCTGTCGATTTGACCCCGTTTGTGAATGCCGACCTCATTCTTCAACTTTCTCTGCCGTTTGTATACTCACCTTGAAAACTTGTTTCTGTGATGCGTTGAGCAGACACAGGGTGGCAGATTGCAGAGGTGGAAGCTGGTGGTCGGATATTTGTGGGCTGAATCTCCTTCAGTCCCATTCCCATTTCTGGTTGCGCAGAGGCCCTACTTCCTGTGTATGACGCGGAGCCATAGGATTGCGGGCAGGAGCCAAGTTCTCCATACAGTGAAGACCCCAGTGTGCCTTGGTTATAGTAATATACCTGGCTTCCTTCCTGGTAGGGAAGTGACAGGCGGCTATGCCCCTGATTTGTTCGTGGGCCTCCTGATACAGCAGTTCCCTTGGCTCTGGCCCTGTCGTCAGCTGCCCCTAGGAGGACTCTGAGCCCTAGCCACTTCTCTGGTAGATTTGCCTATTCCCCCACTATAATCACACCTGAATAAGGCAACTCAAACCTTTCAGAGATGTGTCGTGAACCTCTTGTTTTCTGAAATACCTATCTGGTGGTTGTGAGACTTAAGGCCAACCTCCCCGAGAGACTTTGTTTCTATTTCTCCTAGTAAACCTAGACTCATCTCCTGTCACCTTCAACTCTACTCCAATTGTGTTCTTTCAACCCAGACCCCTGACCCTGCTTTTTACTTCTGCCATTTCATCCTCACTCCTGCTTCCTTTCCTAAATCCATACGTCTCTTTTGGCCTTCCTAGCCCTGGGCCAAGTTCCTTCCTCTTTCCTCAGTTTTTACCCCTTTCCTTCATTCTCCCATCCAACTTTCAGGCCTTCCTTTCTCACGCCCCAGTTAGCAGCATCTCAAAATTCGAAAGGTTTATTACTCATCTATTAATTCTATTCCATTTACTTATTCGGTTCTATACCTATCTTACCTATGTATGGAAGAACCGCTGGTAGCCAAGGTGGCAGCAAGAATCCTAGCAGCTGTCACCTGACGTATCCGTAGTAGTCAGCAATTTCCATTTCTTTGTCCCTCTGGGTGAAAAATTGCAGCTTCCCCGAAGAGGTGTATCTGGCAGCATTCTCCCGTTGTTGTTGAGCCCGCCTCTTCATGGCCTCTCGCTCTGGCCTCTGCTCTTGTTCGATGGGCTTTGACATGACTGGCTCAGGCACGTTGGGTTCCCTCCATGGAACTCGTTGCTTGCTGAAGTCTTGGAGTAGAAGTTGGGTTTGGAGCTTGGGTGGGGACTGGCGCTTAGTCACAGCAGGGGGAACAGGCTCGCGCTGGAGAGAAGCGCCAGATGAAGTTTTGTAGGGTGCAGGCCTAGGAGCAGCAGGCTGAGGGACACGAGGCTGGGTATGGTTGGTCCAAGCCGGTTGGGTTGGGTTGGCCACAGTTGGCTGAGCTGGTTTGGCGGGACCTGGCAAAGAGGCAGGAGCTGGCTGGGATGAATTGACTGCAGCAGGTTGAGCTGAGTCAGTAGAACCAGGCTGGGCACGGTAAGCCACAGCAGGCCGATGTGAGGCCAGAGACTGTGGCCTCCGAGGAGCGGGTCGAGCTTGAGGCTTGTCCCAGGCAGAAAAAGGCAGAGGTATCAACTTGACCTTCCCAGGAGGAGGCCGCTCACACTGGGATGGAGATGGACACTCTGTTTCAGCACTGCTGTCTGGTTTCTGGGCTTGGACTTGCGTTTTCTCAGGCCTCTTACCCTCACGTGGGGTATGCCGCCGTGGCTGGATCGCTGGGGGTGGCTGGGGGTCTTTGGGGTTGCTTGAATTTCCCAAGAGCCGACAGGAAGAGAGCCCAGTTTTCGTCTCATTCTTCTTCCCCAGCGCATGAAGAACCTTCACAGACTCCAGCATGCGCACGCCAAGGGAGGTTCGAGGCTTTTGAAAGCTCTCTTGGCGAAGCTCAGTTTGGTGTTCCTTTCGCTTCGTGTTGGGGATTGCTGGCTTGTCTTCTGCCTTGACTTTGTTCCCTGACTGCTTGTTCTCTTCAGCCTTGTTTCTTCCTCTGGTCCTTTTGGTCTTTTCCTGCCCATGGCTCTCAGTTTTGCTGATCTTTCCGGATGCAGCTTTCTGAGGTTTGCCTTGAGAGTGCTTGGCCGTGTTCGCAGGAGCCCTGTCACTGACTGCAGCAGTGCATATAACCGCTTCTCCCCCTAACAGGCACTCTGGATCCTTTGGCTGGATTTTGGCCTTGGGAGCACCACCGATAGGCTCAGAGGCTTTCTGTTTGTTCTTCCTGGGTTGATCAGAGGGAACCTTTACGACACTTGGCTTTTCCTGCACCTGATTCACCTTAATGGCTCTGGTGTCTTCAGCTTTGATCACGTTGGGACCTTGGGATCGATCAAGATCTTTCCAAGAATTAAAGAGCTGGGGAAGGTGAATATCCTCCGCCAGTGTAGTAATGTCTGCAAGACCACTGCTAGGTTCAGTCCCATTTTCAAGTGTCCCTAGGTCCTGACGACTCAGGCTGTTCTCTCCCAGATCAGCATTTTCAGAACCAGGCTGCTCCTCTTGGCTGAGGGGATCGGTGCAGGCCAGCGGCTGGGGAATATCAGGGATTCCCAAAGGGAGTAGTGGAGGATCTTGGTTTTCTATTGGGATCTGGTAGGCCTCCAGAGGCTTTGACAGCTTGGTTTTGATATCCTCCACGTTCTTACTCTCTGTTTGTCCCTGGCTTGGAGCTGGAGGCAGGGCCAGGAGACGCCTGGCACTCTGGACTGGAGCTGTCACTGAAATGTCCCCAAGTTCAGATGGTGGGTTACTCTCAAGTATGTGACTGTTTCTGCTACTGCAGGACTTGGGGAGTTCTTGAGTTTGTGTCACACAAAACGTCTGGCTTGGAGGTTGCAATCCCAGGGAATTTTTCATCACCAGGGAAGTCTCCATCACTACAAAGGGATCAAGGGAGAAGTCAGTCCCTGGTAAATGAGATGCTCCCCCTAAACACCAACACAGCAGTCGTGTACCTTTCAAGGGGTTCAGGGGCAAGATGGGCAAGGCATTTCTACTAACTCTTCTTAAGGATCATGGACAGTGCCCTATGCTACGAGGTAAGCGGTGACTGTTGTAATGCTTAACTGGTGATCATTTCATGTCACTGATCCTTGGCTCTCTTTGTATCTCATAGGACTGTTGTAAGTCCAATACAAAATGAGTCTTCTTTTTAAACAACTGAAATGTTTTACAAAGCCTAGCATTCTCATATAGAGTCCTTTCAATTCTCCCCACTTTCCCGAGAGGCTAAGAACACTTCACACCATGAACTAGGAGAGGGGGTAGAGCCCTTTCTGATGAAATACAGAAACAAAGACAGAGTCTTAGCCTGCTTGCTCTCTGGACAGGATCTCGGACCACAAGGTCTTAAATCCTGGTATAAATGACGGAAGTGAGGACAGTTCAACTGGCACTCTCATAACAAGAGTTCTGAGACACCTTCCAAAGAGACTGTAGCAGTAGACGAGGGAAGGGAGTGCTACAGTGTGGTAGTACAGGGGGAATGCTCGGCTACAGCAGTGAAAAATGTGGTACCTATTGGTGTGCTCTCGGGGTTCTTGTACATGTAGCATAGATGACCTTTACAGTGTCCCTGCCACCTTCCCACCTGCATTAGGTGTTCTTTTTGTTTTTTTGTTTTTTTAATTGACGTTTATTTATTGATTGATTGTTTGAACTTATTTATTCTACGTATTTATTTTTTTGGCTGCACAGGGTCTTCATTGCTGTGCACGGGCTTTCTCTAGTTGCGGCTAGCGGGGTCTACTCTTGGTTGCGCTGTGCGGGCTTCTCTTGTTGCGGAGCATGCGCTCTAGGCGCGTGGGCTTCGGTAGTTGCGGCTCACGGGCTCTAGAATGCAGGCTCAGTCGTTGTGGCACATGGGCTTAGTTGCTCCACGGCATGTGGGATCTTCCCAGACCAGGGCTCGAACCCGTGTCCCCCGCATTGCATTGGCAGGCGGATTCTTAACCACGGCGCCACCAGGGAAGCCCTAGGTGTTCTTACATAGAGTCTAAAAACAGAGGGCACTGAGCGAAGGTAGTGGTTACTAAAGGCTCAGGATCTAAATTCTACCTGTCTCTACACCCCTTCCCAGCTGTCGATTTGACCCCATTTGTGAATGCCGACCTCATTCTTCAACTTTCTCTGCCGTTTGTATACTCACCTTGAAAACTTGTTTCTGTGATGCGTTGAGCAGACACAGGGTGGCAGATTGCAGAGGTGGAAGCTGGTGGTCGGATATTTGTGGGCTGAATCTCCTTCAGTCCCATTCCCATTTCTGGTTGCGCAGAGGCCCTACTTCCTGTGTATGACGCGGAGCCATAGGATTGCGGGCAGGAGCCAAGTTCTCCATACAGTGAAGACCCCAGTGTGCCTTGGTTATAGTAATATACCTGGCTTCCTTCCTGGTAGGGAAGTGACAGGCGGCTATGCCCCTGATTTGGAATCTGAGATGGTGCTCCCTGAGCAAGCCTGGCAGAAAGTGATGGATATAGAGGGACCATGTTATTGGCGTCTGAAGTTTTATCATACTGGGCTGCCATAAACATGGAGGAAGCAGCTGGGTGCCGGTCAGTGAGTGCCAGAGTAAAGTCTCCGAGTGAAGAGGAATTCTTTTCAGTGCTTCCTGTGATGTCCCACTCAAGAACACCTGGATAGGAAGGAGCTGAAGTGGAGATCTGGCTGTGGTCAGTAACTCCAGATAACATAGTCGTGCTGGAATGTTGGTAAAGGTAGGCACTACCCATGAGTGTCTGGAAAGAGGTACCGGTAGCCGATGCCGAACTGACGGCAGGGGCAGAGACTCTGGAGAAGTTGCAGACACTTCGTGTTAGGGAAGTTGCATTGCTCACCACAGGAAGACAATGCTGCAGAGAATTTAGAGTTCCAAGTAGAGATGGATTTTGGAAATTTTCTGTAAGAACAAGAGGGTCATGAAAAACTCAGGGAGGTTGAGAAATTCTCACTACGTTTGAGGAACAGCATTATCTTAAGGTTCTTGCTCTCAGGACACCTCTACTATCGACCCTTCCTGAGAAACCCAAAATCAGACAGTTAATGATGGCTGTAAGGACTGAGCAGTTTTCCACTCTTCTGTATTAACTGCCTGTGCTCCCATCTTGGGCACAGATGGGCAGAAGAGCCAAGTGGTATGGTTCAGACATTGTTCTCTAGGCTGGAAGCAACCTTCTCCCTGCCCTGTCTTTCCCTTCAGCCTGCACTCGTATTGACTTCTATGCTATTTCCTAGACTGGAAGCATTTTAGAACTAGGAGGCCCTTAGAGAACTTTCTCTTTTTTCAGTCTCATTTCACGAGTAAGGAAACTGAGGCTCAGAGAGGTCGGGTTGACTTGTTCAAGTTCTCTCATTATGTTAGTGTCATTACCAGGTTTCAGAACCTAAGTATCCTGACTTCCTTGCCAGGACTCCACTCTGAGCATGATAGTGCCAGAAAGCAGGAGAAATAGAACTTATAATATAAGCATTTTTTTTGTCCATTAGAAAACAGTACGGCCATTACCATTGTCATCTTCAGTGTCTCCCTTTGCTTGTGCAGTTCCCACGCTATTACCTAGAGTTGACGTATAGCTCAGTCCAACTGGTGAACTGAAAGAGTCATTTTTGCCCTCTTCAAGCCTGGTTTCTCATCCTACCTCAAAATGATTACCCGAAAGTGGATTTCTTAAGTGCTTTTGGAAAGAGAAAAGTTATCTGATTACTTCAGATTACTCATCTATAAAGTGGTTATAACACCACCACCAATAATAATAGCAGTAATAATTAATAGATGAATAAGCTGATCTATTGCGTATGATTTATATGGAGGAAGATACAATAAGTTCTAGAAAGACAAAGAAAAATCATGAAAAACATGTTACGTAACGAAAAAGAAATCCATAGATATTAATGAAAACTGGGGTATGTGGGCAAGTATCAAAGCCTAATGAATTTACTAACAAATGACATTCTGTACCATACATGCAATATTATGAAAGTGAATTTTGCCCACTCTATTTTAGTGAATACTATTAACCAAAAAACACGATGGAGGTGATAGAGGTGAATGAATTCCTAGCCAATGCATACAGACAGAGACGATAAATCAGTAAAAAATGCACAACAAGCAACAGAATGCAACAAATGTGAATGTATAGGTAGCCACAACATATGTAGACAAGTATTTCAATGAAAACCGGTACAAAGCAGACAGCAAAATAGTAAGTGTAAAAGAGTTTCATTATTGTGCTCATTCATATTTTTACCCAGCAAGTAACAGGTATTAAGCCTAGGAGAAATATATCTTTCCATGAATATAACTCATATAATAAGCAGAAAGGAAGCTTAAAAAGTATCAAGAAGGTTTTTGTATTTATCCTAGAACTTAGAATCATCTTCCACATCCAAGAAGATGACATCCCAAGACCTCAAAAAACCATCATCCCTAGAATCCAATTAAAAAAGATTTTCAAATGTAAGAAAATCCAAAGGACTCCACAACATTGTTTTAGATAAATGTGGATGTTTGTGTTTTCTTTTTTTCTTTTGCCGCGCCGCGTGGCCCTGGCCGTGAAAGCACCGAGTCCTAAAGCGCTGGACCGCCAGGGAATTCCCTAAATGGGGAATTAGAGATGTGGGGCTTGACTTTTTCTTTTTCTTCTCCGGTAGCTAAGATCTACAAGCGAACGATGGCTATTGATCAATGTGCTCTCTGTGTTAGGAAGGAAATAACTGTAAAAATGAAAAGCAACCTTGCCTTAGAAGCTACATATCACACAAAGGAAATAGTCCTTCTGATTCAATGTAGAAGATATCATTTAAAATGTTTAATTGGTCAAATGTCTACCTAGTTTAAAAATTAGAAAGAATAGAACACTGAAAAGCAGCCCCCTAGATAACCACTTTGGTTTCTGGTTTCTAGGAAGCATCATTTCTAAAACATACTTCTAAAATGTTTCTATTCCAAACTGTCAAGTGCCAGCTGTATTCAGAGAGGCAATAAAAGAAAGAAAACGGAGTATGACTTTTCTGATAGGCTGCCCTTCCTGGTGATCCCCTGTTCTGGCCTTACTTTCCTTCTTAGTCTGTTAATGTAAGGATTTGCTACCATCAGCTTTGTTTTGCCCTGCTCTGAGCAGATTTCCCTCTGTGCTGTTTCTGCTTTAATTTAAAATCTTTGGCTCCCATCAACATTCCATGGCAAACTGCCTCTTTCTTGAGAGCTCCTCTATGCTTTCCCTCTTCATTCTTATATTTTTTTCCCATCTCTTGGTTCCTGTTGGCCTGTGCTAATGAAAACAATCCTAAACTTGCTTACGTTTGACTCTGTGCCTCCCTATATAGCCCAGTACTCTCCATCCTCTCTCCCTATTCTCTCTTTTCAACTAGTCGAAATACTAGTGGAGGGAGACCATTGGAGATGAAACATCTTGGTATATATCGCTAGTTTTCTGTGTCACCTGGCTTTTCTATGTTTCTGTTGAAACACTCTTTTGAGAAGTCTCTGATTTCATTTTCTACATGGGTACCCTTTAAGGCTCAATATTGGAAAAGAAGGGGATCAGAGTGATCAACCCAATGTGGTATCCTAACGTAACAGATAAGGAAAGCAGCAGGCTTTGTGAGGCAGTCAGTGATTTGTCCAAAGTCACACAGACAGTAAACGTCAAAGTCAAAACTGAAATTAGGTCTCCAGACTTGTAGTTCAATACTTTCCCTCATTATTCCACGCTATTTTGAATCTCCTCCTCAATTTAGGGGCAAAAGAAATCGAACGCAAAACTTTCCAAAGTTTCTTTTCTTACCTGACATGGTCAGAGAAGAGGAGACATCAACTGCAGGTACAAGGGATGAGGAGACAACACTAGAGGATGTCTGAGTGGCTGCAGCTGAACGGCGCACGTGTCCAGTACAAAGGTCACTGGTTACTGGTCCAAACGGCTCCACGGAAACCCCAAGACCTCTACCAAGTGGTAGTAGGTTTGGT
This sequence comes from Balaenoptera physalus, assembly GCF_965194825.1. Lineage (NCBI taxonomy): Eukaryota > Metazoa > Chordata > Mammalia > Artiodactyla > Balaenopteridae > Balaenoptera > Balaenoptera physalus. The sequence goes on from NC_138894.1 coordinate 33,864,404, forward strand.
AGGAGAGTGATGTCACAAAGCAGGCAGTTGAAAGGTATGAGCTAGCCAATAGGGAGGTCCGATCCCCAACAGGAGGGCGGGCTTGGGTGAAGAGAGCGTAGGAGAGCTAAAACAACCCCTCAATTTCTGAGCTCTGGGGAGGAAATCCTAGAAGACAGATTTACCTCCCCCAGGCTCTTCCATTAGGGAAATCATTGCAACATTTCTTACAGACGTTCATTAATATAATTAACTAACAGTTACTTATATTCTACAGAGTATTCTATTTTATGTATCATATACTTAGAGCTATATAGATCTTATTTAACTAGTATCCTTAGGAAGGAAAGAGCCATGTAGTTTGAACTATTACAGTTGTAACTTGGTTAAAGAGCAGGGTGAAGTTTGTTGAGTGTACCCTGTGGAGAATGTTGTGGTCCAAGGCTCTTCTCTTTTAGTTTCTTCTCCTTGACTCCTACCTTCCTTGGGCTGGGCTAGGCTGGGGGCCAGGTTGGACTTGCGACTTAACATTTCTCTTCCGCTTTCTTTTTTTTTTTTTTTCTTCCATTATGGGCATTGCTTCTAGGACAAGCCTTGGTCTTGCATTGGATGTTCCTTCCTGTCAACTTCCAGCAGCAGGAGTCTTCTTTTCAGTGCTTGATGCTTCACGAAATAGACTCTGCCCATTGGCAGCAAATACCAGAGAGCCAGGAGACAGAGCTGGTTGCAGACCTTTCCTCTTCCAGCCTTTGGTTGCAATTGTTTTGCCCATGATTTGCTAGCTCTAGTTCCTTGGGCCACACAGGTATCCTGCCATCCAGCTCTTTTTATATGTGAGAGACATTCTGAACACTGTCCCTCTTTCTTTGCACAGAAGTATATACAGTGTGGCAGTTACCGTAATCTCCTCCCCCTTGCAAACAGCCCCTCTAGAATCTCGGACCTCTAGGACTCTCTGTCTTGCATGCTTGGGTGCAAGGCCAAGCACAATGAAGAGGAGAATAATTAGAGAAAGAGGAGGACATTGGTGGAGAACTGGGAGCAGGTAAGGTGAAAGGGCACCGGAGAAAAGAGATGCATGTAGGTTTTTTGGTTTCTGTGGGAAACAAGTTGACACACTTGGGCCTCATTTTGTATTAACAGAACAGAGAGTTGTAGATATAAGTAGCTAGATCGTGCAGCAACTGCCATGAAGTCTGTACACTGAAGAGAACAGTCTCACATCTAGTTTTCATTTTGTTTTATGTCATATTACCTTATTTATAGCATTCACTGGTATGTTTGTAGAACGCAGATGTTTTCAAATGCTCTGGTTTTGTCTACATGGTTATTTCCTTGTCCTATTTGTAAGGAATCCAACATTGTAAGACATATTGCATGTTTTTCTCTTGACGATTGTTTACCTTGAAGCGTCATGAACTAACTTGAGCTGTTGGATTTTGTGGAGAAACTTTAAAAAGGGTCTGTGAAAAAGGCATTGTGGTGAGTCGCATTATGCACCCGAGCGTAAGGAGCAGATATCTGCCACCAGCCCAGCTTGGCCTGGATTGCCTCTGTGTTAGTTCCCCTGGTTAGTGCTTTTCTCCCTAACCACTCTTGTGACTGTGATAATGTGAGTTAAGGGCTGAGTTGCTAGTGATTTATGTGTGAGGTAGGCTGGTTTGAGGGAGGAAATCTATGGACCTAGTCATTTTCCTTGGTGGTAAGCTTTCAGGGGTGCAAAGATCGATCTTCCTGGGGACTTCTCTGGTACCAGGAAGATATCGCATAGATGGGACCTCCAAAGACACACATTTAATTTTTAGGCCTGTTGTTCCTATTATGAGATGTGAGTTTCTTCACTGATGGGGATGCTGCTTATCTGAGAAGAAACTGTGAAAGGTGGTGTAGTATAGAGGTGTGGCTTAAGCTTTTAAGTTTTCTTCAAGGTTTTTCCCCTAAGCTTCATACTTCAGACGGCCTACTTACATGAGACTAGTATGTGATGTCAGGCTAACAACTTCCTAAATACCTGCAAGCCAGATCAGTGTCTCTTTTCTCTATATTCCCATGGAAATCAAGGGTCCCGCCGAATTTTCCATCGAAACAGTTGATTTGTGCTGTCTCTAGGAATTCTAAAGGGCGTACCGTTGCTTCCTAACCGGTGTCATTTGGGAGATCCCCCTCTGTACGTTCAAATGATTAATTTTGAGACTCTGCTCATGTGTGCAGTAAACCCTTTAATTCCCTAAGACCTTCCTTTCCTCCATCTCATACCCCATTAAGCCCGCCTCAGTTTATCTCCTGAATTTCTTTGGAATCTGTCAGCTCTCCCTCAACATCCTAATACTGAACTTGCCTGTCTGTTGCGATTAGGTCCTAACTAGTGTCCATATATCTTGTTTCCCTCCAATCCATTCTTCACACAAGAAAGCTTCAAAGCAAGTTGGAACATTGCTCATAAACATCGCTCACAAACATTGTTTTGAGAATAGAAAACACACTGGTGGCCTTTAAGACTCTGCGTGCTCTAGAATCCTCTCTGCTTCTCTAGCCCCATCTTGTGCCACGTTTGCCCTCACTTTCTATGCTTCAGATACACTGAATTAACCTTAGTTCTCACTCATCTGACAGAAGTCAGTTGAGAAATTATTTTTCACTGTGATTCCTAGCATTAAGGAATTTGATGATCAGGTTTTGTATGAGGACTAAAACTAAACTGGGAAGTGGAAGAATTGCGTTTCAACTGTTTCAGTCAACACGCATGTATTAATGATACCTAAGTATTGAACACCGGGCTAGGTTTCATGAGGGATACAGAAGTTCTGGCCATCTCTGGTTTTGGGTATCCCTTATTTGTTGAGACCTTTGCGTTGTTTGGTTGCCTTTTGTCTGTTTTCCAGATGGGAAAACAGGAACAAGGGAAGTATAGGTTATTACTAGGTGGGGTTGAACAAGTGGAGCAGCAAACTGCAAAGCAGAAAGAAGAGGGACGTACTATAGAGGGATGTGATTTCCATTTTCAAGGCGCCTGCGTCCTGTGCAGGGAGACAGCCTAACATAAAATGTGCCTAACAAAAGATCTATTGACTTCTTACTAAAAATCTCCAGTTCATATAACCCAGGGGTTTATACCTTCTCCTTTAAAAGTTCTATTCCTGGGACTTCCCTGGTGGTCCAGTGGTGAAGACTCTGCGCTTCCAATGCAGCAGGCGTGGGTTCAATCCCTGGTTGGGGAGCTAAGATCCCACATGCTGCGCAGCCAAAGAAATTTTTTTCAAAAGTTATACTCCTGTGTTGTTGAATTTAGTGGTTTAGATTTTGTTTGAATGTTAAGAAGATTTCAGTTTATTTACCAGGAACAAACAAAACATAATGTAAAAATAGTTTCCCAGAAACGATTTCCATCGTTCTCTTCTTCCCTTTCTCCCGCAGACTGACTGGTGTTTCATCTTGACAAGTTCTCTGAAGTTCTCTGTCATTCCATAGGAAAGCGGTCTGGCTTGGAGGTTGCAATCCCAGGGAATTTTTCATCAGCGGGGAAGTCTCCATCACTACAGAGGAATCAAGGTTGAAGTCAGTCCCGGGTAAGTGAGATGCTCCCCCTAAACACCAACACAGCAGTCGTGTACCTTTCAAGGGGTTCAGGGGCAAGATGGGCAAGGCATTTCTACTAACTCTTCTTAAGGATCATGGACAGTGTGCCCTATGCTACGAGGTAAGCGGTGACTGTTGTAATTCTTACTGGTGATCATTTCATGTCACTGATCCTTGGCTCTCTTTGTATCTCATAGGACTGTTGTAAGTCCAATACAAAATGAGTCTTCTTTTTAAAAAACTGAAATGTTTTACAAAGCCTAGCATTCTCATAGAGAGTCCTTTGAATTCTCCCCACTTTCCCGAGAGGCTAAGAACACTTCACACCATGAACTAGGAGAGGGGGTAGAGCCCTTTCTGATGAAATATAGAAACAAAGACAGAGTCTTAGCCTGCTTGCTCTCTGGACAGGATCTCGGACCACAAGGTCTTAAATCCTGGTATAAATGACGGAAGTGAGGACAGTTCAACTGGCACTCTCATAACAAGAGTTCTGAAACACCTTCCAAAGAGACTGTAGCAGTAGACGAGGGAAGGGAGTGCTACAGTGTGGTAGTACAGGGGGAATGCTCGGCTACAGCAGTGAAAAATGTGGTACCTATTGGTGTGCTCTTGGGGTTCTTGTACATGTAGCATAGATGACCTTTACAGTGTCCCTCCCACCTTCCCACCTGCATTAGGTGTTCTGTTTTTTTGTTTGTTTTTTTTTTTTAATTTACGTTTATTGATTGATTGATTGATTGAACTTATTTATTCTACGTATTTATTTTTTTGGCTGCACTGGGTCCTCATTGGTGTGCACGGGCTTTCTCTAGTTGCGGCTAGCGGGGTCTACTCTTGGTTGCGGTGTGCGGGCTTCTCATCGCGGTGGCCTCTCTTGTTGCGGAGCATGGGCTGTAGGCGCGTGGGCTTCGGTAGTTGCGGCTCACGGGCTCTGGAATGCAGGCTCAGTCGTTGTGGCACATGCGCTTAGTTGCTGCACGGCATGTGGGATCTTCGCAGACCGGGGCTCGAAGCCGTGTCCCCTGCATTGGCAGGCGCCACCAGGGAAGCCCTAGCTGTTCTTATATAGAGTCTAAAAACAGAGAGCACTGAGAGAAGGTAGTGGTTATTAAAGGCTCAGGATCTAAATTCTACCTGTCTCTACACCCCTTCCCAGCTGTCGATTTGACCCCGTTTGTGAATGCCGACCTCATTCTTCAACTTTCTCTGCCGTTTGTATACTCACCTTGAAAACTTGTTTCTGTGATGCGTTGAGCAGACACAGGGTGGCAGATTGCAGAGGTGGAAGCTGGTGGTCGGATATTTGTGGGCTGAATCTCCTTCAGTCCCATTCCCATTTCTGGTTGCGCAGAGGCCCTACTTCCTGTGTATGACGCGGAGCCATAGGATTGCGGGCAGGAGCCAAGTTCTCCATACAGTGAAGACCCCAGTGTGCCTTGGTTATAGTAATATACCTGGCTTCCTTCCTGGTAGGGAAGTGACAGGCGGCTATGCCCCTGATTTGTTCGTGGGCCTCCTGATACAGCAGTTCCCTTGGCTCTGGCCCTGTCGTCAGCTGCCCCTAGGAGGACTCTGAGCCCTAGCCACTTCTCTGGTAGATTTGCCTATTCCCCCACTATAATCACACCTGAATAAGGCAACTCAAACCTTTCAGAGATGTGTCGTGAACCTCTTGTTTTCTGAAATACCTATCTGGTGGTTGTGAGACTTAAGGCCAACCTCCCCGAGAGACTTTGTTTCTATTTCTCCTAGTAAACCTAGACTCATCTCCTGTCACCTTCAACTCTACTCCAATTGTGTTCTTTCAACCCAGACCCCTGACCCTGCTTTTTACTTCTGCCATTTCATCCTCACTCCTGCTTCCTTTCCTAAATCCATACGTCTCTTTTGGCCTTCCTAGCCCTGGGCCAAGTTCCTTCCTCTTTCCTCAGTTTTTACCCCTTTCCTTCATTCTCCCATCCAACTTTCAGGCCTTCCTTTCTCACGCCCCAGTTAGCAGCATCTCAAAATTCGAAAGGTTTATTACTCATCTATTAATTCTATTCCATTTACTTATTCGGTTCTATACCTATCTTACCTATGTATGGAAGAACCGCTGGTAGCCAAGGTGGCAGCAAGAATCCTAGCAGCTGTCACCTGACGTATCCGTAGTAGTCAGCAATTTCCATTTCTTTGTCCCTCTGGGTGAAAAATTGCAGCTTCCCCGAAGAGGTGTATCTGGCAGCATTCTCCCGTTGTTGTTGAGCCCGCCTCTTCATGGCCTCTCGCTCTGGCCTCTGCTCTTGTTCGATGGGCTTTGACATGACTGGCTCAGGCACGTTGGGTTCCCTCCATGGAACTCGTTGCTTGCTGAAGTCTTGGAGTAGAAGTTGGGTTTGGAGCTTGGGTGGGGACTGGCGCTTAGTCACAGCAGGGGGAACAGGCTCGCGCTGGAGAGAAGCGCCAGATGAAGTTTTGTAGGGTGCAGGCCTAGGAGCAGCAGGCTGAGGGACACGAGGCTGGGTATGGTTGGTCCAAGCCGGTTGGGTTGGGTTGGCCACAGTTGGCTGAGCTGGTTTGGCGGGACCTGGCAAAGAGGCAGGAGCTGGCTGGGATGAATTGACTGCAGCAGGTTGAGCTGAGTCAGTAGAACCAGGCTGGGCACGGTAAGCCACAGCAGGCCGATGTGAGGCCAGAGACTGTGGCCTCCGAGGAGCGGGTCGAGCTTGAGGCTTGTCCCAGGCAGAAAAAGGCAGAGGTATCAACTTGACCTTCCCAGGAGGAGGCCGCTCACACTGGGATGGAGATGGACACTCTGTTTCAGCACTGCTGTCTGGTTTCTGGGCTTGGACTTGCGTTTTCTCAGGCCTCTTACCCTCACGTGGGGTATGCCGCCGTGGCTGGATCGCTGGGGGTGGCTGGGGGTCTTTGGGGTTGCTTGAATTTCCCAAGAGCCGACAGGAAGAGAGCCCAGTTTTCGTCTCATTCTTCTTCCCCAGCGCATGAAGAACCTTCACAGACTCCAGCATGCGCACGCCAAGGGAGGTTCGAGGCTTTTGAAAGCTCTCTTGGCGAAGCTCAGTTTGGTGTTCCTTTCGCTTCGTGTTGGGGATTGCTGGCTTGTCTTCTGCCTTGACTTTGTTCCCTGACTGCTTGTTCTCTTCAGCCTTGTTTCTTCCTCTGGTCCTTTTGGTCTTTTCCTGCCCATGGCTCTCAGTTTTGCTGATCTTTCCGGATGCAGCTTTCTGAGGTTTGCCTTGAGAGTGCTTGGCCGTGTTCGCAGGAGCCCTGTCACTGACTGCAGCAGTGCATATAACCGCTTCTCCCCCTAACAGGCACTCTGGATCCTTTGGCTGGATTTTGGCCTTGGGAGCACCACCGATAGGCTCAGAGGCTTTCTGTTTGTTCTTCCTGGGTTGATCAGAGGGAACCTTTACGACACTTGGCTTTTCCTGCACCTGATTCACCTTAATGGCTCTGGTGTCTTCAGCTTTGATCACGTTGGGACCTTGGGATCGATCAAGATCTTTCCAAGAATTAAAGAGCTGGGGAAGGTGAATATCCTCCGCCAGTGTAGTAATGTCTGCAAGACCACTGCTAGGTTCAGTCCCATTTTCAAGTGTCCCTAGGTCCTGACGACTCAGGCTGTTCTCTCCCAGATCAGCATTTTCAGAACCAGGCTGCTCCTCTTGGCTGAGGGGATCGGTGCAGGCCAGCGGCTGGGGAATATCAGGGATTCCCAAAGGGAGTAGTGGAGGATCTTGGTTTTCTATTGGGATCTGGTAGGCCTCCAGAGGCTTTGACAGCTTGGTTTTGATATCCTCCACGTTCTTACTCTCTGTTTGTCCCTGGCTTGGAGCTGGAGGCAGGGCCAGGAGACGCCTGGCACTCTGGACTGGAGCTGTCACTGAAATGTCCCCAAGTTCAGATGGTGGGTTACTCTCAAGTATGTGACTGTTTCTGCTACTGCAGGACTTGGGGAGTTCTTGAGTTTGTGTCACACAAAACGTCTGGCTTGGAGGTTGCAATCCCAGGGAATTTTTCATCACCAGGGAAGTCTCCATCACTACAAAGGGATCAAGGGAGAAGTCAGTCCCTGGTAAATGAGATGCTCCCCCTAAACACCAACACAGCAGTCGTGTACCTTTCAAGGGGTTCAGGGGCAAGATGGGCAAGGCATTTCTACTAACTCTTCTTAAGGATCATGGACAGTGCCCTATGCTACGAGGTAAGCGGTGACTGTTGTAATGCTTAACTGGTGATCATTTCATGTCACTGATCCTTGGCTCTCTTTGTATCTCATAGGACTGTTGTAAGTCCAATACAAAATGAGTCTTCTTTTTAAACAACTGAAATGTTTTACAAAGCCTAGCATTCTCATATAGAGTCCTTTCAATTCTCCCCACTTTCCCGAGAGGCTAAGAACACTTCACACCATGAACTAGGAGAGGGGGTAGAGCCCTTTCTGATGAAATACAGAAACAAAGACAGAGTCTTAGCCTGCTTGCTCTCTGGACAGGATCTCGGACCACAAGGTCTTAAATCCTGGTATAAATGACGGAAGTGAGGACAGTTCAACTGGCACTCTCATAACAAGAGTTCTGAGACACCTTCCAAAGAGACTGTAGCAGTAGACGAGGGAAGGGAGTGCTACAGTGTGGTAGTACAGGGGGAATGCTCGGCTACAGCAGTGAAAAATGTGGTACCTATTGGTGTGCTCTCGGGGTTCTTGTACATGTAGCATAGATGACCTTTACAGTGTCCCTGCCACCTTCCCACCTGCATTAGGTGTTCTTTTTGTTTTTTTGTTTTTTTAATTGACGTTTATTTATTGATTGATTGTTTGAACTTATTTATTCTACGTATTTATTTTTTTGGCTGCACAGGGTCTTCATTGCTGTGCACGGGCTTTCTCTAGTTGCGGCTAGCGGGGTCTACTCTTGGTTGCGCTGTGCGGGCTTCTCTTGTTGCGGAGCATGCGCTCTAGGCGCGTGGGCTTCGGTAGTTGCGGCTCACGGGCTCTAGAATGCAGGCTCAGTCGTTGTGGCACATGGGCTTAGTTGCTCCACGGCATGTGGGATCTTCCCAGACCAGGGCTCGAACCCGTGTCCCCCGCATTGCATTGGCAGGCGGATTCTTAACCACGGCGCCACCAGGGAAGCCCTAGGTGTTCTTACATAGAGTCTAAAAACAGAGGGCACTGAGCGAAGGTAGTGGTTACTAAAGGCTCAGGATCTAAATTCTACCTGTCTCTACACCCCTTCCCAGCTGTCGATTTGACCCCATTTGTGAATGCCGACCTCATTCTTCAACTTTCTCTGCCGTTTGTATACTCACCTTGAAAACTTGTTTCTGTGATGCGTTGAGCAGACACAGGGTGGCAGATTGCAGAGGTGGAAGCTGGTGGTCGGATATTTGTGGGCTGAATCTCCTTCAGTCCCATTCCCATTTCTGGTTGCGCAGAGGCCCTACTTCCTGTGTATGACGCGGAGCCATAGGATTGCGGGCAGGAGCCAAGTTCTCCATACAGTGAAGACCCCAGTGTGCCTTGGTTATAGTAATATACCTGGCTTCCTTCCTGGTAGGGAAGTGACAGGCGGCTATGCCCCTGATTTGGAATCTGAGATGGTGCTCCCTGAGCAAGCCTGGCAGAAAGTGATGGATATAGAGGGACCATGTTATTGGCGTCTGAAGTTTTATCATACTGGGCTGCCATAAACATGGAGGAAGCAGCTGGGTGCCGGTCAGTGAGTGCCAGAGTAAAGTCTCCGAGTGAAGAGGAATTCTTTTCAGTGCTTCCTGTGATGTCCCACTCAAGAACACCTGGATAGGAAGGAGCTGAAGTGGAGATCTGGCTGTGGTCAGTAACTCCAGATAACATAGTCGTGCTGGAATGTTGGTAAAGGTAGGCACTACCCATGAGTGTCTGGAAAGAGGTACCGGTAGCCGATGCCGAACTGACGGCAGGGGCAGAGACTCTGGAGAAGTTGCAGACACTTCGTGTTAGGGAAGTTGCATTGCTCACCACAGGAAGACAATGCTGCAGAGAATTTAGAGTTCCAAGTAGAGATGGATTTTGGAAATTTTCTGTAAGAACAAGAGGGTCATGAAAAACTCAGGGAGGTTGAGAAATTCTCACTACGTTTGAGGAACAGCATTATCTTAAGGTTCTTGCTCTCAGGACACCTCTACTATCGACCCTTCCTGAGAAACCCAAAATCAGACAGTTAATGATGGCTGTAAGGACTGAGCAGTTTTCCACTCTTCTGTATTAACTGCCTGTGCTCCCATCTTGGGCACAGATGGGCAGAAGAGCCAAGTGGTATGGTTCAGACATTGTTCTCTAGGCTGGAAGCAACCTTCTCCCTGCCCTGTCTTTCCCTTCAGCCTGCACTCGTATTGACTTCTATGCTATTTCCTAGACTGGAAGCATTTTAGAACTAGGAGGCCCTTAGAGAACTTTCTCTTTTTTCAGTCTCATTTCACGAGTAAGGAAACTGAGGCTCAGAGAGGTCGGGTTGACTTGTTCAAGTTCTCTCATTATGTTAGTGTCATTACCAGGTTTCAGAACCTAAGTATCCTGACTTCCTTGCCAGGACTCCACTCTGAGCATGATAGTGCCAGAAAGCAGGAGAAATAGAACTTATAATATAAGCATTTTTTTTGTCCATTAGAAAACAGTACGGCCATTACCATTGTCATCTTCAGTGTCTCCCTTTGCTTGTGCAGTTCCCACGCTATTACCTAGAGTTGACGTATAGCTCAGTCCAACTGGTGAACTGAAAGAGTCATTTTTGCCCTCTTCAAGCCTGGTTTCTCATCCTACCTCAAAATGATTACCCGAAAGTGGATTTCTTAAGTGCTTTTGGAAAGAGAAAAGTTATCTGATTACTTCAGATTACTCATCTATAAAGTGGTTATAACACCACCACCAATAATAATAGCAGTAATAATTAATAGATGAATAAGCTGATCTATTGCGTATGATTTATATGGAGGAAGATACAATAAGTTCTAGAAAGACAAAGAAAAATCATGAAAAACATGTTACGTAACGAAAAAGAAATCCATAGATATTAATGAAAACTGGGGTATGTGGGCAAGTATCAAAGCCTAATGAATTTACTAACAAATGACATTCTGTACCATACATGCAATATTATGAAAGTGAATTTTGCCCACTCTATTTTAGTGAATACTATTAACCAAAAAACACGATGGAGGTGATAGAGGTGAATGAATTCCTAGCCAATGCATACAGACAGAGACGATAAATCAGTAAAAAATGCACAACAAGCAACAGAATGCAACAAATGTGAATGTATAGGTAGCCACAACATATGTAGACAAGTATTTCAATGAAAACCGGTACAAAGCAGACAGCAAAATAGTAAGTGTAAAAGAGTTTCATTATTGTGCTCATTCATATTTTTACCCAGCAAGTAACAGGTATTAAGCCTAGGAGAAATATATCTTTCCATGAATATAACTCATATAATAAGCAGAAAGGAAGCTTAAAAAGTATCAAGAAGGTTTTTGTATTTATCCTAGAACTTAGAATCATCTTCCACATCCAAGAAGATGACATCCCAAGACCTCAAAAAACCATCATCCCTAGAATCCAATTAAAAAAGATTTTCAAATGTAAGAAAATCCAAAGGACTCCACAACATTGTTTTAGATAAATGTGGATGTTTGTGTTTTCTTTTTTTCTTTTGCCGCGCCGCGTGGCCCTGGCCGTGAAAGCACCGAGTCCTAAAGCGCTGGACCGCCAGGGAATTCCCTAAATGGGGAATTAGAGATGTGGGGCTTGACTTTTTCTTTTTCTTCTCCGGTAGCTAAGATCTACAAGCGAACGATGGCTATTGATCAATGTGCTCTCTGTGTTAGGAAGGAAATAACTGTAAAAATGAAAAGCAACCTTGCCTTAGAAGCTACATATCACACAAAGGAAATAGTCCTTCTGATTCAATGTAGAAGATATCATTTAAAATGTTTAATTGGTCAAATGTCTACCTAGTTTAAAAATTAGAAAGAATAGAACACTGAAAAGCAGCCCCCTAGATAACCACTTTGGTTTCTGGTTTCTAGGAAGCATCATTTCTAAAACATACTTCTAAAATGTTTCTATTCCAAACTGTCAAGTGCCAGCTGTATTCAGAGAGGCAATAAAAGAAAGAAAACGGAGTATGACTTTTCTGATAGGCTGCCCTTCCTGGTGATCCCCTGTTCTGGCCTTACTTTCCTTCTTAGTCTGTTAATGTAAGGATTTGCTACCATCAGCTTTGTTTTGCCCTGCTCTGAGCAGATTTCCCTCTGTGCTGTTTCTGCTTTAATTTAAAATCTTTGGCTCCCATCAACATTCCATGGCAAACTGCCTCTTTCTTGAGAGCTCCTCTATGCTTTCCCTCTTCATTCTTATATTTTTTTCCCATCTCTTGGTTCCTGTTGGCCTGTGCTAATGAAAACAATCCTAAACTTGCTTACGTTTGACTCTGTGCCTCCCTATATAGCCCAGTACTCTCCATCCTCTCTCCCTATTCTCTCTTTTCAACTAGTCGAAATACTAGTGGAGGGAGACCATTGGAGATGAAACATCTTGGTATATATCGCTAGTTTTCTGTGTCACCTGGCTTTTCTATGTTTCTGTTGAAACACTCTTTTGAGAAGTCTCTGATTTCATTTTCTACATGGGTACCCTTTAAGGCTCAATATTGGAAAAGAAGGGGATCAGAGTGATCAACCCAATGTGGTATCCTAACGTAACAGATAAGGAAAGCAGCAGGCTTTGTGAGGCAGTCAGTGATTTGTCCAAAGTCACACAGACAGTAAACGTCAAAGTCAAAACTGAAATTAGGTCTCCAGACTTGTAGTTCAATACTTTCCCTCATTATTCCACGCTATTTTGAATCTCCTCCTCAATTTAGGGGCAAAAGAAATCGAACGCAAAACTTTCCAAAGTTTCTTTTCTTACCTGACATGGTCAGAGAAGAGGAGACATCAACTGCAGGTACAAGGGATGAGGAGACAACACTAGAGGATGTCTGAGTGGCTGCAGCTGAACGGCGCACGTGTCCAGTACAAAGGTCACTGGTTACTGGTCCAAACGGCTCCACGGAAACCCCAAGACCTCTACCAAGTGGTAGTAGGTTTGGTAGGAGAGTGATGTCACAAAGCAGGCAGTTGAAAGGTATGAGCTAGCCAATAGGGAGGTCCGATCCCCAACAGGAGGGCGGGCTTGGGTGAAGAGAGCGTAGGAGAGCTAAAACAACCCCTCAATTTCTGAGCTCTGGGGAGGAAATCCTAGAAGACAGATTTACCTCCCCCAGGCTCTTCCATTAGGGAAATCATTGCAACATTTCTTACAGACGTTCATTAATATAATTAACTAACAGTTACTTATATTCTACAGAGTATTCTATTTTATGTATCATATACTTAGAGCTATATAGATCTTATTTAACTAGTATCCTTAGGAAGGAAAGAGCCATGTAGTTTGAACTATTACAGTTGTAACTTGGTTAAAGAGCAGGGTGAAGTTTGTTGAGTGTACCCTGTGGAGAATGTTGTGGTCCAAGGCTCTTCTCTTTTAGTTTCTTCTCCTTGACTCCTACCTTCCTTGGGCTGGGCTAGGCTGGGGGCCAGGTTGGACTTGCGACTTAACATTTCTCTTCCGCTTTCTTTTTTTTTTTTTTTCTTCCATTATGGGCATTGCTTCTAGGACAAGCCTTGGTCTTGCATTGGATGTTCCTTCCTGTCAACTTCCAGCAGCAGGAGTCTTCTTTTCAGTGCTTGATGCTTCACGAAATAGACTCTGCCCATTGGCAGCAAATACCAGAGAGCCAGGAGACAGAGCTGGTTGCAGACCTTTCCTCTTCCAGCCTTTGGTTGCAATTGTTTTGCCCATGATTTGCTAGCTCTAGTTCCTTGGGCCACACAGGTATCCTGCCATCCAGCTCTTTTTATATGTGAGAGACATTCTGAACACTGTCCCTCTTTCTTTGCACAGAAGTATATACAGTGTGGCAGTTACCGTAATCTCCTCCCCCTTGCAAACAGCCCCTCTAGAATCTCGGACCTCTAGGACTCTCTGTCTTGCATGCTTGGGTGCAAGGCCAAGCACAATGAAGAGGAGAATAATTAGAGAAAGAGGAGGACATTGGTGGAGAACTGGGAGCAGGTAAGGTGAAAGGGCACCGGAGAAAAGAGATGCATGTAGGTTTTTTGGTTTCTGTGGGAAACAAGTTGACACACTTGGGCCTCATTTTGTATTAACAGAACAGAGAGTTGTAGATATAAGTAGCTAGATCGTGCAGCAACTGCCATGAAGTCTGTACACTGAAGAGAACAGTCTCACATCTAGTTTTCATTTTGTTTTATGTCATATTACCTTATTTATAGCATTCACTGGTATGTTTGTAGAACGCAGATGTTTTCAAATGCTCTGGTTTTGTCTACATGGTTATTTCCTTGTCCTATTTGTAAGGAATCCAACATTGTAAGACATATTGCATGTTTTTCTCTTGACGATTGTTTACCTTGAAGCGTCATGAACTAACTTGAGCTGTTGGATTTTGTGGAGAAACTTTAAAAAGGGTCTGTGAAAAAGGCATTGTGGTGAGTCGCATTATGCACCCGAGCGTAAGGAGCAGATATCTGCCACCAGCCCAGCTTGGCCTGGATTGCCTCTGTGTTAGTTCCCCTGGTTAGTGCTTTTCTCCCTAACCACTCTTGTGACTGTGATAATGTGAGTTAAGGGCTGAGTTGCTAGTGATTTATGTGTGAGGTAGGCTGGTTTGAGGGAGGAAATCTATGGACCTAGTCATTTTCCTTGGTGGTAAGCTTTCAGGGGTGCAAAGATCGATCTTCCTGGGGACTTCTCTGGTACCAGGAAGATATCGCATAGATGGGACCTCCAAAGACACACATTTAATTTTTAGGCCTGTTGTTCCTATTATGAGATGTGAGTTTCTTCACTGATGGGGATGCTGCTTATCTGAGAAGAAACTGTGAAAGGTGGTGTAGTATAGAGGTGTGGCTTAAGCTTTTAAGTTTTCTTCAAGGTTTTTCCCCTAAGCTTCATACTTCAGACGGCCTACTTACATGAGACTAGTATGTGATGTCAGGCTAACAACTTCCTAAATACCTGCAAGCCAGATCAGTGTCTCTTTTCTCTATATTCCCATGGAAATCAAGGGTCCCGCCGAATTTTCCATCGAAACAGTTGATTTGTGCTGTCTCTAGGAATTCTAAAGGGCGTACCGTTGCTTCCTAACCGGTGTCATTTGGGAGATCCCCCTCTGTACGTTCAAATGATTAATTTTGAGACTCTGCTCATGTGTGCAGTAAACCCTTTAATTCCCTAAGACCTTCCTTTCCTCCATCTCATACCCCATTAAGCCCGCCTCAGTTTATCTCCTGAATTTCTTTGGAATCTGTCAGCTCTCCCTCAACATCCTAATACTGAACTTGCCTGTCTGTTGCGATTAGGTCCTAACTAGTGTCCATATATCTTGTTTCCCTCCAATCCATTCTTCACACAAGAAAGCTTCAAAGCAAGTTGGAACATTGCTCATAAACATCGCTCACAAACATTGTTTTGAGAATAGAAAACACACTGGTGGCCTTTAAGACTCTGCGTGCTCTAGAATCCTCTCTGCTTCTCTAGCCCCATCTTGTGCCACGTTTGCCCTCACTTTCTATGCTTCAGATACACTGAATTAACCTTAGTTCTCACTCATCTGACAGAAGTCAGTTGAGAAATTATTTTTCACTGTGATTCCTAGCATTAAGGAATTTGATGATCAGGTTTTGTATGAGGACTAAAACTAAACTGGGAAGTGGAAGAATTGCGTTTCAACTGTTTCAGTCAACACGCATGTATTAATGATACCTAAGTATTGAACACCGGGCTAGGTTTCATGAGGGATACAGAAGTTCTGGCCATCTCTGGTTTTGGGTATCCCTTATTTGTTGAGACCTTTGCGTTGTTTGGTTGCCTTTTGTCTGTTTTCCAGATGGGAAAACAGGAACAAGGGAAGTATAGGTTATTACTAGGTGGGGTTGAACAAGTGGAGCAGCAAACTGCAAAGCAGAAAGAAGAGGGACGTACTATAGAGGGATGTGATTTCCATTTTCAAGGCGCCTGCGTCCTGTGCAGGGAGACAGCCTAACATAAAATGTGCCTAACAAAAGATCTATTGACTTCTTACTAAAAATCTCCAGTTCATATAACCCAGGGGTTTATACCTTCTCCTTTAAAAGTTCTATTCCTGGGACTTCCCTGGTGGTCCAGTGGTGAAGACTCTGCGCTTCCAATGCAGCAGGCGTGGGTTCAATCCCTGGTTGGGGAGCTAAGATCCCACATGCTGCGCAGCCAAAGAAATTTTTTTCAAAAGTTATACTCCTGTGTTGTTGAATTTAGTGGTTTAGATTTTGTTTGAATGTTAAGAAGATTTCAGTTTATTTACCAGGAACAAACAAAACATAATGTAAAAATAGTTTCCCAGAAACGATTTCCATCGTTCTCTTCTTCCCTTTCTCCCGCAGACTGACTGGTGTTTCATCTTGACAAGTTCTCTGAAGTTCTCTGTCATTCCATAGGAAAGCGGTCTGGCTTGGAGGTTGCAATCCCAGGGAATTTTTCATCAGCGGGGAAGTCTCCATCACTACAGAGGAATCAAGGTTGAAGTCAGTCCCGGGTAAGTGAGATGCTCCCCCTAAACACCAACACAGCAGTCGTGTACCTTTCAAGGGGTTCAGGGGCAAGATGGGCAAGGCATTTCTACTAACTCTTCTTAAGGATCATGGACAGTGTGCCCTATGCTACGAGGTAAGCGGTGACTGTTGTAATTCTTACTGGTGATCATTTCATGTCACTGATCCTTGGCTCTCTTTGTATCTCATAGGACTGTTGTAAGTCCAATACAAAATGAGTCTTCTTTTTAAAAAACTGAAATGTTTTACAAAGCCTAGCATTCTCATAGAGAGTCCTTTGAATTCTCCCCACTTTCCCGAGAGGCTAAGAACACTTCACACCATGAACTAGGAGAGGGGGTAGAGCCCTTTCTGATGAAATATAGAAACAAAGACAGAGTCTTAGCCTGCTTGCTCTCTGGACAGGATCTCGGACCACAAGGTCTTAAATCCTGGTATAAATGACGGAAGTGAGGACAGTTCAACTGGCACTCTCATAACAAGAGTTCTGAAACACCTTCCAAAGAGACTGTAGCAGTAGACGAGGGAAGGGAGTGCTACAGTGTGGTAGTACAGGGGGAATGCTCGGCTACAGCAGTGAAAAATGTGGTACCTATTGGTGTGCTCTTGGGGTTCTTGTACATGTAGCATAGATGACCTTTACAGTGTCCCTCCCACCTTCCCACCTGCATTAGGTGTTCTGTTTTTTTGTTTGTTTTTTTTTTTTAATTTACGTTTATTGATTGATTGATTGATTGAACTTATTTATTCTACGTATTTATTTTTTTGGCTGCACTGGGTCCTCATTGGTGTGCACGGGCTTTCTCTAGTTGCGGCTAGCGGGGTCTACTCTTGGTTGCGGTGTGCGGGCTTCTCATCGCGGTGGCCTCTCTTGTTGCGGAGCATGGGCTGTAGGCGCGTGGGCTTCGGTAGTTGCGGCTCACGGGCTCTGGAATGCAGGCTCAGTCGTTGTGGCACATGCGCTTAGTTGCTGCACGGCATGTGGGATCTTCGCAGACCGGGGCTCGAAGCCGTGTCCCCTGCATTGGCAGGCGCCACCAGGGAAGCCCTAGCTGTTCTTATATAGAGTCTAAAAACAGAGAGCACTGAGAGAAGGTAGTGGTTATTAAAGGCTCAGGATCTAAATTCTACCTGTCTCTACACCCCTTCCCAGCTGTCGATTTGACCCCGTTTGTGAATGCCGACCTCATTCTTCAACTTTCTCTGCCGTTTGTATACTCACCTTGAAAACTTGTTTCTGTGATGCGTTGAGCAGACACAGGGTGGCAGATTGCAGAGGTGGAAGCTGGTGGTCGGATATTTGTGGGCTGAATCTCCTTCAGTCCCATTCCCATTTCTGGTTGCGCAGAGGCCCTACTTCCTGTGTATGACGCGGAGCCATAGGATTGCGGGCAGGAGCCAAGTTCTCCATACAGTGAAGACCCCAGTGTGCCTTGGTTATAGTAATATACCTGGCTTCCTTCCTGGTAGGGAAGTGACAGGCGGCTATGCCCCTGATTTGTTCGTGGGCCTCCTGATGCAGCAGTTCCCTTGGCTCTGGCCCTGTCGTCAGCTGCCCCTAGGAGGACTCTGAGCCCTAGCCACTTCTCTGGTAGATTTGCCTATTCCCCCACTATAATCACACCTGAATAAGGCAACTCAAACCTTTCAGAGATGTGTCGTGAACCTCTTGTTTTCTGAAATACCTATCTGGTGGTTGTGAGACTTAAGGCCAACCTCCCCGAGAGACTTTGTTTCTATTTCTCCTAGTAAACCTAGACTCATCTCCTGTCACCTTCAACTCTACTCCAATTGTGTTCTTTCAACCCAGACCCCTGACCCTGCTTTTTACTTCTGCCATTTCATCCTCACTCCTGCTTCCTTTCCTAAATCCATACGTCTCTTTTGGCCTTCCTAGCCCTGGGCCAAGTTCCTTCCTCTTTCCTCAGTTTTTACCCCTTTCCTTCATTCTCCCATCCAACTTTCAGGCCTTCCTTTCTCACGCCCCAGTTAGCAGCATCTCAAAATTCGAAAGGTTTATTACTCATCTATTAATTCTATTCCATTTACTTATTCGGTTCTATACCTATCTTACCTATGTATGGAAGAACCGCTGGTAGCCAAGGTGGCAGCAAGAATCCTAGCAGCTGTCACCTGACGTATCCGTAGTAGTCAGCAATTTCCATTTCTTTGTCCCTCTGGGTGAAAAATTGCAGCTTCCCCGAAGAGGTGTATCTGGCAGCATTCTCCCGTTGTTGTTGAGCCCGCCTCTTCATGGCCTCTCGCTCTGGCCTCTGCTCTTGTTCGATGGGCTTTGACATGACTGGCTCAGGCACGTTGGGTTCCCTCCATGGAACTCGTTGCTTGCTGAAGTCTTGGAGTAGAAGTTGGGTTTGGAGCTTGGGTGGGGACTGGCGCTTAGTCACAGCAGGGGGAACAGGCTCGCGCTGGAGAGAAGCGCCAGATGAAGTTTTGTAGGGTGCAGGCCTAGGAGCAGCAGGCTGAGGGACACGAGGCTGGGTATGGTTGGTCCAAGCCGGTTGGGTTGGGTTGGCCACAGTTGGCTGAGCTGGTTTGGCGGGACCTGGCAAAGAGGCAGGAGCTGGCTGGGATGAATTGACTGCAGCAGGTTGAGCTGAGTCAGTAGAACCAGGCTGGGCACGGTAAGCCACAGCAGGCCGATGTGAGGCCAGAGACTGTGGCCTCCGAGGAGCGGGTCGAGCTTGAGGCTTGTCCCAGGCAGAAAAAGGCAGAGGTATCAACTTGACCTTCCCAGGAGGAGGCCGCTCACACTGGGATGGAGATGGACACTCTGTTTCAGCACTGCTGTCTGCTTTCTGGGCTTGGACTTGCGTTTTCTCAGGCCTCTTACCCTCACGTGGGGTATGCCGCCGTGGCTGGATCGCTGGGGGTGGCTGGGGGTCTTTGGGGTTGCTTGAATTTCCCAAGAGCCGACAGGAAGAGAGCCCAGTTTTCGTCTCATTCTTCTTCCCCAGCGCATGAAGAACCTTCACAGACTCCAGCATGCGCACGCCAAGGGAGGTTCGAGGCTTTTGAAAGCTCTCTTGGCGAAGCTCAGTTTGGTGTTCCTTTCGCTTCGTGTTGGGGATTGCTGGCTTGTCTTCTGCCTTGACTTTGTTCCCTGACTGCTTGTTCTCTTCAGCCTTGTTTCTTCCTCTGGTCCTTTTGGTCTTTTCCTGCCCATGGCTCTCAGTTTTGCTGATCTTTCCGGATGCAGCTTTCTGAGGTTTGCCTTGAGAGTGCTTGGCCGTGTTCGCAGGAGCCCTGTCACTGACTGCAGCAGTGCATATAACCGCTTCTCCCCCTAACAGGCACTCTGGATCCTTTGGCTGGATTTTGGCCTTGGGAGCACCACCGATAGGCTCAGAGGCTTTCTGTTTGTTCTTCCTGGGTTGATCAGAGGGAACCTTTACGACACTTGGCTTTTCCTGCACCTGATTCACCTTAATGGCTCTGGTGTCTTCAGCTTTGATCACGTTGGGACCTTGGGATCGATCAAGATCTTTCCAAGAATTAAAGAGCTGGGGAAGGTGAATATCCTCCGCCAGTGTAGTAATGTCTGCAAGACCACTGCTAGGTTCAGTCCCATTTTCAAGTGTCCCTAGGTCCTGACGACTCAGGCTGTTCTCTCCCAGATCAGCATTTTCAGAACCAGGCTGCTCCTCTTGGCTGAGGGGATCGGTGCAGGCCAGCGGCTGGGGAATATCAGGGATTCCCAAAGGGAGTAGTGGAGGATCTTGGTTTTCTATTGGGATCTGGTAGGCCTCCAGAGGCTTTGACAGCTTGGTTTTGATATCCTCCACGTTCTTACTCTCTGTTTGTCCCTGGCTTGGAGCTGGAGGCAGGGCCAGGAGACGCCTGGCACTCTGGACTGGAGCTGTCACTGAAATGTCCCCAAGTTCAGATGGTGGGTTACTCTCAAGTATGTGACTGTTTCTGCTACTGCAGGACTTGGGGAGTTCTTGAGTTTGTGTCACACAAAACGTCTGGCTTGGAGGTTGCAATCCCAGGGAATTTTTCATCACCAGGGAAGTCTCCATCACTACAAAGGGATCAAGGGAGAAGTCAGTCCCTGGTAAATGAGATGCTCCCCCTAAACACCAACACAGCAGTCGTGTACCTTTCAAGGGGTTCAGGGGCAAGATGGGCAAGGCATTTCTACTAACTCTTCTTAAGGATCATGGACAGTGCCCTATGCTACGAGGTAAGCGGTGACTGTTGTAATGCTTAACTGGTGATCATTTCATGTCACTGATCCTTGGCTCTCTTTGTATCTCATAGGACTGTTGTAAGTCCAATACAAAATGAGTCTTCTTTTTAAACAACTGAAATGTTTTACAAAGCCTAGCATTCTCATATAGAGTCCTTTCAATTCTCCCCACTTTCCCGAGAGGCTAAGAACACTTCACACCATGAACTAGGAGAGGGGGTAGAGCCCTTTCTGATGAAATACAGAAACAAAGACAGAGTCTTAGCCTGCTTGCTCTCTGGACAGGATCTCGGACCACAAGGTCTTAAATCCTGGTATAAATGACGGAAGTGAGGACACTTCAACTGGCACTCTCATAACAAGAGTTCTGAGACACCTTCCAAAGAGACTGTAGCAGTAGACGAGGGAAGGGAGTGCTACAGTGTGGTAGTACAGGGGGAATGCTCGGCTACAGCAGTGAAAAATGTGGTACCTATTGGTGTGCTCTCGGGGTTCTTGTACATGTAGCATAGATGACCTTTACAGTGTCCCTGCCACCTTCCCACCTGCATTAGGTGTTCTTTTTGTTTTTTTGTTTTTTTAATTGACGTTTATTTATTGATTGATTGTTTGAACTTATTTATTCTACGTATTTATTTTTTTGGCTGCACAGGGTCTTCATTGCTGTGCACGGGCTTTCTCTAGTTGCGGCTAGCGGGGTCTACTCTTGGTTGCGCTGTGCGGGCTTCTCTTGTTGCGGAGCATGCGCTCTAGGCGCGTGGGCTTCGGTAGTTGCGGCTCACGGGCTCTAGAATGCAGGCTCAGTCGTTGTGGCACATGGGCTTAGTTGCTCCACGGCATGTGGGATCTTCCCAGACCAGGGCTCGAACCCGTGTCCCCCGCATTGCATTGGCAGGCGGATTCTTAACCACGGCGCCACCAGGGAAGCCCTAGGTGTTCTTACATAGAGTCTAAAAACAGAGGGCACTGAGCGAAGGTAGTGGTTACTAAAGGCTCAGGATCTAAATTCTACCTGTCTCTACACCCCTTCCCAGCTGTCGATTTGACCCCATTTGTGAATGCCGACCTCATTCTTCAACTTTCTCTGCCGTTTGTATACTCACCTTGAAAACTTGTTTCTGTGATGCGTTGAGCAGACACAGGGTGGCAGATTGCAGAGGTGGAAGCTGGTGGTCGGATATTTGTGGGCTGAATCTCCTTCAGTCCCATTCCCATTTCTGGTTGCGCAGAGGCCCTACTTCCTGTGTATGACGCGGAGCCATAGGATTGCGGGCAGGAGCCAAGTTCTCCATACAGTGAAGACCCCAGTGTGCCTTGGTTATAGTAATATACCTGGCTTCCTTCCTGGTAGGGAAGTGACAGGCGGCTATGCCCCTGATTTGGAATCTGAGATGGTGCTCCCTGAGCAAGCCTGGCAGAAAGTGATGGATATAGAGGGACCATGTTATTGGCGTCTGAAGTTTTATCATACTGGGCTGCCATAAACATGGAGGAAGCAGCTGGGTGCCGGTCAGTGAGTGCCAGAGTAAAGTCTCCGAGTGAAGAGGAATTCTTTTCAGTGCTTCCTGTGATGTCCCACTCAAGAACACCTGGATAGGAAGGAGCTGAAGTGGAGATCTGGCTGTGGTCAGTAACTCCAGATAACATAGTCGTGCTGGAATGTTGGTAAAGGTAGGCACTACCCATGAGTGTCTGGAAAGAGGTACCGGTAGCCGATGCCGAACTGACGGCAGGGGCAGAGACTCTGGAGAAGTTGCAGACACTTCGTGTTAGGGAAGTTGCATTGCTCACCACAGGAAGACAATGCTGCAGAGAATTTAGAGTTCCAAGTAGAGATGGATTTTGGAAATTTTCTGTAAGAACAAGAGGGTCATGAAAAACTCAGGGAGGTTGAGAAATTCTCACTACGTTTGAGGAACAGCATTATCTTAAGGTTCTTGCTCTCAGGACACCTCTACTATCGACCCTTCCTGAGAAACCCAAAATCAGACAGTTAATGATGGCTGTAAGGACTGAGCAGTTTTCCACTCTTCTGTATTAACTGCCTGTGCTCCCATCTTGGGCACAGATGGGCAGAAGAGCCAAGTGGTATGGTTCAGACATTGTTCTCTAGGCTGGAAGCAACCTTCTCCCTGCCCTGTCTTTCCCTTCAGCCTGCACTCGTACTGACTTCTATGCTATTTCCTAGACTGGAAGCATTTTAGAACTAGGAGGCCCTTAGAGAACTTTCTCTTTTTTCAGTCTCATTTCACGAGTAAGGAAACTGAGGCTCAGAGAGGTCGGGTTGACTTGTTCAAGTTCTCTCATTATGTTAGTGTCATTACCAGGTTTCAGAACCTAAGTATCCTGACTTCCTTGCCAGGACTCCACTCTGAGCATGATAGTGCCAGAACGCAGGAGAAATAGAACTTATAATATAAGCATTTTTTTTGTCCATTAGAAAACAGTACGGCCATTACCATTGTCATCTTCATTGTCTCCCTTTGCTTGTGCAGTTCCCACGCTATTACCTAGAGTTGACGTATAGCTCAGTCCAACTGGTGAACTGAAAGAGTCATTTTTGCCCTCTTCAAGCCTGGTTTCTCATCCTACCTCAAAATGATTACCCGAAAGTGGATTTCTTAAGTGCTTTTGGAAAGAGAAAAGTTATCTGATTACTTCAGATTACTCATCTATAAAGTGGTTATAACACCACCACCAATAATAATAGCAGTAATAATTAATAGATGAATAAGCTGATCTATTGCGTATGATTTATATGGAGGAAGATACAATAAGTTCTAGAAAGACAAAGAAAAATCATGAAAAACATGTTACGTAACGAAAAAGAAATCCATAGATATTAATGAAAACTGGGGTATGTGGGCAAGTATCAAAGCCTAATGAATTTACTAACAAATGACATTCTGTACCATACATGCAATATTATGAAAGTGAATTTTGCCCACTCTATTTTAGTGAATACTATTAACCAAAAAACACGATGGAGGTGATAGAGGTGAATGAATTCCTAGCCAATGCATACAGACAGAGACGATAAATCAGTAAAAAATGCACAACAAGCAACAGAATGCAACAAATGTGAATGTATAGGTAGCCACAACATATGTAGACAAGTATTTCAATGAAAACCGGTACAAAGCAGACAGCAAAATAGTAAGTGTAAAAGAGTTTCATTATTGTGCTCATTCATATTTTTACCCAGCAAGTAACAGGTATTAAGCCTAGGAGAAATATATCTTTCCATGAATATAACTCATATAATAAGCAGAAAGGAAGCTTAAAAAGTATCAAGAAGGTTTTTGTATTTATCCTAGAACTTAGAATCATCTTCCACATCCAAGAAGATGACATCCCAAGACCTCAAAAAACCATCATCCCTAGAATCCAATTAAAAAAGATTTTCAAATGTAAGAAAATCCAAAGGACTCCACAACATTGTTTTAGATAAATGTGGATGTTTGTGTTTTCTTTTTTTCTTTTGCCGCGCCGCGTGGCCCTGGCCGTGAAAGCACCGAGTCCTAAAGCGCTGGACCGCCAGGGAATTCCCTAAATGGGGAATTAGAGATGTGGGGCTTGACTTTTTCTTTTTCTTCTCCGGTAGCTAAGATCTACAAGCGAACGATGGCTATTGATCAATGTGCTCTCTGTGTTAGGAAGGAAATAACTGTAAAAATGAAAAGCAACCTTGCCTTAGAAGCTACATATCACACAAAGGAAATAGTCCTTCTGATTCAATGTAGAAGATATCATTTAAAATGTTTAATTGGTCAAATGTCTACCTAGTTTAAAAATTAGAAAGAATAGAACACTGAAAAGCAGCCCCCTAGATAACCACTTTGGTTTCTGGTTTCTAGGAAGCATCATTTCTAAAACATACTTCTAAAATGTTTCTATTCCAAACTGTCAAGTGCCAGCTGTATTCAGAGAGGCAATAAAAGAAAGAAAACGGAGTATGACTTTTCTGATAGGCTGCCCTTCCTGGTGATCCCCTGTTCTGGCCTTACTTTCCTTCTTAGTCTGTTAATGTAAGGATTTGCTACCATCAGCTTTGTTTTGCCCTGCTCTGAGCAGATTTCCCTCTGTGCTGTTTCTGCTTTAATTTAAAATCTTTGGCTCCCATCAACATTCCATGGCAAACTGCCTCTTTCTTGAGAGCTCCTCTATGCTTTCCCTCTTCATTCTTATATTTTTTTCCCATCTCTTGGTTCCTGTTGGCCTGTGCTAATGAAAACAATCCTAAACTTGCTTACGTTTGACTCTGTGCCTCCCTATATAGCCCAGTACTCTCCATCCTCTCTCCCTATTCTCTCTTTTCAACTAGTCGAAATACTAGTGGAGGGAGACCATTGGAGATGAAACATCTTGGTATATATCGCTAGTTTTCTGTGTCACCTGGCTTTTCTATGTTTCTGTTGAAACACTCTTTTGAGAAGTCTCTGATTTCATTTTCTACATGGGTACCCTTTAAGGCTCAATATTGGAAAAGAAGGGGATCAGAGTGATCAACCCAATGTGGTATCCTAACGTAACAGATAAGGAAAGCAGCAGGCTTTGTGAGGCAGTCAGTGATTTGTCCAAAGTCACACAGACAGTAAACGTCAAAGTCAAAACTGAAATTAGGTCTCCAGACTTGTAGTTCAATACTTTCCCTCATTATTCCACGCTATTTTGAATCTCCTCCTCAATTTAGGGGCAAAAGAAATCGAACGCAAAACTTTCCAAAGTTTCTTTTCTTACCTGACATGGTCAGAGAAGAGGAGACATCAACTGCAGGTACAAGGGATGAGGAGACAACACTAGAGGATGTCTGAGTGGCTGCAGCTGAACGGCGCACGTGTCCAGTACAAAGGTCACTGGTTACTGGTCCAAACGGCTCCACGGAAACCCCAAGACCTCTACCAAGTGGTAGTAGGTTTGGTAGGAGAGTGATGTCACAAAGCAGGCAGTTGAAAGGTATGAGCTAGCCAATAGGGAGGTCCGATCCCCAACAGGAGGGCGGGCTTGGGTGAAGAGAGCGTAGGAGAGCTAAAACAACCCCTCAATTTCTGAGCTCTGGGGAGGAAATCCTAGAAGACAGATTTACCTCCCCCAGGCTCTTCCATTAGGGAAATCATTGCAACATTTCTTACAGACGTTCATTAATATAATTAACTAACAGTTACTTATATTCTACAGAGTATTCTATTTTATGTATCATATACTTAGAGCTATATAGATCTTATTTAACTAGTATCCTTAGGAAGGAAAGAGCCATGTAGTTTGAACTATTACAGTTGTAACTTGGTTAAAGAGCAGGGTGAAGTTTGTTGAGTGTACCCTGTGGAGAATGTTGTGGTCCAAGGCTCTTCTCTTTTAGTTTCTTCTCCTTGACTCCTACCTTCCTTGGGCTGGGCTAGGCTGGGGGCCAGGTTGGACTTGCGACTTAACATTTCTCTTCCGCTTTCTTTTTTTTTTTTTTTCTTCCATTATGGGCATTGCTTCTAGGACAAGCCTTGGTCTTGCATTGGATGTTCCTTCCTGTCAACTTCCAGCAGCAGGAGTCTTCTTTTCAGTGCTTGATGCTTCACGAAATAGACTCTGCCCATTGGCAGCAAATACCAGAGAGCCAGGAGACAGAGCTGGTTGCAGACCTTTCCTCTTCCAGCCTTTGGTTGCAATTGTTTTGCCCATGATTTGCTAGCTCTAGTTCCTTGGGCCACACAGGTATCCTGCCATCCAGCTCTTTTTATATGTGAGAGACATTCTGAACACTGTCCCTCTTTCTTTGCACAGAAGTATATACAGTGTGGCAGTTACCGTAATCTCCTCCCCCTTGCAAACAGCCCCTCTAGAATCTCGGACCTCTAGGACTCTCTGTCTTGCATGCTTGGGTGCAAGGCCAAGCACAATGAAGAGGAGAATAATTAGAGAAAGAGGAGGACATTGGTGGAGAACTGGGAGCAGGTAAGGTGAAAGGGCACCGGAGAAAAGAGATGCATGTAGGTTTTTTGGTTTCTGTGGGAAACAAGTTGACACACTTGGGCCTCATTTTGTATTAACAGAACAGAGAGTTGTAGATATAAGTAGCTAGATCGTGCAGCAACTGCCATGAAGTCTGTACACTGAAGAGAACAGTCTCACATCTAGTTTTCATTTTGTTTTATGTCATATTACCTTATTTATAGCATTCACTGGTATGTTTGTAGAACGCAGATGTTTTCAAATGCTCTGGTTTTGTCTACATGGTTATTTCCTTGTCCTATTTGTAAGGAATCCAACATTGTAAGACATATTGCATGTTTTTCTCTTGACGATTGTTTACCTTGAAGCGTCATGAACTAACTTGAGCTGTTGGATTTTGTGGAGAAACTTGAAAAAGGGTCTGTGAAAAAGGCATTGTGGTGAGTCGCATTATGCACCCGAGCGTAAGGAGCAGATATCTGCCACCAGCCCAGCTTGGCCTGGATTGCCTCTGTGTTAGTTCCCCTGGTTAGTGCTTTTCTCCCTAACCACTCTTGTGACTGTGATAATGTGAGTTAAGGGCTGAGTTGCTAGTGATTTATGTGTGAGGTAGGCTGGTTTGAGGGAGGAAATCTATGGACCTAGTCATTTTCCTTGGTGGTAAGCTTTCAGGGGTGCAAAGATCGATCTTCCTGGGGACTTTTCTGGTACCAGGAAGATATCGCATAGATGGGACCTCTAAAGACACACATTTAATTTTTAGGCCTGTTGTTCCTATTATGGGATGTGAGTTTCTTCACTGATGGGGATGCTGCTTATCTGAGAAGAAACTGTGAAAGGTGGTGTAGTATAGAGGTGTGGCTTAAGCTTTTAAGTTTTCTTCAAGGTTTTTCCCCTAAGCTTCATACTTCAGACGGCCTACTTACATGAGACTAGTATGTGATGTCAGGCTAACAACTTCCTAAATACCTGCAAGCCAGATCAGTGTCTCTTTTCTCTATATTCCCATGGAAATCAAGGGTCCCGCCGAATTTTCCATCGAAACAGTTGATTTGTGCTGTCTCTAGGAATTCTACAGGGCGTACTGTTGCTTCCTAACCGGTGTCATTTGGGAGATCCACCTCTGTACGTTCAAATGATTAATTTTGAGACTCTGCTCATGTGTGCAGTAAACCCTTTAATTCCCTAAGACCTTCCTTTCCTCCATCTCATACCCCATTAAGCCCGCTTCAGTTTATCTCCTGAATTTCTTTGGAATCTGTCAGCTCTCCCTCAACATCCTAATACTGAACTTGCCTGTCTGTTGCGATTAGGTCCTAACTAGTGTCCATATATCTTGTTTCCCTCCAATCCATTCTTCACACAAGAAAGCTTCAAAGCAAGTTGGAACATTGCTCATAAACATCGCTCACAAACATTGTTTTGAGAATAGAAAACACACTGGTGGCCTTTAAGACTCTGCGTGCTCTAGAATCCTCTCTGCTTCTCTAGCCCCATCTTGTGCCACGTTTGCCCTCACTTTCTATGCTTCAGATACACTGAATTAACCTTAGTTCTCACTCATCTGACAGAAGTCAGTTGAGAAATTATTTTTCACTGTGATTCCTAGCATTAAGGAATTTGATGATCAGGTTTTGTATGAGGACTAAAACTAAACTGGGAAGTGGAAGAATTGCGTTTCAACTGTTTCAGTCAACACGCATGTAATAATGATACCTAAGTATTGAACACCGGGCTAGGTTTCATGAGGGATACAGAAGTTCTGGCCATCTCTGGTTTTGGGTATCCCTTATTTGTTGAGACCTTTGCGTTGTTTGGTTGCCTTTTGTCTGTTTTCCAGATGGGAAAACAGGAACAAGGGAAGTATAGGTTATTACTAGGTGGGGTTGAACAAGTGGAGCAGCAAACTGCAAAGCAGAAAGAAGAGGGACGTACTATAGAGGGATGTGATTTCCATTTTCAAGGCGCCTGCGTCCTGTGCAGGGAGACAGCCTAACATAAAATGTGCCTAACAAAAGATCTATTGACTTCTTACTAAAAATCTCCAGTTCATATAACCCAGGGGTTTATACCTTCTCCTTTAAAAGTTCTATTCCTGGGACTTCCCTGGTGGTCCAGTGGTGAAGACTCTGCGCTTCCAATGCAGCAGGCGTGGGTTCAATCCCTGGTTGGGGAGCTAAGATCCCACATGCTGCGCAGCCAAAGAAATTTTTTTCAAAAGTTATACTCCTGTGTTGTTGAATTTAGTGGTTTAGATTTTGTTTGAATGTTAAGAAGATTTCAGTTTATTTACCAGGAACAAACAAAACATAATGTAAAAATAGTTTCCCAGAAACGATTTCCATCGTTCTCTTCTTCCCTTTCTCCCGCAGACTGGTGTTTCATCTTGACAAGTTCTCTGAAGTTCTCTGTCATTCCATAGGAAAGCTGTCTGGCTTGGAGGTTGCAATCCCAGGGAATTTTTCATCAGCGGGGAAGTCTCCATCACTACAGAGGAATCAAGGGAGAAGTCAGTCCCGGGTAAGTGAGATGCTCCCCCTAAACACCAACACAGCAGTCGTGTACCTTTCAAGGGGTTCAGGGGCAAGATGGGCAAGGCATTTCTACTAACTCTTCTTAAGGATCATGGACAGTGTGCCCTATGCTACGAGGTAAGCGGTGACTGTTGTAATTCTTACTGGTGATCATTTCATGTCACTGATCCTTGGCTCTCTTTGTATCTCATAGGACTGTTGTAAGTCCAATACAAAATGAGTCTTCTTTTTAAAAAACTGAAATGTTTTACAAAGCCTAGCATTCTCATAGAGAGTCCTTTGAATTCTCCCCACTTTCCCGAGAGGCTAAGAACACTTCACACCATGAACTAGGAGAGGGGGTAGAGCCCTTTCTGATGAAATATAGAAACAAAGACAGAGTCTTAGCCTGCTTGCTCTCTGGACAGGATCTCGGACCACAAGGTCTTAAATCCTGGTATAAATGACGGAAGTGAGGACAGTTCAACTGGCACTCTCATAACAAGAGTTCTGAAACACCTTCCAAAGAGACTGTAGCAGTAGACGAGGGAAGGGAGTGCTACAGTGTGGTAGTACAGGGGGAATGCTCGGCTACAGCAGTGAAAAATGTGGTACCTATTGGTGTGCTCTTGGGGTTCTTGTACATGTAGCATAGATGACCTTTACAGTGTCCCTCCCACCTTCCCACCTGCATTAGGTGTTCTGTTTTTTTGTTTGTTTTTTTTTTTTAATTTACGTTTATTGATTGATTGATTGATTGAACTTATTTATTCTACGTATTTATTTTTTTGGCTGCACTGGGTCCTCATTGGTGTGCACGGGCTTTCTCTAGTTGCGGCTAGCGGGGTCTACTCTTGGTTGCGGTGTGCGGGCTTCTCATCGCGGTGGCCTCTCTTGTTGCGGAGCATGGGCTGTAGGCGCGTGGGCTTCGGTAGTTGCGGCTCACGGGCTCTGGAATGCAGGCTCAGTCGTTGTGGCACATGCGCTTAGTTGCTGCACGGCATGTGGGATCTTCGCAGACCGGGGCTCGAAGCCGTGTCCCCTGCATTGGCAGGCGCCACCAGGGAAGCCCTAGCTGTTCTTATATAGAGTCTAAAAACAGAGAGCACTGAGAGAAGGTAGTGGTTATTAAAGGCTCAGGATCTAAATTCTACCTGTCTCTACACCCCTTCCCAGCTGTCGATTTGACCCCGTTTGTGAATGCCGACCTCATTCTTCAACTTTCTCTGCCGTTTGTATACTCACCTTGAAAACTTGTTTCTGTGATGCGTTGAGCAGACACAGGGTGGCAGATTGCAGAGGTGGAAGCTGGTGGTCGGATATTTGTGGGCTGAATCTCCTTCAGTCCCATTCCCATTTCTGGTTGCGCAGAGGCCCTACTTCCTGTGTATGACGCGGAGCCATAGGATTGCGGGCAGGAGCCAAGTTCTCCATACAGTGAAGACCCCAGTGTGCCTTGGTTATAGTAATATACCTGGCTTCCTTCCTGGTAGGGAAGTGACAGGCGGCTATGCCCCTGATTTGTTCGTGGGCCTCCTGATGCAGCAGTTCCCTTGGCTCTGGCCCTGTCGTCAGCTGCCCCTAGGAGGACTCTGAGCCCTAGCCACTTCTCTGGTAGATTTGCCTATTCCCCCACTATAATCACACCTGAATAAGGCAACTCAAACCTTTCAGAGATGTGTCGTGAACCTCTTGTTTTCTGAAATACCTATCTGGTGGTTGTGAGACTTAAGGCCAACCTCCCCGAGAGACTTTGTTTCTATTTCTCCTAGTAAACCTAGACTCATCTCCTGTCACCTTCAACTCTACTCCAATTGTGTTCTTTCAACCCAGACCCCTGACCCTGCTTTTTACTTCTGCCATTTCATCCTCACTCCTGCTTCCTTTCCTAAATCCATACGTCTCTTTTGGCCTTCCTAGCCCTGGGCCAAGTTCCTTCCTCTTTCCTCAGTTTTTACCCCTTTCCTTCATTCTCCCATCCAACTTTCAGGCCTTCCTTTCTCACGCCCCAGTTAGCAGCATCTCAAAATTCGAAAGGTTTATTACTCATCTATTAATTCTATTCCATTTACTTATTCGGTTCTATACCTATCTTACCTATGTATGGAAGAACCGCTGGTAGCCAAGGTGGCAGCAAGAATCCTAGCAGCTGTCACCTGACGTATCCGTAGTAGTCAGCAATTTCCATTTCTTTGTCCCTCTGGGTGAAAAATTGCAGCTTCCCCGAAGAGGTGTATCTGGCAGCATTCTCCCGTTGTTGTTGAGCCCGCCTCTTCATGGCCTCTCGCTCTGGCCTCTGCTCTTGTTCGATGGGCTTTGACATGACTGGCTCAGGCACGTTGGGTTCCCTCCATGGAACTCGTTGCTTGCTGAAGTCTTGGAGTAGAAGTTGGGTTTGGAGCTTGGGTGGGGACTGGCGCTTAGTCACAGCAGGGGGAACAGGCTCGCGCTGGAGAGAAGCGCCAGATGAAGTTTTGTAGGGTGCAGGCCTAGGAGCAGCAGGCTGAGGGACACGAGGCTGGGTATGGTTGGTCCAAGCCGGTTGGGTTGGGTTGGCCACAGTTGGCTGAGCTGGTTTGGCGGGACCTGGCAAAGAGGCAGGAGCTGGCTGGGATGAATTGACTGCAGCAGGTTGAGCTGAGTCAGTAGAACCAGGCTGGGCACGGTAAGCCACAGCAGGCCGATGTGAGGCCAGAGACTGTGGCCTCCGAGGAGCGGGTCGAGCTTGAGGCTTGTCCCAGGCAGAAAAAGGCAGAGGTATCAACTTGACCTTCCCAGGAGGAGGCCGCTCACACTGGGATGGAGATGGACACTCTGTTTCAGCACTGCTGTCTGCTTTCTGGGCTTGGACTTGCGTTTTCTCAGGCCTCTTACCCTCACGTGGGGTATGCCGCCGTGGCTGGATCGCTGGGGGTGGCTGGGGGTCTTTGGGGTTGCTTGAATTTCCCAAGAGCCGACAGGAAGAGAGCCCAGTTTTCGTCTCATTCTTCTTCCCCAGCGCATGAAGAACCTTCACAGACTCCAGCATGCGCACGCCAAGGGAGGTTCGAGGCTTTTGAAAGCTCTCTTGGCGAAGCTCAGTTTGGTGTTCCTTTCGCTTCGTGTTGGGGATTGCTGGCTTGTCTTCTGCCTTGACTTTGTTCCCTGACTGCTTGTTCTCTTCAGCCTTGTTTCTTCCTCTGGTCCTTTTGGTCTTTTCCTGCCCATGGCTCTCAGTTTTGCTGATCTTTCCGGATGCAGCTTTCTGAGGTTTGCCTTGAGAGTGCTTGGCCGTGTTCGCAGGAGCCCTGTCACTGACTGCAGCAGTGCATATAACCGCTTCTCCCCCTAACAGGCACTCTGGATCCTTTGGCTGGATTTTGGCCTTGGGAGCACCACCGATAGGCTCAGAGGCTTTCTGTTTGTTCTTCCTGGGTTGATCAGAGGGAACCTTTACGACACTTGGCTTTTCCTGCACCTGATTCACCTTAATGGCTCTGGTGTCTTCAGCTTTGATCACGTTGGGACCTTGGGATCGATCAAGATCTTTCCAAGAATTAAAGAGCTGGGGAAGGTGAATATCCTCCGCCAGTGTAGTAATGTCTGCAAGACCACTGCTAGGTTCAGTCCCATTTTCAAGTGTCCCTAGGTCCTGACGACTCAGGCTGTTCTCTCCCAGATCAGCATTTTCAGAACCAGGCTGCTCCTCTTGGCTGAGGGGATCGGTGCAGGCCAGCGGCTGGGGAATATCAGGGATTCCTAAAGGGAGTAGTGGAGGATCTTGGTTTTCTATTGGGATCTGGTAGGCCTCCAGAGGCTTTGACAGCTTGGTTTTGATATCCTCCACGTTCTTACTCTCTGTTTGTCCCTGGCTTGGAGCTGGAGGCAGGGCCAGGAGACGCCTGGCACTCTGGACTGGAGCTGTCACTGAAATGTCCCCAAGTTCAGATGGTGGGTTACTCTCAAGTATGTGACTGTTTCTGCTACTGCAGGACTTGGGGAGTTCTTGAGTTTGTGTCACACAAAACGTCTGGCTTGGAGGTTGCAATCCCAGGGAATTTTTCATCACCAGGGAAGTCTCCATCACTACAAAGGGATCAAGGGAGAAGTCAGTCCCTGGTAAATGAGATGCTCCCCCTAAACACCAACACAGCAGTCGTGTACCTTTCAAGGGGTTCAGGGGCAAGATGGGCAAGGCATTTCTACTAACTCTTCTTAAGGATCATGGACAGTGCCCTATGCTACGAGGTAAGCGGTGACTGTTGTAATGCTTAACTGGTGATCATTTCATGTCACTGATCCTTGGCTCTCTTTGTATCTCATAGGACTGTTGTAAGTCCAATACAAAATGAGTCTTCTTTTTAAACAACTGAAATGTTTTACAAAGCCTAGCATTCTCATATAGAGTCCTTTCAATTCTCCCCACTTTCCCGAGAGGCTAAGAACACTTCACACCATGAACTAGGAGAGGGGGTAGAGCCCTTTCTGATGAAATACAGAAACAAAGACAGAGTCTTAGCCTGCTTGCTCTCTGGACAGGATCTCGGACCACAAGGTCTTAAATCCTGGTATAAATGACGGAAGTGAGGACACTTCAACTGGCACTCTCATAACAAGAGTTCTGAGACACCTTCCAAAGAGACTGTAGCAGTAGACGAGGGAAGGGAGTGCTACAGTGTGGTAGTACAGGGGGAATGCTCGGCTACAGCAGTGAAAAATGTGGTACCTATTGGTGTGCTCTCGGGGTTCTTGTACATGTAGCATAGATGACCTTTACAGTGTCCCTGCCACCTTCCCACCTGCATTAGGTGTTCTTTTTGTTTTTTTGTTTTTTTAATTGACGTTTATTTATTGATTGATTGTTTGAACTTATTTATTCTACGTATTTATTTTTTTGGCTGCACAGGGTCTTCATTGCTGTGCACGGGCTTTCTCTAGTTGCGGCTAGCGGGGTCTACTCTTGGTTGCGCTGTGCGGGCTTCTCTTGTTGCGGAGCATGCGCTCTAGGCGCGTGGGCTTCGGTAGTTGCGGCTCACGGGCTCTAGAATGCAGGCTCAGTCGTTGTGGCACATGGGCTTAGTTGCTCCACGGCATGTGGGATCTTCCCAGACCAGGGCTCGAACCCGTGTCCCCCGCATTGCATTGGCAGGCGGATTCTTAACCACGGCGCCACCAGGGAAGCCCTAGGTGTTCTTACATAGAGTCTAAAAACAGAGGGCACTGAGCGAAGGTAGTGGTTACTAAAGGCTCAGGATCTAAATTCTACCTGTCTCTACACCCCTTCCCAGCTGTCGATTTGACCCCATTTGTGAATGCCGACCTCATTCTTCAACTTTCTCTGCCGTTTGTATACTCACCTTGAAAACTTGTTTCTGTGATGCGTTGAGCAGACACAGGGTGGCAGATTGCAGAGGTGGAAGCTGGTGGTCGGATATTTGTGGGCTGAATCTCCTTCAGTCCCATTCCCATTTCTGGTTGCGCAGAGGCCCTACTTCCTGTGTATGACGCGGAGCCATAGGATTGCGGGCAGGAGCCAAGTTCTCCATACAGTGAAGACCCCAGTGTGCCTTGGTTATAGTAATATACCTGGCTTCCTTCCTGGTAGGGAAGTGACAGGCGGCTATGCCCCTGATTTGGAATCTGAGATGGTGCTCCCTGAGCAAGCCTGGCAGAAAGTGATGGATATAGAGGGACCATGTTATTGGCGTCTGAAGTTTTATCATACTGGGCTGCCATAAACATGGAGGAAGCAGCTGGGTGCCGGTCAGTGAGTGCCAGAGTAAAGTCTCCGAGTGAAGAGGAATTCTTTTCAGTGCTTCCTGTGATGTCCCACTCAAGAACACCTGGATAGGAAGGAGCTGAAGTGGAGATCTGGCTGTGGTCAGTAACTCCAGATAACATAGTCGTGCTGGAATGTTGGTAAAGGTAGGCACTACCCATGAGTGTCTGGAAAGAGGTACCGGTAGCCGATGCCGAACTGACGGCAGGGGCAGAGACTCTGGAGAAGTTGCAGACACTTCGTGTTAGGGAAGTTGCATTGCTCACCACAGGAAGACAATGCTGCAGAGAATTTAGAGTTCCAAGTAGAGATGGATTTTGGAAATTTTCTGTAAGAACAAGAGGGTCATGAAAAACTCAGGGAGGTTGAGAAATTCTCACTACGTTTGAGGAACAGCATTATCTTAAGGTTCTTGCTCTCAGGACACCTCTACTATCGACCCTTCCTGAGAAACCCAAAATCAGACAGTTAATGATGGCTGTAAGGACTGAGCAGTTTTCCACTCTTCTGTATTAACTGCCTGTGCTCCCATCTTGGGCACAGATGGGCAGAAGAGCCAAGTGGTATGGTTCAGACATTGTTCTCTAGGCTGGAAGCAACCTTCTCCCTGCCCTGTCTTTCCCTTCAGCCTGCACTCGTATTGACTTCTATGCTATTTCCTAGACTGGAAGCATTTTAGAACTAGGAGGCCCTTAGAGAACTTTCTCTTTTTTCAGTCTCATTTCACGAGTAAGGAAACTGAGGCTCAGAGAGGTCGGGTTGACTTGTTCAAGTTCTCTCATTATGTTAGTGTCATTACCAGGTTTCAGAACCTAAGTATCCTGACTTCCTTGCCAGGACTCCACTCTGAGCATGATAGTGCCAGAAAGCAGGAGAAATAGAACTTATAAGCATTTTTTTTGTCCATTAGAAAACAGTACGGCCATTACCATTGTCATCTTCAGTGTCTCCCTTTGCTTGTGCAGTTCCCACGCTATTACCTAGAGTTGACGTATAGCTCAGTCCAACTGGTGAACTGAAAGAGTCATTTTTGCCCTCTTCAAGCCTGGTTTCTCATCCTACCTCAAAATGATTACCCGAAAGTGGATTTCTTAAGTGCTTTTGGAAAGAGAAAAGTTATCTGATTACTTCAGATTACTCATCTATAAAGTGGTTATAACACCACCACCAATAATAATAGCAGTAATAATTAATAGATGAATAAGCTGATCTATTGCGTATGATTTATATGGAGGAAGATACAATAAGTTCTAGAAAGACAAAGAAAAATCATGAAAAACATGTTACGTAACGAAAAAGAAATCCATAGATATTAATGAAAACTGGGGTATGTGGGCAAGTATCAAAGCCTAATGAATTTACTAACAAATGACATTCTGTACCATACATGCAATATTATGAAAGTGAATTTTGCCCACTCTATTTTAGTGAATACTATTAACCAAAAAACACGATGGAGGTGATAGAGGTGAATGAATTCCTAGCCAATGCATACAGACAGAGACGATAAATCAGTAAAAAATGCATAACAAGCAACAGAATGCAACAAATGTGAATGTATAGGTAGCCACAACATATATAGACAAGTATTTCAATGAAAACCGGTACAAAGCAGACAGCAAAATAGTAAGTGTAAAAGAGTTTCATTATTGTGCTCATTCATATTTTTACCCAGCAAGTAACAGGTATTAAGCCTAGGAGAAATATATCTGTCCATGAATATAACTCATATAATAAGCAGAAAGGAAGCTTAAAAAGTATCAAGAAGGTTTTTGTATTTATCCTAGAACTTAGAATCATCTTCCACATCCAAGAAGATGACATCCCAAGACCTCAAAAAACCATCATCCCTAGAATCCAATTAAAAAAGATTTTCAAATGTAAGAAAATCCAAAGGACTCCACAACATTGTTTTAGATAAATGTGGATGTTTGTGTTTTCTTTTTTTCTTTTGCCGCGCCGCGTGGCCCTGGCCGTGAAAGCACCGAGTCCTAAGCGCTGGACCGCCAGGGAATTCCCTAAATGGGGAATTAGAGATGTGGGGCTTGACTTTTTCTTTTTCTTCTCCGATAGCTAAGATCTACAAGCGAACGATGGCTGTTGATCAATGTGCTCTCTGTGTTAGGAAGGAAATAACTGTAAAAATTGAAAAGCAACCTTGCCTTAGAAGCTACATATCACACAAAGGAAATAGTCCTTCTGATTCAATGTAGAAGATATCATTTAAAATGTTTAATTGGTCAAATGTCTACCTAGTTTAAAAATTAGAAAGAATAGAACACTGAAAAGCAGCCCCCTAGATAACCACTTTGGTTTCTGGTTTCTAGGAAGCATCATTTCTAAAACATACTTCTAAAATGTTTCTATTCCAAACTGTCAAGTGCCAGCTGTATTCAGAGAGGCAATAAAAGAAAGAAAACGGAGTATGACTTTTCTGATAAGCTGCCCTTCCTGGTGATCCCCTGTTCTGGCCTTACTTTCCTTCTTAGTCTGTTAATGTAAGGATTTGCTACCATCAGCTTTGTTTTGCCCTGCTCTGAGCAGATTTCCCTCTGTGCTGTTTCTGCTTTAATTTAAAATCTTTGGCTCCCATCAACATTCCATGGCAAACTGCCTCTTTCTTGAGAGCTCCTCTATGCTTTCCCTCTTCATTCTTATATTTTTTTCCCATCTCTTGGTTCCTGTTGGCCTGTGCTAATGAAAACAATCCTAAACTTGCTTACGTTTGACTCTGTGCCTCCCTATATAGCCCAGTACTCTCCATCCTCTCTCCCTATTCTCTCTTTTCAACTAGTCGAAATACTAGTGGAGGGAGACCATTGGAGATGAAACATCTTGGTATATATCGCTAGTTTTCTGTGTCACCTGGCTTTTCTATGTTTCTGTTGAAACACTCTTTTGAGAAGTCTCTGATTTCATTTTCTACATGGGTACCCTTTAAGGCTCAATATTGGAAAAGAAGGGGATCAGAGTGATCAACCCAATGTGGTATCCTAACGTAACAGATAAGGAAAGCAGCAGGCTTTGTGAGGCAGTCAGTGATTTGTCCAAAGTCACACAGACAGTAAACGTCAGAGTCAAAACTGAAATTAGGTCTCCAGACTTGTAGTTCAATACTTTCCCTCATTATTCCACGCTATTTTGAATCTCCTCCTCAATTTAGGGGCAAAAGAAATTGAACGCAAAACTTTCCAAAGTTTCTTTTCTTACCTGACATGGTCAGAGAAGAGGAGACATCAACTGCAGGTACAAGGGATGAGGAGACAACACTAGAGGATGTCTGAGTGGCTGCAGCTGAACGGCGCACGTGTCCAGTACAAAGGTCACTGGTTACTGGTCCAAACGGCTCCACGGAAACCCCAAGACCTCTACCAAGTGGTAGTAGGTTTGGTAGGAGAGTGATGTCACAAAGCAGGCAGTTGAAAGGTATGAGCTAGCCAATAGGGAGGTCCGATCCCCAACAGGAGGGCGGGCTTGGGTGAAGAGAGCGTAGGAGAGCTAAAACAACCCCTCAATTTCTGAGCTCTGGGGAGGAAATCCTAGAAGACAGATTTACCTCCCCCAGGCTCTTCCATTAGGGAAATCATTGCAACATTTCTTACAGACGTTCATTAATATAATTAACTAACAGTTACTTATATTCTACAGAGTATTCTATTTTATGTATCATATACTTAGAGCTATATAGATCTTATTTAACTAGTATCCTTAGGAAGGAAAGAGCCATGTAGTTTGAACTATTACAGTTGTAACTTGGTTAAAGAGCAGGGTGAAGTTTGTTGAGTGTACCCTGTGGAGAATGTTGTGGTCCAAGGCTCTTCTCTTTTAGTTTCTTCTCCTTGACTCCTACCTTCCTTGGGCTGGGCTAGGCTGGGGGCCAGGATGGACTTGCGACTTAACATTTCTCTTCCGCTTTCTTTTTTTTTTTTTTTCTTCCATTATGGGCATTGCTTCTAGGACAAGCCTTGGTCTTGCATTGGATGTTCCTTCCTGTCAACTTCCAGCAGCAGGAGTCTTCTTTTCAGTGCTTGATGCTTCACGAAATAGACTCTGCCCATTGGCAGCAAATACCAGAGAGCCAGGAGACAGAGCTGGTTGCAGACCTTTCCTCTTCCAGCCTTTGGTTGCAATTGTTTTGCCCATGATTTGCTAGCTCTAGTTCCTTGGGCCACACAGGTATCCTGCCATCCAGCTCTTTTTATATGTGAGAGACATTCTGAACACTGTCCCTCTTTCTTTGCACAGAAGTATATACAGTGTGGCAGTTACCGTAATCTCCTCCCCCTTGCAAACAGCCCCTCTAGAATCTCGGACCTCTAGGACTCTCTGTCTTGCATGCTTGGGTGCAAGGCCAAGCACAATGAAGAGGAGAATAATTAGAGAAAGAGGAGGACATTGGTGGAGAACTGGGAGCAGGTAAGGTGAAAGGGCACCGGAGAAAAGAGATGCATGTAGGTTTTTTGGTTTCTGTGGGAAACAAGTTGACACACTTGGGCCTCATTTTGTATTAACAGAACAGAGAGTTGTAGATATAAGTAGCTAGATCGTGCAGCAACTGCCATGAAGTCTGTACACTGAAGAGAACAGTCTCACATCTAGTTTTCATTTTGTTTTATGTCATATTACCTTATTTATAGCATTCACTGGTATGTTTGTAGAACGCAGATGTTTTCAAATGCTCTGGTTTTGTCTACATGGTTATTTCCTTGTCCTATTTGTAAGGAATCCAACATTGTAAGACATATTGCATGTTTTTCTCTTGACGATTGTTTACCTTGAAGCGTCATGAGCTAACTTGAGCTGTTGGATTTTGTGGAGAAACTTTAAAAAGGGTCTGTGAAAAAGGCATTGTGGTGAGTCGCATTATGCACCCGAGCGTAAGGAGCAGATATCTGCCACCAGCCCAGCTTGGCCTGGATTGCCTCTGTGTTAGTTCCCCTGGTTAGTGCTTTTCTCCCTAACCACTCTTGTGACTGTGATAATGTGAGTTAAGGGCTGAGTTGCTAGTGATTTATGTGTGAGGTAGGCTGGTTTGAGGGAGGAAATCTATGGACCTAGTCATTTTCCTTGGTGGTAAGCTTTCAGGGGTGCAAAGATCGATCTTCCTGGGGACTTCTCTGGTACCAGGAAGATATCGCATAGATGGGACCTCCAAAGACACACATTTAATTTTTAGGCCTGTTGTTCCTATTATGAGATGTGAGTTTCTTCACTGATGGGGATGCTGCTTATCTGAGAAGAAACTGTGAAAGGTGGTGTAGTATAGAGGTGTGGCTTAAGCTTTTAAGTTTTCTTCAAGGTTTTTCCCCTAAGCTTCATACTTCAGACGGCCTACTTACATGAGACTAGTATGTGATGTCAGGCTAACAACTTCCTAAATACCTGCAAGCCAGATCAGTGTCTCTTTTCTCTATATTCCCATGGAAATCAAGGGTCCCGCCGAATTTTCCATCGAAACAGTTGATTTGTGCTGTCTCTAGGAATTCTAAAGGGCGTACCGTTGCTTCCTAACCGGTGTCATTTGGGAGATCCCCCTCTGTACGTTCAAATGATTAATTTTGAGACTCTGCTCATGTGTGCAGTAAACCCTTTAATTCCCTAAGACCTTCCTTTCCTCCATCTCATACCCCATTAAGCCCGCCTCAGTTTATCTCCTGAATTTCTTTGGAATCTGTCAGCTCTCCCTCAACATCCTAATACTGAACTTGCCTGTCTGTTGCGATTAGGTCCTAACTAGTGTCCATATATCTTGTTTCCCTCCAATCCATTCTTCACACAAGAAAGCTTCAAAGCAAGTTGGAACATTGCTCATAAACATCGCTCACAAACATTGTTTTGAGAATAGAAAACACACTGGTGGCCTTTAAGACTCTGCGTGCTCTAGAATCCTCTCTGCTTCTCTAGCCCCATCTTGTGCCACGTTTGCCCTCACTTTCTATGCTTCAGATACACTGAATTAACCTTAGTTCTCACTCATCTGACAGAAGTCAGTTGAGAAATTATTTTTCACTGTGATTCCTAGCATTAAGGAATTTGATGATCAGGTTTTGTATGAGGACTAAAACTAAACTGGGAAGTGGAAGAATTGCGTTTCAACTGTTTCAGTCAACACGCATGTATTAATGATACCTAAGTATTGAACACCGGGCTAGGTTTCATGAGGGATACAGAAGTTCTGGCCATCTCTGGTTTTGGGTATCCCTTATTTGTTGAGACCTTTGCGTTGTTTGGTTGCCTTTTGTCTGTTTTCCAGATGGGAAAACAGGAACAAGGGAAGTATAGGTTATTACTAGGTGGGGTTGAACAAGTGGAGCAGCAAACTGCAAAGCAGAAAGAAGAGGGACGTACTATAGAGGGATGTGATTTCCATTTTCAAGGCGCCTGCGTCCTGTGCAGGGAGACAGCCTAACATAAAATGTGCCTAACAAAAGATCTATTGACTTCTTACTAAAAATCTCCAGTTCATATAACCCAGGGGTTTATACCTTCTCCTTTAAAAGTTCTATTCCTGGGACTTCCCTGGTGGTCCAGTGGTGAAGACTCTGCGCTTCCAATGCAGCAGGCGTGGGTTCAATCCCTGGTTGGGGAGCTAAGATCCCACATGCTGCGCAGCCAAAGAAATTTTTTTCAAAAGTTATACTCCTGTGTTGTTGAATTTAGTGGTTTAGATTTTGTTTGAATGTTAAGAAGATTTCAGTTTATTTACCAGGAACAAACAAAACATAATGTAAAAATAGTTTCCCAGAAACGATTTCCATCGTTCTCTTCTTCCCTTTCTCCCGCAGACTGACTGGTGTTTCATCTTGACAAGTTCTCTGAAGTTCTCTGTCATTCCATAGGAAAGCGGTCTGGCTTGGAGGTTGCAATCCCAGGGAATTTTTCATCAGCGGGGAAGTCTCCATCACTACAGAGGAATCAAGGTTGAAGTCAGTCCCGGGTAAGTGAGATGCTCCCCCTAAACACCAACACAGCAGTCGTGTACCTTTCAAGGGGTTCAGGGGCAAGATGGGCAAGGCATTTCTACTAACTCTTCTTAAGGATCATGGACAGTGCCCTATGCTACGAGGTAAGCGGTGACTGTTGTAATTCTTACTGGTGATCATTTCATGTCACTGATCCTTGGCTCTCTTTGTATCTCATAGGACTGTTGTTAAGTCCAATACAAAATGAGTCTTCTTTTTAAAAAACTGAAATGTTTTACAAAGCCTAGCATTCTCATAGAGAGTCCTTTGAATTCTCCCCACTTTCCCGAGAGGCTAAGAACACTTCACACCATGAACTAGGAGAGGGGGTAGAGCCCTTTCTGATGAAATATAGAAACAAAGACAGAGTCTTAGCCTGCTTGCTCTCTGGACAGGATCTCGGACCACAAGGTCTTAAATCCTGGTATAAATGACGGAAGTGAGGACAGTTCAACTGGCACTCTCATAACAAGAGTTCTGAAACACCTTCCAAAGAGACTGTAGCAGTAGACGAGGGAAGGGAGTGCTACAGTGTGGTAGTACAGGGGGAATGCTCGGCTACAGCAGTGAAAAATGTGGTACCTATTGGTGTGCTCTTGGGGTTCTTGTACATGTAGCATAGATGACCTTTACAGTGTCCCTCCCACCTTCCCACCTGCATTAGGTGTTCTGTTTTTTTGTTTGTTTTTTTTTTTTAATTTACGTTTATTGATTGATTGATTGATTGAACTTATTTATTCTACGTATTTATTTTTTTGGCTGCACTGGGTCCTCATTGGTGTGCACGGGCTTTCTCTAGTTGCGGCTAGCGGGGTCTACTCTTGGTTGCGGTGTGCGGGCTTCTCATCGCGGTGGCCTCTCTTGTTGCGGAGCATGGGCTGTAGGCGCGTGGGCTTCGGTAGTTGCGGCTCACGGGCTCTGGAATGCAGGCTCAGTCGTTGTGGCACATGCGCTTAGTTGCTGCACGGCATGTGGGATCTTCGCAGACCGGGGCTCGAAGCCGTGTCCCCTGCATTGGCAGGCGCCACCAGGGAAGCCCTAGCTGTTCTTATATAGAGTCTAAAAACAGAGAGCACTGAGAGAAGGTAGTGGTTATTAAAGGCTCAGGATCTAAATTCTACCTGTCTCTACACCCCTTCCCAGCTGTCGATTTGACCCCGTTTGTGAATGCCGACCTCATTCTTCAACTTTCTCTGCCGTTTGTATACTCACCTTGAAAACTTGTTTCTGTGATGCGTTGAGCAGACACAGGGTGGCAGATTGCAGAGGTGGAAGCTGGTGGTCGGATATTTGTGGGCTGAATCTCCTTCAGTCCCATTCCCATTTCTGGTTGCGCAGAGGCCCTACTTCCTGTGTATGACGCGGAGCCATAGGATTGCGGGCAGGAGCCAAGTTCTCCATACAGTGAAGACCCCAGTGTGCCTTGGTTATAGTAATATACCTGGCTTCCTTCCTGGTAGGGAAGTGACAGGCGGCTATGCCCCTGATTTGTTCGTGGGCCTCCTGATACAGCAGTTCCCTTGGCTCTGGCCCTGTCGTCAGCTGCCCCTAGGAGGACTCTGAGCCCTAGCCACTTCTCTGGTAGATTTGCCTATTCCCCCACTATAATCACACCTGAATAAGGCAACTCAAACCTTTCAGAGATGTGTCGTGAACCTCTTGTTTTCTGAAATACCTATCTGGTGGTTGTGAGACTTAAGGCCAACCTCCCCGAGAGACTTTGTTTCTATTTCTCCTAGTAAACCTAGACTCATCTCCTGTCACCTTCAACTCTACTCCAATTGTGTTCTTTCAACCCAGACCCCTGACCCTGCTTTTTACTTCTGCCATTTCATCCTCACTCCTGCTTCCTTTCCTAAATCCATACGTCTCTTTTGGCCTTCCTAGCCCTGGGCCAAGTTCCTTCCTCTTTCCTCAGTTTTTACCCCTTTCCTTCATTCTCCCATCCAACTTTCAGGCCTTCCTTTCTCACGCCCCAGTTAGCAGCATCTCAGAATTCGAAAGGTTTATTACTCATCTATTAATTCTATTCCATTTACTTATTCGGTTCTATACCTATCTTACCTATGTATGGAAGAACCGCTGGTAGCCAAGGTGGCAGCAAGAATCCTAGCAGCTGTCACCTGACGTATCCGTAGTAGTCAGCAATTTCCATTTCTTTGTCCCTCTGGGTGAAAAATTGCAGCTTCCCCGAAGAGGTGTATCTGGCAGCATTCTCCCGTTGTTGTTGAGCCCGCCTCTTCATGGCCTCTCGCTCTGGCCTCTGCTCTTGTTCGATGGGCTTTGACATGACTGGCTCAGGCACGTTGGGTTCCCTCCATGGAACTCGTTGCTTGCTGAAGTCTTGGAGTAGAAGTTGGGTTTGGAGCTTGGGTGGGGACTGGCGCTTAGTCACAGCAGGGGGAACAGGCTCGCGCTGGAGAGAAGCGCCAGATGAAGTTTTGTAGGGTGCAGGCCTAGGAGCAGCAGGCTGAGGGACACGAGGCTGGGTATGGTTGGTCCAAGCCGGTTGGGTTGGGTTGGCCACAGTTGGCTGAGCTGGTTTGGCGGGACCTGGCAAAGAGGCAGGAGCTGGCTGGGATGAATTGACTGCAGCAGGTTGAGCTGAGTCAGTAGAACCAGGCTGGGCACGGTAAGCCACAGCAGGCCGATGTGAGGCCAGAGACTGTGGCCTCCGAGGAGCGGGTCGAGCTTGAGGCTTGTCCCAGGCAGAAAAAGGCAGAGGTATCAACTTGACCTTCCCAGGAGGAGGCCGCTCACACTGGGATGGAGATGGACACTC
The DNA here is from genome assembly GCF_965194825.1 of Balaenoptera physalus. Classification (NCBI taxonomy): domain Eukaryota; kingdom Metazoa; phylum Chordata; class Mammalia; order Artiodactyla; family Balaenopteridae; genus Balaenoptera; species Balaenoptera physalus. The sequence goes on from NC_138894.1 coordinate 33,908,826, forward strand.
TGTTTCAGCACTGCTGTCTGCTTTCTGGGCTTGGACTTGCGTTTTCTCAGGCCTCTTACCCTCACGTGGGGTATGCCGCCGTGGCTGGATCGCTGGGGGTGGCTGGGGGTCTTTGGGGTTGCTTGAATTTCCCAAGAGCCGACAGGAAGAGAGCCCAGTTTTCGTCTCATTCTTCTTCCCCAGCGCATGAAGAACCTTCACAGACTCCAGCATGCGCACGCCAAGGGAGGTTCGAGGCTTTTGAAAGCTCTCTTGGCGAAGCTCAGTTTGGTGTTCCTTTCGCTTCGTGTTGGGGATTGCTGGCTTGTCTTCTGCCTTGACTTTGTTCCCTGACTGCTTGTTCTCTTCAGCCTTGTTTCTTCCTCTGGTCCTTTTGGTCTTTTCCTGCCCATGGCTCTCAGTTTTGCTGATCTTTCCGGATGCAGCTTTCTGAGGTTTGCCTTGAGAGTGCTTGGCCGTGTTCGCAGGAGCCCTGTCACTGACTGCAGCAGTGCATATAACCGCTTCTCCCCCTAACAGGCACTCTGGATCCTTTGGCTGGATTTTGGCCTTGGGAGCACCACCGATAGGCTCAGAGGCTTTCTGTTTGTTCTTCCTGGGTTGATCAGAGGGAACCTTTACGACACTTGGCTTTTCCTGCACCTGATTCACCTTAATGGCTCTGGTGTCTTCAGCTTTGATCACGTTGGGACCTTGGGATCGATCAAGATCTTTCCAAGAATTAAAGAGCTGGGGAAGGTGAATATCCTCCGCCAGTGTAGTAATGTCTGCAAGACCACTGCTAGGTTCAGTCCCATTTTCAAGTGTCCCTAGGTCCTGACGACTCAGGCTGTTCTCTCCCAGATCAGCATTTTCAGAACCAGGCTGCTCCTCTTGGCTGAGGGGATCGGTGCAGGCCAGCGGCTGGGGAATATCAGGGATTCCCAAAGGGAGTAGTGGAGGATCTTGGTTTTCTATTGGGATCTGGTAGGCCTCCAGAGGCTTTGACAGCTTGGTTTTGATATCCTCCACGTTCTTACTCTCTGTTTGTCCCTGGCTTGGAGCTGGAGGCAGGGCCAGGAGACGCCTGGCACTCTGGACTGGAGCTGTCACTGAAATGTCCCCAAGTTCAGATGGTGGGTTACTCTCAAGTATGTGACTGTTTCTGCTACTGCAGGACTTGGGGAGTTCTTGAGTTTGTGTCACACAAAACGTCTGGCTTGGAGGTTGCAATCCCAGGGAATTTTTCATCACCAGGGAAGTCTCCATCACTACAAAGGGATCAAGGGAGAAGTCAGTCCCTGGTAAATGAGATGCTCCCCCTAAACACCAACACAGCAGTCGTGTACCTTTCAAGGGGTTCAGGGGCAAGATGGGCAAGGCATTTCTACTAACTCTTCTTAAGGATCATGGACAGTGCCCTATGCTACGAGGTAAGCGGTGACTGTTGTAATGCTTAACTGGTGATCATTTCATGTCACTGATCCTTGGCTCTCTTTGTATCTCATAGGACTGTTGTAAGTCCAATACAAAATGAGTCTTCTTTTTAAACAACTGAAATGTTTTACAAAGCCAAGCATTCTCATATAGAGTCCTTTCAATTCTCCCCACTTTCCCGAGAGGCTAAGAACACTTCACACCATGAACTAGGAGAGGGGGTAGAGCCCTTTCTGATGAAATACAGAAACAAAGACAGAGTCTTAGCCTGCTTGCTCTCTGGACAGGATCTCGGACCACAAGGTCTTAAATCCTGGTATAAATGACGGAAGTGAGGACACTTCAACTGGCACTCTCATAACAAGAGTTCTGAGACACCTTCCAAAGAGACTGTAGCAGTAGACGAGGGAAGGGAGTGCTACAGTGTGGTAGTACAGGGGGAATGCTCGGCTACAGCAGTGAAAAATGTGGTACCTATTGGTGTGCTCTCGGGGTTCTTGTACATGTAGCATAGATGACCTTTACAGTGTCCCTGCCACCTTCCCACCTGCATTAGGTGTTCTTTTTGTTTTTTTGTTTTTTTTAATTTACGTTTATTTATTGATTGATTGTTTGAACTTATTTATTCTACGTATTTATTTTTTTGGCTGCACAGGGTCTTCATTGCTGTGCACGGGCTTTCTCTAGTTGCGGCTAGCGGGGTCTACTCTTGGTTGCGGTGTGCGGGCTTCTCTTGTTGCGGAGCATGCGCTCTAGGCGCGTGGGCTTCGGTAGTTGCGGCTCACGGGCTCTAGAATGCAGGCTCAGTCGTTGTGGCACATGGGCTTAGTTGCTCCACGGCATGTGGGATCTTCCCAGACCAGGGCTCGAACCCGTGTCCCCCGCATTGCATTGGCAGGCGGATTCTTAACCACGGCGCCACCAGGGAAGCCCTAGGTGTTCTTACATAGAGTCTAAAAACAGAGGGCACTGAGCGAAGGTAGTGGTTACTAAAGGCTCAGGATCTAAATTCTACCTGTCTCTACACCCCTTCCCAGCTGTCGATTTGACCCCATTTGTGAATGCCGACCTCATTCTTCAACTTTCTCTGCCGTTTGTATACTCACCTTGAAAACTTGTTTCTGTGATGCGTTGAGCAGACACAGGGTGGCAGATTGCAGAGGTGGAAGCTGGTGGTCGGATATTTGTGGGCTGAATCTCCTTCAGTCCCATTCCCATTTCTGGTTGCGCAGAGGCCCTACTTCCTGTGTATGACGCGGAGCCATAGGATTGCGGGCAGGAGCCAAGTTCTCCATACAGTGAAGACCCCAGTGTGCCTTGGTTATAGTAATATACCTGGCTTCCTTCCTGGTAGGGAAGTGACAGGCGGCTATGCCCCTGATTTGGAATCTGAGATGGTGCTCCCTGAGCAAGCCTGGCAGAAAGTGATGGATATAGAGGGACCATGTTATTGGCGTCTGAAGTTTTATCATACTGGGCTGCCATAAACATGGAGGAAGCAGCTGGGTGCCGGTCAGTGAGTGCCAGAGTAAAGTCTCCGAGTGAAGAGGAATTCTTTTCAGTGCTTCCTGTGATGTCCCACTCAAGAACACCTGGATAGGAAGGAGCTGAAGTGGAGATCTGGCTGTGGTCAGTAACTCCAGATAACATAGTCGTGCTGGAATGTTGGTAAAGGTAGGCACTACCCATGAGTGTCTGGAAAGAGGTACCGGTAGCCGATGCCGAACTGACGGCAGGGGCAGAGACTCTGGAGAAGTTGCAGACACTTCGTGTTAGGGAAGTTGCATTGCTCACCACAGGAAGACAATGCTGCAGAGAATTTAGAGTTCCAAGTAGAGATGGATTTTGGAAATTTTCTGTAAGAACAAGAGGGTCATGAAAAACTCAGGGAGGTTGAGAAATTCTCACTACGTTTGAGGAACAGCATTATCTTAAGGTTCTTGCTCTCAGGACACCTCTACTATCGACCCTTCCTGAGAAACCCAAAATCAGACAGTTAATGATGGCTGTAAGGACTGAGCAGTTTTCCACTCTTCTGTATTAACTGCCTGTGCTCCCATCTTGGGCACAGATGGGCAGAAGAGCCAAGTGGTATGGTTCAGACATTGTTCTCTAGGCTGGAAGCAACCTTCTCCCTGCCCTGTCTTTCCCTTCAGCCTGCACTCGTACTGACTTCTATGCTATTTCCTAGACTGGAAGCATTTTAGAACTAGGAGGCCCTTAGAGAACTTTCTCTTTTTTCAGTCTCATTTCACGAGTAAGGAAACTGAGGCTCAGAGAGGTCGGGTTGACTTGTTCAAGTTCTCTCATTATGTTAGTGTCATTACCAGGTTTCAGAACCTAAGTATCCTGACTTCCTTGCCAGGACTCCACTCTGAGCATGATAGTGCCAGAAAGCAGGAGAAATAGAACTTATAATATAAGCATTTTTTTTGTCCATTAGAAAACAGTACGGCCATTACCATTGTCATCTTCATTGTCTCCCTTTGCTTGTGCAGTTCCCACGCTATTACCTAGAGTTGACGTATAGCTCAGTCCAACTGGTGAACTGAAAGAGTCATTTTTGCCCTCTTCAAGCCTGGTTTCTCATCCTACCTCAAAATGATTACCCGAAAGTGGATTTCTTAAGTGCTTTTGGAAAGAGAAAAGTTATCTGATTACTTCAGATTACTCATCTATAAAGTGGTTATAACACCACCACCAATAATAATAGCAGTAATAATTAATAGATGAATAAGCTGATCTATTGCGTATGATTTATATGGAGGAAGATACAATAAGTTCTAGAAAGACAAAGAAAAATCATGAAAAACATGTTACGTAACGAAAAAGAAATCCATAGATATTAATGAAAACTGGGGTATGTGGGCAAGTATCAAAGCCTAATGAATTTACTAACAAATGACATTCTGTACCATACATGCAATATTATGAAAGTGAATTTTGCCCACTCTATTTTAGTGAATACTATTAACCAAAAAACACGATGGAGGTGATAGAGGTGAATGAATTCCTAGCCAATGCATACAGACAGAGACGATAAATCAGTAAAAAATGCACAACAAGCAACAGAATGCAACAAATGTGAATGTATAGGTAGCCACAACATATGTAGACAAGTATTTCAATGAAAACCGGTACAAAGCAGACAGCAAAATAGTAAGTGTAAAAGAGTTTCATTATTGTGCTCATTCATATTTTTACCCAGCAAGTAACAGGTATTAAGCCTAGGAGAAATATATCTTTCCATGAATATAACTCATATAATAAGCAGAAAGGAAGCTTAAAAAGTATCAAGAAGGTTTTTGTATTTATCCTAGAACTTAGAATCATCTTCCACATCCAAGAAGATGACATCCCAAGACCTCAAAAAACCATCATCCCTAGAATCCAATTAAAAAAGATTTTCAAATGTAAGAAAATCCAAAGGACTCCACAACATTGTTTTAGATAAATGTGGATGTTTGTGTTTTCTTTTTTTCTTTTGCCGCGCCGCGTGGCCCTGGCCGTGAAAGCACCGAGTCCTAAAGCGCTGGACTGCCAGGGAATTCCCTAAATGGGGAATTAGAGATGTGGGGCTTGACTTTTTCTTTTTCTTCTCCGGTAGCTAAGATCTACAAGCGAACGATGGCTATTGATCAATGTGCTCTCTGTGTTAGGAAGGAAATAACTGTAAAAATGAAAAGCAACCTTGCCTTAGAAGCTACATATCACACAAAGGAAATAGTCCTTCTGATTCAATGTAGAAGATATCATTTAAAATGTTTAATTGGTCAAATGTCTACCTAGTTTAAAAATTAGAAAGAATAGAACACTGAAAAGCAGCCCCCTAGATAACCACTTTGGTTTCTGGTTTCTAGGAAGCATCATTTCTAAAACATACTTCTAAAATGTTTCTATTCCAAACTGTCAAGTGCCAGCTGTATTCAGAGAGGCAATAAAAGAAAGAAAACGGAGTATGACTTTTCTGATAGGCTGCCCTTCCTGGTGATCCCCTGTTCTGGCCTTACTTTCCTTCTTAGTCTGTTAATGTAAGGATTTGCTACCATCAGCTTTGTTTTGCCCTGCTCTGAGCAGATTTCCCTCTGTGCTGTTTCTGCTTTAATTTAAAATCTTTGGCTCCCATCAACATTCCATGGCAAACTGCCTCTTTCTTGAGAGCTCCTCTATGCTTTCCCTCTTCATTCTTATATTTTTTTCCCATCTCTTGGTTCCTGTTGGCCTGTGCTAATGAAAACAATCCTAAACTTGCTTACGTTTGACTCTGTGCCTCCCTATATAGCCCAGTACTCTCCATCCTCTCTCCCTATTCTCTCTTTTCAACTAGTCGAAATACTAGTGGAGGGAGACCATTGGAGATGAAACATCTTGGTATATATCGCTAGTTTTCTGTGTCACCTGGCTTTTCTATGTTTCTGTTGAAACACTCTTTTGAGAAGTCTCTGATTTCATTTTCTACATGGGTACCCTTTAAGGCTCAATATTGGAAAAGAAGGGGATCAGAGTGATCAACCCAATGTGGTATCCTAACGTAACAGATAAGGAAAGCAGCAGGCTTTGTGAGGCAGTCAGTGATTTGTCCAAAGTCACACAGACAGTAAACGTCAAAGTCAAAACTGAAATTAGGTCTCCAGACTTGTAGTTCAATACTTTCCCTCATTATTCCACGCTATTTTGAATCTCCTCCTCAATTTAGGGGCAAAAGAAATCGAACGCAAAACTTTCCAAAGTTTCTTTTCTTACCTGACATGGTCAGAGAAGAGGAGACATCAACTGCAGGTACAAGGGATGAGGAGACAACACTAGAGGATGTCTGAGTGGCTGCAGCTGAACGGCGCACGTGTCCAGTACAAAGGTCACTGGTTACTGGTCCAAACGGCTCCACGGAAACCCCAAGACCTCTACCAAGTGGTAGTAGGTTTGGTAGGAGAGTGATGTCACAAAGCAGGCAGTTGAAAGGTATGAGCTAGCCAATAGGGAGGTCCGATCCCCAACAGGAGGGCGGGCTTGGGTGAAGAGAGCGTAGGAGAGCTAAAACAACCCCTCAATTTCTGAGCTCTGGGGAGGAAATCCTAGAAGACAGATTTACCTCCCCCAGGCTCTTCCATTAGGGAAATCATTGCAACATTTCTTACAGACGTTCATTAATATAATTAACTAACAGTTACTTATATTCTACAGAGTATTCTATTTTATGTATCATATACTTAGAGCTATATAGATCTTATTTAACTAGTATCCTTAGGAAGGAAAGAGCCATGTAGTTTGAACTATTACAGTTGTAACTTGGTTAAAGAGCAGGGTGAAGTTTGTTGAGTGTACCCTGTGGAGAATGTTGTGGTCCAAGGCTCTTCTCTTTTAGTTTCTTCTCCTTGACTCCTACCTTCCTTGGGCTGGGCTAGGCTGGGGGCCAGGTTGGACTTGCGACTTAACATTTCTCTTCCGCTTTCTTTTTTTTTTTTTTTCTTCCATTATGGGCATTGCTTCTAGGACAAGCCTTGGTCTTGCATTGGATGTTCCTTCCTGTCAACTTCCAGCAGCAGGAGTCTTCTTTTCAGTGCTTGATGCTTCACGAAATAGACTCTGCCCATTGGCAGCAAATACCAGAGAGCCAGGAGACAGAGCTGGTTGCAGACCTTTCCTCTTCCAGCCTTTGGTTGCAATTGTTTTGCCCATGATTTGCTAGCTCTAGTTCCTTGGGCCACACAGGTATCCTGCCATCCAGCTCTTTTTATATGTGAGAGACATTCTGAACACTGTCCCTCTTTCTTTGCACAGAAGTATATACAGTGTGGCAGTTACCGTAATCTCCTCCCCCTTGCAAACAGCCCCTCTAGAATCTCGGACCTCTAGGACTCTCTGTCTTGCATGCTTGGGTGCAAGGCCAAGCACAATGAAGAGGAGAATAATTAGAGAAAGAGGAGGACATTGGTGGAGAACTGGGAGCAGGTAAGGTGAAAGGGCACCGGAGAAAAGAGATGCATGTAGGTTTTTTGGTTTCTGTGGGAAACAAGTTGACACACTTGGGCCTCATTTTGTATTAACAGAACAGAGAGTTGTAGATATAAGTAGCTAGATCGTGCAGCAACTGCCATGAAGTCTGTACACTGAAGAGAACAGTCTCACATCTAGTTTTCATTTTGTTTTATGTCATATTACCTTATTTATAGCATTCACTGGTATGTTTGTAGAACGCAGATGTTTTCAAATGCTCTGGTTTTGTCTACATGGTTATTTCCTTGTCCTATTTGTAAGGAATCCAACATTGTAAGACATATTGCATGTTTTTCTCTTGACGATTGTTTACCTTGAAGCGTCATGAACTAACTTGAGCTGTTGGATTTTGTGGAGAAACTTTAAAAAGGGTCTGTGAAAAAGGCATTGTGGTGAGTCGCATTATGCACCCGAGCGTAAGGAGCAGATATCTGCCACCAGCCCAGCTTGGCCTGGATTGCCTCTGTGTTAGTTCCCCTGGTTAGTGCTTTTCTCCCTAACCACTCTTGTGACTGTGATAATGTGAGTTAAGGGCTGAGTTGCTAGTGATTTATGTGTGAGGTAGGCTGGTTTGAGGGAGGAAATCTATGGACCTAGTCATTTTCCTTGGTGGTAAGCTTTCAGGGGTGCAAAGATCGATCTTCCTGGGGACTTTTCTGGTACCAGGAAGATATCGCATAGATGGGACCTCCAAAGACACACATTTAATTTTTAGGCCTGTTGTTCCTATTATGGGATGTGAGTTTCTTCACTGATGGGGATGCTGCTTATCTGAGAAGAAACTGTGAAAGGTGGTGTAGTATAGAGGTGTGGCTTAAGCTTTTAAGTTTTCTTCAAGGTTTTTCCCCTAAGCTTCATACTTCAGACGGCCTACTTACATGAGACTAGTATGTGATGTCAGGCTAACAACTTCCTAAATACCTGCAAGCCAGATCAGTGTCTCTTTTCTCTATATTCCCATGGAAATCAAGGGTCCCGCCGAATTTTCCATCGAAACAGTTGATTTGTGCTGTCTCTAGGAATTCTACAGGGCGTACTGTTGCTTCCTAACCGGTGTCATTTGGGAGATCCACCTCTGTACGTTCAAATGATTAATTTTGAGACTCTGCTCATGTGTGCAGTAAACCCTTTAATTCCCTAAGACCTTCCTTTCCTCCATCTCATACCCCATTAAGCCCGCTTCAGTTTATCTCCTGAATTTCTTTGGAATCTGTCAGCTCTCCCTCAACATCCTAATACTGAACTTGCCTGTCTGTTGCGATTAGGTCCTAACTAGTGTCCATATATCTTGTTTCCCTCCAATCCATTCTTCACACAAGAAAGCTTCAAAGCAAGTTGGAACATTGCTCATAAACATCGCTCACAAACATTGTTTTGAGAATAGAAAACACACTGGTGGCCTTTAAGACTCTGCGTGCTCTAGAATCCTCTCTGCTTCTCTAGCCCCATCTTGTGCCACGTTTGCCCTCACTTTCTATGCTTCAGATACACTGAATTAACCTTAGTTCTCACTCATCTGACAGAAGTCAGTTGAGAAATTATTTTTCACTGTGATTCCTAGCATTAAGGAATTTGATGATCAGGTTTTGTATGAGGACTAAAACTAAACTGGGAAGTGGAAGAATTGCGTTTCAACTGTTTCAGTCAACACGCATGTAATAATGATACCTAAGTATTGAACACCGGGCTAGGTTTCATGAGGGATACAGAAGTTCTGGCCATCTCTGGTTTTGGGTATCCCTTATTTGTTGAGACCTTTGCGTTGTTTGGTTGCCTTTTGTCTGTTTTCCAGATGGGAAAACAGGAACAAGGGAAGTATAGGTTATTACTAGGTGGGGTTGAACAAGTGGAGCAGCAAACTGCAAAGCAGAAAGAAGAGGGACGTACTATAGAGGGATGTGATTTCCATTTTCAAGGCGCCTGCATCCTGTGCAGGGAGACAGCCTAACATAAAATGTGCCTAACAAAAGATCTATTGACTTCTTACTAAAAATCTCCAGTTCATATAACCCAGGGGTTTATACCTTCTCCTTTAAAAGTTCTATTCCTGGGACTTCCCTGGTGGTCCAGTGGTGAAGACTCTGCGCTTCCAATGCAGCAGGCGTGGGTTCAATCCCTGGTTGGGGAGCTAAGATCCCACATGCTGCGCAGCCAAAGAAATTTTTTTCAAAAGTTATACTCCTGTGTTGTTGAATTTAGTGGTTTAGATTTTGTTTGAATGTTAAGAAGATTTCAGTTTATTTACCAGGAACAAACAAAACATAATGTAAAAATAGTTTCCCAGAAACGATTTCCATCGTTCTCTTCTTCCCTTTCTCCCGCAGACTGGTGTTTCATCTTGACAAGTTCTCTGAAGTTCTCTGTCATTCCATAGGAAAGCTGTCTGGCTTGGAGGTTGCAATCCCAGGGAATTTTTCATCAGCGGGGAAGTCTCCATCACTACAGAGGAATCAAGGGAGAAGTCAGTCCCGGGTAAGTGAGATGCTCCCCCTAAACACCAACACAGCAGTCGTGTACCTTTCAAGGGGTTCAGGGGCAAGATGGGCAAGGCATTTCTACTAACTCTTCTTAAGGATCATGGACAGTGTGCCCTATGCTACGACGTAAGCGGTGACTGTTGTAATTCTTACTGGTGATCATTTCATGTCACTGATCCTTGGCTCTCTTTGTATCTCATAGGACTGTTGTAAGTCCAATACAAAATGAGTCTTCTTTTTAAAAAACTGAAATGTTTTACAAAGCCTAGCATTCTCATAGAGAGTCCTTTGAATTCTCCCCACTTTCCCGAGAGGCTAAGAACACTTCACACCATGAACTAGGAGAGGGGGTAGAGCCCTTTCTGATGAAATATAGAAACAAAGACAGAGTCTTAGCCTGCTTGCTCTCTGGACAGGATCTCGGACCACAAGGTCTTAAATCCTGGTATAAATGACGGAAGTGAGGACAGTTCAACTGGCACTCTCATAACAAGAGTTCTGAAACACCTTCCAAAGAGACTGTAGCAGTAGACGAGGGAAGGGAGTGCTACAGTGTGGTAGTACAGGGGGAATGCTCGGCTACAGCAGTGAAAAATGTGGTACCTATTGGTGTGCTCTTGGGGTTCTTGTACATGTAGCATAGATGACCTTTACAGTGTCCCTCCCACCTTCCCACCTGCATTAGGTGTTCTGTTTTTTTGTTTGTTTTTTTTTTTTAATTTACGTTTATTGATTGATTGATTGATTGAACTTATTTATTCTACGTATTTATTTTTTTGGCTGCACTGGGTCCTCATTGGTGTGCACGGGCTTTCTCTAGTTGCGGCTAGCGGGGTCTACTCTTGGTTGCGGTGTGCGGGCTTCTCATCGCGGTGGCCTCTCTTGTTGCGGAGCATGGGCTGTAGGCGCGTGGGTTTCGGTAGTTGCGGCTCACGGGCTCTGGAATGCAGGCTCAGTCGTTGTGGCACATGCGCTTAGTTGCTGCACGGCATGTGGGATCTTCGCAGACCGGGGCTCGAAGCCGTGTCCCCTGCATTGGCAGGCGCCACCAGGGAAGCCCTAGCTGTTCTTATATAGAGTCTAAAAACAGAGAGCACTGAGAGAAGGTAGTGGTTATTAAAGGCTCAGGATCTAAATTCTACCTGTCTCTACACCCCTTCCCAGCTGTCGATTTGACCCCGTTTGTGAATGCCGACCTCATTCTTCAACTTTCTCTGCCGTTTGTATACTCACCTTGAAAACTTGTTTCTGTGATGCGTTGAGCAGACACAGGGTGGCAGATTGCAGAGGTGGAAGCTGGTGGTCGGATATTTGTGGGCTGAATCTCCTTCAGTCCCATTCCCATTTCTGGTTGCGCAGAGGCCCTACTTCCTGTGTATGACGCGGAGCCATAGGATTGCGGGCAGGAGCCAAGTTCTCCATACAGTGAAGACCCCAGTGTGCCTTGGTTATAGTAATATACCTGGCTTCCTTCCTGGTAGGGAAGTGACAGGCGGCTATGCCCCTGATTTGTTCGTGGGCCTCCTGATACAGCAGTTCCCTTGGCTCTGGCCCTGTCGTCAGCTGCCCCTAGGAGGACTCTGAGCCCTAGCCACTTCTCTGGTAGATTTGCCTATTCCCCCACTATAATCACACCTGAATAAGGCAACTCAAACCTTTCAGAGATGTGTCGTGAACCTCTTGTTTTCTGAAATACCTATCTGGTGGTTGTGAGACTTAAGGCCAACCTCCCCGAGAGACTTTGTTTCTATTTCTCCTAGTAAACCTAGACTCATCTCCTGTCACCTTCAACTCTACTCCAATTGTGTTCTTTCAACCCAGACCCCTGACCCTGCTTTTTACTTCTGCCATTTCATCCTCACTCCTGCTTCCTTTCCTAAATCCATACGTCTCTTTTGGCCTTCCTAGCCCTGGGCCAAGTTCCTTCCTCTTTCCTCAGTTTTTACCCCTTTCCTTCATTCTCCCATCCAACTTTCAGGCCTTCCTTTCTCACGCCCCAGTTAGCAGCATCTCAAAATTCGAAAGGTTTATTACTCATCTATTAATTCTATTCCATTTACTTATTCGGTTCTATACCTATCTTACCTATGTATGGAAGAACCGCTGGTAGCCAAGGTGGCAGCAAGAATCCTAGCAGCTGTCACCTGACGTATCCGTAGTAGTCAGCAATTTCCATTTCTTTGTCCCTCTGGGTGAAAAATTGCAGCTTCCCCGAAGAGGTGTATCTGGCAGCATTCTCCCGTTGTTGTTGAGCCCGCCTCTTCATGGCCTCTCGCTCTGGCCTCTGCTCTTGTTCGATGGGCTTTGACATGACTGGCTCAGGCACGTTGGGTTCCCTCCATGGAACTCGTTGCTTGCTGAAGTCTTGGAGTAGAAGTTGGGTTTGGAGCTTGGGTGGGGACTGGCGCTTAGTCACAGCAGGGGGAACAGGCTCGCGCTGGAGAGAAGCGCCAGATGAAGTTTTGTAGGGTGCAGGCCTAGGAGCAGCAGGCTGAGGGACACGAGGCTGGGTATGGTTGGTCCAAGCCGGTTGGGTTGGGTTGGCCACAGTTGGCTGAGCTGGTTTGGCGGGACCTGGCAAAGAGGCAGGAGCTGGCTGGGATGAATTGACTGCAGCAGGTTGAGCTGAGTCAGTAGAACCAGGCTGGGCACGGTAAGCCACAGCAGGCCGATGTGAGGCCAGAGACTGTGGCCTCCGAGGAGCGGGTCGAGCTTGAGGCTTGTCCCAGGCAGAAAAAGGCAGAGGTATCAACTTGACCTTCCCAGGAGGAGGCCGCTCACACTGGGATGGAGATGGACACTCTGTTTCAGCACTGCTGTCTGCTTTCTGGGCTTGGACTTGCGTTTTCTCAGGCCTCTTACCCTCACGTGGGGTATGCCGCCGTGGCTGGATCGCTGGGGGTGGCTGGGGGTCTTTGGGGTTGCTTGAATTTCCCAAGAGCCGACAGGAAGAGAGCCCAGTTTTCGTCTCATTCTTCTTCCCCAGCGCATGAAGAACCTTCACAGACTCCAGCATGCGCACGCCAAGGGAGGTTCGAGGCTTTTGAAAGCTCTCTTGGCGAAGCTCAGTTTGGTGTTCCTTTCGCTTCGTGTTGGGGATTGCTGGCTTGTCTTCTGCCTTGACTTTGTTCCCTGACTGCTTGTTCTCTTCAGCCTTGTTTCTTCCTCTGGTCCTTTTGGTCTTTTCCTGCCCATGGCTCTCAGTTTTGCTGATCTTTCCGGATGCAGCTTTCTGAGGTTTGCCTTGAGAGTGCTTGGCCGTGTTCGCAGGAGCCCTGTCACTGACTGCAGCAGTGCATATAACCGCTTCTCCCCCTAACAGGCACTCTGGATCCTTTGGCTGGATTTTGGCCTTGGGAGCACCACTGATAGGCTCAGAGGCTTTCTGTTTGTTCTTCCTGGGTTGATCAGAGGGAACCTTTACGACACTTGGCTTTTCCTGCACCTGATTCACCTTAATGGCTCTGGTGTCTTCAGCTTTGATCACGTTGGGACCTTGGGATCGATCAAGATCTTTCCAAGAATTAAAGAGCTGGGGAAGGTGAATATCCTCCGCCAGTGTAGTAATGTCTGCAAGACCACTGCTAGGTTCAGTCCCATTTTCAAGTGTCCCTAGGTCCTGACGACTCAGGCTGTTCTCTCCCAGATCAGCATTTTCAGAACCAGGCTGCTCCTCTTGGCTGAGGGGATCGGTGCAGGCCAGCGGCTGGGGAATATCATGGATTCCCAAAGGGAGTAGTGGAGGATCTTGGTTTTCTATTGGGATCTGGTAGGCCTCCAGAGGCTTTGACAGCTTGGTTTTGATATCCTCCACGTTCTTACTCTCTGTTTGTCCCTGGCTTGGAGCTGGAGGCAGGGCCAGGAGACGCCTGGCACTCTGGACTGGAGCTGTCACTGAAATGTCCCCAAGTTCAGATGGTGGGTTACTCTCAAGTATGTGACTGTTTCTGCTACTGCAGGACTTGGGGAGTTCTTGAGTTTGTGTCACACAAAACGTCTGGCTTGGAGGTTGCAATCCCAGGGAATTTTTCATCACCAGGGAAGTCTCCATCACTACAAAGGGATCAAGGGAGAAGTCAGTCCCTGGTAAATGAGATGCTCCCCCTAAACACCAACACAGCAGTCGTGTACCTTTCAAGGGGTTCAGGGGCAAGATGGGCAAGGCATTTCTACTAACTCTTCTTAAGGATCATGGACAGTGCCCTATGCTACGAGGTAAGCGGTGACTGTTGTAATGCTTAACTGGTGATCATTTCATGTCACTGATCCTTGGCTCTCTTTGTATCTCATAGGACTGTTGTAAGTCCAATACAAAATGAGTCTTCTTTTTAAACAACTGAAATGTTTTACAAAGCCTAGCATTCTCATATAGAGTCCTTTCAATTCTCCCCACTTTCCCGAGAGGCTAAGAACACTTCACACCATGAACTAGGAGAGGGGGTAGAGCCCTTTCTGATGAAATACAGAAACAAAGACAGAGTCTTAGCCTGCTTGCTCTCTGGACAGGATCTCGGACCACAAGGTCTTAAATCCTGGTATAAATGACGGAAGTGAGGACACTTCAACTGGCACTCTCATAACAAGAGTTCTGAGACACCTTCCAAAGAGACTGTAGCAGTAGACGAGGGAAGGGAGTGCTACAGTGTGGTAGTACAGGGGGAATGCTCGGCTACAGCAGTGAAAAATGTGGTACCTATTGGTGTGCTCTCGGGGTTCTTGTACATGTAGCATAGATGACCTTTACAGTGTCCCTGCCACCTTCCCACCTGCATTAGGTGTTCTTTTTGTTTTTTTGTTTTTTTAATTGACGTTTATTTATTGATTGATTGTTTGAACTTATTTATTCTACGTATTTATTTTTTTGGCTGCACAGGGTCTTCATTGCTGTGCACGGGCTTTCTCTAGTTGCGGCTAGCGGGGTCTACTCTTGGTTGCGGTGTGCGGGCTTCTCTTGTTGCGGAGCATGCGCTCTAGGCGCGTGGGCTTCGGTAGTTGCGGCTCACGGGCTCTAGAATGCAGGCTCAGTCGTTGTGGCACATGGGCTTAGTTGCTCCACGGCATGTGGGATCTTCCCAGACCAGGGCTCGAACCCGTGTCCCCCGCATTGCATTGGCAGGTGGATTCTTAACCACGGCGCCACCAGGGAAGCCCTAGGTGTTCTTACATAGAGTCTAAAAACAGAGGGCACTGAGCGAAGGTAGTGGTTACTAAAGGCTCAGGATCTAAATTCTACCTGTCTCTACACCCCTTCCCAGCTGTCGATTTGACCCCATTTGTGAATGCCGACCTCATTCTTCAGCTTTCTCTGCCGTTTGTATACTCACCTTGAAAACTTGTTTCTGTGATGCGTTGAGCAGACACAGGGTGGCAGATTGCAGAGGTGGAAGCTGGTGGTCGGATATTTGTGGGCTGAATCTCCTTCAGTCCCATTCCCATTTCTGGTTGCGCAGAGGCCCTACTTCCTGTGTATGACGCGGAGCCATAGGATTGCAGGCAGGAGCCAAGTTCTCCATACAGTGAAGACCCCAGTGTGCCTTGGTTATAGTAATATACCTGGCTTCCTTCCTGGTAGGGAAGTGACAGGCGGCTATGCCCCTGATTTGGAATCTGAGATGGTGCTCCCTGAGCAAGCCTGGCAGAAAGTGATGGATATAGAGGGACCATGTTATTGGCGTCTGAAGTTTTATCATACTGGGCTGCCATAAACATGGAGGAAGCAGCTGGGTGCCGGTCAGTGAGTGCCAGAGTAAAGTCTCCGAGTGAAGAGGAATTCTTTTCAGTGCTTCCTGTGATGTCCCACTCAAGAACACCTGGATAGGAAGGAGCTGAAGTGGAGATCTGGCTGTGGTCAGTAACTCCAGATAACATAGTCGTGCTGGAATGTTGGTAAAGGTAGGCACTACCCATGAGTGTCTGGAAAGAGGTACCGGTAGCCGATGCCGAACTGACGGCAGGGGCAGAGACTCTGGAGAAGTTGCAGACACTTCGTGTTAGGGAAGTTGCATTGCTCACCACAGGGAGAGAATGCTGCAGAGAATTTAGAGTTCCAAGTAGAGATGGATTTTGGAAATTTTCTGTAAGAACAAGAGGGTCATGAAAAACTCAGGGAGGTTGAGAAATTCTCACTACGTTTGAGGAACAGCATTATCTTAAGGTTCTTGCTCTCAGGACACCTCTACTATCGACCCTTCCTGAGAAACCCAAAATCAGACAGTTAATGATGGCTGTAAGGACTGAGCAGTTTTCCACTCTTCTGTATTAACTGCCTGTGCTCCCATCTTGGGCACAGATGGGCAGAAGAGCCAAGTGGTATGGTTCAGACATTGTTCTCTAGGCTGGAAGCAACCTTCTCCCTGCCCTGTCTTTCCCTTCAGCCTGCACTCGTATTGACTTCTATGCTATTTCCTAGACTGGAAGCATTTTAGAACTAGGAGGCCCTTAGAGAACTTTCTCTTTTTTCAGTCTCATTTCACGAGTAAGGAAACTGAGGCTCAGAGAGGTCGGGTTGACTTGTTCAAGTTCTCTCATTATGTTAGTGTCATTACCAGGTTTCAGAACCTAAGTATCCTGACTTCCTTGCCAGGACTCCACTCTGAGCATGATAGTGCCAGAAAGCAGGAGAAATAGAACTTATAATATAAGCATTTTTTTTGTCCATTAGAAAACAGTACGGCCATTACCATTGTCATCTTCAGTGTCTCCCTTTGCTTGTGCAGTTCCCACGCTATTACCTAGAGTTGACGTATAGCTCAGTCCAACTGGTGAACTGAAAGAGTCATTTTTGCCCTCTTCAAGCCTGGTTTCTCATCCTACCTCAAAATGATTACCCGAAAGTGGATTTCTTAAGTGCTTTTGGAAAGAGAAAAGTTATCTGATTACTTCAGATTACTCATCTATAAAGTGGTTATAACACCACCACCAATAATAATAGCAGTAATAATTAATAGATGAATAAGCTGATCTATTGCATATGATTTATATGGAGGAAGATACAATAAGTTCTAGAAAGACAAAGAAAAATCATGAAAAACATGTTACGTAACGAAAAAGAAATCCATAGATATTAATGAAAACTGGGGTATGTGGGCAAGTATCAAAGCCTAATGAATTTACTAACAAATGACATTCTGTACCATACATGCAATATTATGAAAGTGAATTTTGCCCACTCTATTTTAGTGAATACTATTAACCAAAAAACACGATGGAGGTGATAGAGGTGAATGAATTCCTAGCCAATGCATACAGACAGAGACGATAAATCAGTAAAAAATGCATAACAAGCAACAGAATGCAACAAATGTGAATGTATAGGTAGCCACAACATATATAGACAAGTATTTCAATGAAAACCGGTACAAAGCAGACAGCAAAATAGTAAGTGTAAAAGAGTTTCATTATTGTGCTCATTCATATTTTTACCCAGCAAGTAACAGGTATTAAGCCTAGGAGAAATATATCTTTCCATGAATATAACTCATATAATAAGCAGAAAGGAAGCTTAAAAAGTATCAAGAAGGTTTTTGTATTTATCCTAGAACTTAGAATCATCTTCCACATCCAAGAAGATGACATCCCAAGACCTCAAAAAACCATCATCCCTAGAATCCAATTAAAAAAGATTTTCAAATGTAAGAAAATCCAAAGGACTCCACAACATTGTTTTAGATAAATGTGGATGTTTGTGTTTTCTTTTTTTCTTTTGCCGCGCCGCGTGGCCCTGGCCGTGAAAGCACCGAGTCCTAAGCGCTTGACCGCCAGGGAATTCCCTAAATGGGGAATTAGAGATGTGGGGCTTGACTTTTTCTTTTTCTTCTCCGGTAGCTAAGATCTACAAGCGAACGATGGCTGTTGATCAATGTGCTCTCTGTGTTAGGAAGGAAATAACTGTAAAAATTGAAAAGCAACCTTGCCTTAGAAGCTACATATCACACAAAGGAAATAGTCCTTCTGATTCAATGTAGAAGATATCATTTAAAATGTTTAATTGGTCAAATGTCTACCTAGTTTAAAAATTAGAAAGAATAGAACACTGAAAAGCAGCCCCCTAGATAACCACTTTGGTTTCTGGTTTCTAGGAAGCATCATTTCTAAAACATACTTCTAAAATGTTTCTATTCCAAACTGTCAAGTGCCAGCTGTATTCAGAGAGGCAATAAAAGAAAGAAAACGGAGTATGACTTTTCTGATAGGCTGCCCTTCCTGGTGATCCCCTGTTCTGGCCTTACTTTCCTTCTTAGTCTGTTAATGTAAGGATTTGCTACCATCAGCTTTGTTTTGCCCTGCTCTGAGCAGATTTCCCTCTGTGCTGTTTCTGCTTTAATTTAAAATCTTTGGCTCCCATCAACATTCCATGGCAAACTGCCTCTTTCTTGAGAGCTCCTCTATGCTTTCCCTCTTCATTCTTATATTTTTTTCCCATCTCTTGGTTCCTGTTGGCCTGTGCTAATGAAAACAATCCTAAACTTGCTTACGTTTGACTCTGTGCCTCCCTATATAGCCCAGTACTCTCCATCCTCTCTCCCTATTCTCTCTTTTCAACTAGTCGAAATACTAGTGGAGGGAGACCATTGGAGATGAAACATCTTGGTATATATCGCTAGTTTTCTGTGTCACCTGGCTTTTCTATGTTTCTGTTGAAACACTCTTTTGAGAAGTCTCTGATTTCATTTTCTACATGGGTACCCTTTAAGGCTCAATATTGGAAAAGAAGGGGATCAGAGTGATCAACCCAATGTGGTATCCTAACGTAACAGATAAGGAAAGCAGCAGGCTTTGTGAGGCAGTCAGTGATTTGTCCAAAGTCACACAGACAGTAAACGTCAAAGTCAAAACTGAAATTAGGTCTCCAGACTTGTAGTTCAATACTTTCCCTCATTATTCCACGCTATTTTGAATCTCCTCCTCAATTTAGGGGCAAAAGAAATCGAACGCAAAACTTTCCAAAGTTTCTTTTCTTACCTGACATGGTCAGAGAAGAGGAGACATCAACTGCAGGTACAAGGGATGAGGAGACAACACTAGAGGATGTCTGAGTGGCTGCAGCTGAACGGCGCACGTGTCCAGTACAAAGGTCACTGGTTACTGGTCCAAACGGCTCCACGGAAACCCCAAGACCTCTACCAAGTGGTAGTAGGTTTGGTAGGAGAGTGATGTCACAAAGCAGGCAGTTGAAAGGTATGAGCTAGCCAATAGGGAGGTCCGATCCCCAACAGGAGGGCGGGCTTGGGTGAAGAGAGCGTAGGAGAGCTAAAACAACCCCTCAATTTCTGAGCTCTGGGGAGGAAATCCTAGAAGACAGATTTACCTCCCCCAGGCTCTTCCATTAGGGAAATCATTGCAACATTTCTTACAGACGTTCATTAATATAATTAACTAACAGTTACTTATATTCTACAGAGTATTCTATTTTATGTATCATATACTTAGAGCTATATAGATCTTATTTAACTAGTATCCTTAGGAAGGAAAGAGCCATGTAGTTTGAACTATTACAGTTGTAACTTGGTTAAAGAGCAGGGTGAAGTTTGTTGAGTGTACCCTGTGGAGAATGTTGTGGTCCAAGGCTCTTCTCTTTTAGTTTCTTCTCCTTGACTCCTACCTTCCTTGGGCTGGGCTAGGCTGGGGGCCAGGTTGGACTTGCGACTTAACATTTCTCTTCCGCTTTCTTTTTTTTTTTTTTTTCTTCCATTATGGGCATTGCTTCTAGGACAAGCCTTGGTCTTGCATTGGATGTTCCTTCCTGTCAACTTCCAGCAGCAGGAGTCTTCTTTTCAGTGCTTGATGCTTCACGAAATAGACTCTGCCCATTGGCAGCAAATACCAGAGAGCCAGGAGACAGAGCTGGTTGCAGACCTTTCCTCTTCCAGCCTTTGGTTGCAATTGTTTTGCCCATGATTTGCTAGCTCTAGTTCCTTGGGCCACACAGGTATCCTGCCATCCAGCTCTTTTTATATGTGAGAGACATTCTGAACACTGTCCCTCTTTCTTTGCACAGAAGTATATACAGTGTGGCAGTTACCGTAATCTCCTCCCCCTTGCAAACAGCCCCTCTAGAATCTCGGACCTCTAGGACTCTCTGTCTTGCATGCTTGGGTGCAAGGCCAAGCACAATGAAGAGGAGAATAATTAGAGAAAGAGGAGGACATTGGTGGAGAACTGGGAGCAGGTAAGGTGAAAGGGCACCGGAGAAAAGAGATGCATGTAGGTTTTTTGGTTTCTGTGGGAAACAAGTTGACACACTTGGGCCTCATTTTGTATTAACAGAACAGAGAGTTGTAGATATAAGTAGCTAGATCGTGAAGCAACTGCCATGAAGTCTGTACACTGAAGAGAACAGTCTCACATCTAGTTTTCATTTTGTTTTATGTCATATTACCTTATTTATAGCATTCACTGGTATGTTTGTAGAACGCAGATGTTTTCAAATGCTCTGGTTTTGTCTACATGGTTATTTCCTTGTCCTATTTGTAAGGAATCCAACATTGTAAGACATATTGCATGTTTTTCTCTTGACGATTGTTTACCTTGAAGCGTCATGAACTAACTTGAGCTGTTGGATTTTGTGGAGAAACTTTAAAAAGGGTCTGTGAAAAAGGCATTGTGGTGAGTCGCATTATGCACCCGAGCGTAAGGAGCAGATATCTGCCACCAGCCCAGCTTGGCCTGGATTGCCTCTGTGTTAGTTCCCCTGGTTAGTGCTTTTCTCCCTAACCACTCTTGTGACTGTGATAATGTGAGTTAAGGGCTGAGTTGCTAGTGATTTATGTGTGAGGTTGGCTGGTTTGAGGGAGGAAATCTATGGACCTAGTCATTTTCCTTGGTGGTAAGCTTTCAGGGGTGCAAAGATCGATCTTCCTGGGGACTTTTCTGGTACCAGGAAGATATCGCATAGATGGGACCTCTAAAGACACACATTTAATTTTTAGGCCTGTTGTTCCTATTATGGGATGTGAGTTTCTTCACTGATGGGGATGCTGCTTATCTGAGAAGAAACTGTGAAAGGTGGTGTAGTATAGAGGTGTGGCTTAAGCTTTTAAGTTTTCTTCAAGGTTTTTCCCCTAAGCTTCATACTTCAGACGGCCTACTTACATGAGACTAGTATGTGATGTCAGGCTAACAACTTCCTAAATACCTGCAAGCCAGATCAGTGTCTCTTTTCTCTATATTCCCATGGAAATCAAGGGTCCCGCCGAATTTTCCATCGAAACAGTTGATTTGTGCTGTCTCTAGGAATTCTACAGGGCGTACCGTTGCTTCCTAACCGGTGTCATTTGGGAGATCCACCTCTGTACGTTCAAATGATTAATTTTGAGACTCTGCTCATGTGTGCAGTAAACCCTTTAATTCCCTAAGACCTTCCTTTCCTCCATCTCATACCCCATTAAGCCCGCTTCAGTTTATCTCCTGAATTTCTTTGGAATCTGTCAGCTCTCCCTCAACATCCTAATACTGAACTTGCCTGTCTGTTGCGATTAGGTCCTAACTAGTGTCCATATATCTTGTTTCCCTCCAATCCATTCTTCACACAAGAAACCTTCAAAGCAAGTTGGAACATTGCTCATAAACATCGCTCACAAACATTGTTTTGAGAATAGAAAACACACTGGTGGCCTTTAAGACTCTGCGTGCTCTAGAATCCTCTCTGCTTCTCTAGCCCCATCTTGTGCCACGTTTGCCCTCACTTTCTATGCTTCAGATACACTGAATTAACCTTAGTTCTCACTCATCTGACAGAAGTCAGTTGAGAAATTATTTTTCACTGTGATTCCTAGCATTAAGGAATTTGATGATCAGGTTTTGTATGAGGACTAAAACTAAACTGGGAAGTGGAAGAATTGCGTTTCAACTGTTTCAGTCAACACGCATGTAATAATGATACCTAAGTATTGAACACCGGGCTAGGTTTCATGAGGGATACAGAAGTTCTGGCCATCTCTGGTTTTGGGTATCCCTTATTTGTTGAGACCTTTGCGTTGTTTGGTTGCCTTTTGTCTGTTTTCCAGATGGGAAAACAGGAACAAGGGAAGTATAGGTTATTACTAGGTGGGGTTGAACAAGTGGAGCAGCAAACTGCAAAGCAGAAAGAAGAGGGACGTACTATAGAGGGATGTGATTTCCATTTTCAAGGCGCCTGCGTCCTGTGCAGGGAGACAGCCTAACATAAAATGTGCCTAACAAAAGATCTATTGACTTCTTACTAAAAATCTCCAGTTCATATAACCCAGGGGTTTATACCTTCTCCTTTAAAAGTTCTATTCCTGGGACTTCCCTGGTGGTCCAGTGGTGAAGACTCTGCGCTTCCAATGCAGCAGGCGTGGGTTCAATCCCTGGTTGGGGAGCTAAGATCCCACATGCTGCGCAGCCAAAGAAATTTTTTTCAAAAGTTATACTCCTGTGTTGTTGAATTTAGTGGTTTAGATTTTGTTTGAATGTTAAGAAGATTTCAGTTTATTTACCAGGAACAAACAAAACATAATGTAAAAATAGTTTCCCAGAAACGATTTCCATCGTTCTCTTCTTCCCTTTCTCCCGCAGACTGGTGTTTCATCTTGACAAGTTCTCTGAAGTTCTCTGTCATTCCATAGGAAAGCTGTCTGGCTTGGAGGTTGCAATCCCAGGGAATTTTTCATCAGCGGGGAAGTCTCCATCACTACAGAGGAATCAAGGGAGAAGTCAGTCCCGGGTAAGTGAGATGCTCCCCCTAAACACCAACACAGCAGTCGTGTACCTTTCAAGGGGTTCAGGGGCAAGATGGGCAAGGCATTTCTACTAACTCTTCTTAAGGATCATGGACAGTGTGCCCTATGCTACGAGGTAAGCGGTGACTGTTGTAATTCTTACTGGTGATCATTTCATGTCACTGATCCTTGGCTCTCTTTGTATCTCATAGGACTGTTGTAAGTCCAATACAAAATGAGTCTTCTTTTTAAAAAACTGAAATGTTTTACAAAGCCTAGCATTCTCATAGAGAGTCCTTTGAATTCTCCCCACTTTCCCGAGAGGCTAAGAACACTTCACACCATGAACTAGGAGAGGGGGTAGAGCCCTTTCTGATGAAATATAGAAACAAAGACAGAGTCTTAGCCTGCTTGCTCTCTGGACAGGATCTCGGACCACAAGGTCTTAAATCCTGGTATAAATGACGGAAGTGAGGACAGTTCAACTGGCACTCTCATAACAAGAGTTCTGAAACACCTTCCAAAGAGACTGTAGCAGTAGACGAGGGAAGGGAGTGCTACAGTGTGGTAGTACAGGGGGAATGCTCGGCTACAGCAGTGAAAAATGTGGTACCTATTGGTGTGCTCTCGGGGTTCTTGTACATGTAGCATAGATGACCTTTACAGTGTCCCTCCCACCTTCCCACCTGCATTAGGTGTTCTGTTTTTTTGTTTGTTTTTTTTTTTTAATTTACGTTTATTGATTGATTGAACTTATTTATTCTACGTATTTATTTTTTTGGCTGCACTGGGTCCTCATTGGTGTGCACGGGCTTTCTCTAGTTGCGGCTAGCGGGGTCTACTCTTGGTTGCGGTGTGCGGGCTTCTCATCGCGGTGGCCTCTCTTGTTGCGGAGCATGGGCTGTAGGCG
Source organism: Balaenoptera physalus (assembly GCF_965194825.1). NCBI lineage: Eukaryota > Metazoa > Chordata > Mammalia > Artiodactyla > Balaenopteridae > Balaenoptera > Balaenoptera physalus. The sequence continues at coordinate 33,932,303 of NC_138894.1, forward strand.
CGTGGGCTTCGGTAGTTGCGGCTCACGGGCTCTGGAATGCTGGCTCAGTCGTTGTGGCACATGCGCTTAGTTGCTGCACGGCATGTGGGATCTTCGCAGACCGGGGCTCGAAGCCGTGTCCCCTGCATTGGCAGGCGCCACCAGGGAAGCCCTAGCTGTTCTTATATAGAGTCTAAAAACAGAGAGCACTGAGAGAAGGTAGTGGTTACTAAAGGCTCAGGATCTAAATTCTACCTGTCTCTACACCCCTTCCCAGCTGTCGATTTGACCCCGTTTGTGAATGCCGACCTCATTCTTCAACTTTCTCTGCCGTTTGTATACTCACCTTGAAAACTTGTTTCTGTGATGCGTTGAGCAGACACAGGGTGGCAGATTGCAGAGGTGGAAGCTGGTGGTCGGATATTTGCGGGCTGAATCTCCTTCAGTCCCATTCCCATTTCTGGTTGCGCAGAGGCCCTACTTCCTGTGTATGACGCGGAGCCATAGGATTGCGGGCAGGAGCCAAGTTCTCCATACAGTGAAGACCCCAGTGTGCCTTGGTTATAGTAATATACCTGGCTTCCTTCCTGGTAGGGAAGTGACAGGCGGCTATGCCCCTGATTTGTTCGTGGGCCTCCTGATACAGCAGTTCCCTTGGCTCTGGCCCTGTCGTCAGCTGCCCCTAGGAGGACTCTGAGCCCTAGCCACTTCTCTGGTAGATTTGCCTATTCCCCCACTATAATCACACCTGAATAAGGCAACTCAAACCTTTCAGAGATGTGTCGTGAACCTCTTGTTTTCTGAAATACCTATCTGGTGGTTGTGAGACTTAAGGCCAACCTCCCCGAGAGACTTTGTTTCTATTTCTCCTAGTAAACCTAGACTCATCTCCTGTCACCTTCAACTCTACTCCAATTGTGTTCTTTCAACCCAGACCCCTGACCCTGCTTTTTACTTCTGCCATTTCATCCTCACTCCTGCTTCCTTTCCTAAATCCATACGTCTCTTTTGGCCTTCCTAGCCCTGGGCCAAGTTCCTTCCTCTTTCCTCAGTTTTTACCCCTTTCCTTCATTCTCCCATCCAACTTTCAGGCCTTCCTTTCTCACGCCCCAGTTAGCAGCATCTCAAAATTCGAAAGGTTTATTACTCATCTATTAATTCTATTCCATTTACTTATTCGGTTCTATACCTATCTTACCTATGTATGGAAGAACCGCTGGTAGCCAAGGTGGCAGCAAGAATCCTAGCAGCTGTCACCTGACGTATCCGTAGTAGTCAGCAATTTCCATTTCTTTGTCCCTCTGGGTGAAAAATTGCAGCTTCCCCGAAGAGGTGTATCTGGCAGCATTCTCCCGTTGTTGTTGAGCCCGCCTCTTCATGGCCTCTCGCTCTGGCCTCTGCTCTTGTTCGATGGGCTTTGACATGACTGGCTCAGGCACGTTGGGTTCCCTCCATGGAACTCGTTGCTTGCTGAAGTCTTGGAGTAGAAGTTGGGTTTGGAGCTTGGGTGGGGACTGGCGCTTAGTCACAGCAGGGGGAACAGGCTCGCGCTGGAGAGAAGCGCCAGATGAAGTTTTGTAGGGTGCAGGCCTAGGAGCAGCAGGCTGAGGGACACGAGGCTGGGTATGGTTGGTCCAAGCCGGTTGGGTTGGGTTGGCCACAGTTGGCTGAGCTGGTTTGGCGGGACCTGGCAAAGAGGCAGGAGCTGGCTGGGATGAATTGACTGCAGCAGGTTGAGCTGAGTCAGTAGAACCAGGCTGGGCACGGTAAGCCACAGCAGGCCGATGTGAGGCCAGAGACTGTGGCCTCCGAGGAGCGGGTCGAGCTTGAGGCTTGTCCAAGGCAGAAAAAGGCAGAGGTATCAACTTGACCTTCCCAGGAGGAGGCCGCTCACACTGGGATGGAGATGGACACTCTGTTTCAGCACTGCTGTCTGCTTTCTGGGCTTGGACTTGCGTTTTCTCAGGCCTCTTACCCTCACGTGGGGTATGCCGCCGTGGCTGGATCGCTGGGGGTGGCTGGGGGTCTTTGGGGTTGCTTGAATTTCCCAAGAGCCGACAGGAAGAGAGCCCAGTTTTCGTCTCATTCTTCTTCCCCAGCGCATGAAGAACCTTCACAGACTCCAGCATGCGCACGCCAAGGGAGGTTCGAGGCTTTTGAAAGCTCTCTTGGCGAAGCTCAGTTTGGTGTTCCTTTCGCTTCGTGTTGGGGATTGCTGGCTTGTCTTCTGCCTTGACTTTGTTCCCTGACTGCTTGTTCTCTTCAGCCTTGTTTCTTCCTCTGGTCCTTTTGGTCTTTTCCTGCCCATGGCTCTCAGTTTTGCTGATCTTTCCGGATGCAGCTTTCTGAGGTTTGCCTTGAGAGTGCTTGGCCGTGTTCGCAGGAGCCCTGTCACTGACTGCAGCAGTGCATATAACCGCTTCTCCCCCTAACAGGCACTCTGGATCCTTTGGCTGGATTTTGGCCTTGGGAGCACCACCCATAGGCTCAGAGGCTTTCTGTTTGTTCTTCCTGGGTTGATCAGAGGGAACCTTTACGACACTTGGCTTTTCCTGCACCTGATTCACCTTAATGGCTCTGGTGTCTTCAGCTTTGATCACGTTGGGACCTTGGGATCGATCAAGATCTTTCCAAGAATTAAAGAGCTGGGGAAGGTGAATATCCTCCGCCAGTGTAGTAATGTCTGCAAGACCACTGCTAGGTTCAGTCCCATTTTCAAGTGTCCCTAGGTCCTGACGACTCAGGCTGTTCTCTCCCAGATCAGCATTTTCAGAACCAGGCTGCTCCTCTTGGCTGAGGGGATCGGTGCAGGCCAGCGGCTGGGGAATATCAGGGATTCCTAAAGGGAGTAGTGGAGGATCTTGGTTTTCTATTGGGATCTGGTAGGCCTCCAGAGGCTTTGACAGCTTGGTTTTGATATCCTCCACGTTCTTACTCTCTGTTTGTCCCTGGCTTGGAGCTGGAGGCAGGGCCAGGAGACGCCTGGCACTCTGGACTGGAGCTGTCACTGAAATGTCCCCAAGTTCAGATGGTGGGTTACTCTCAAGTATGTGACTGTTTCTGCTACTGCAGGACTTGGGGAGTTCTTGAGTTTGTGTCACACAAAACGTCTGGCTTGGAGGTTGCAATCCCAGGGAATTTTTCATCACCAGGGAAGTCTCCATCACTACAAAGGGATCAAGGGAGAAGTCAGTCCCTGGTAAATGAGATGCTCCCCCTAAACACCAACACAGCAGTCATGTACCTTTCAAGGGGTTCAGGGGCAAGATGGGCAAGGCATTTCTACTAACTCTTCTTAAGGATCATGGACAGTGCCCTATGCTACGAGGTAAGCGGTGACTGTTGTAATGCTTAACTGGTGATCATTTCATGTCACTGATCCTTGGCTCTCTTTGTATCTCATAGGACTGTTGTAAGTCCAATACAAAATGAGTCTTCTTTTTAAACAACTGAAATGTTTTACAAAGCCTAGCATTCTCATATAGAGTCCTTTCAATTCTCCCCACTTTCCCGAGAGGCTAAGAACACTTCACACCATGAACTAGGAGAGGGGGTAGAGCCCTTTCTGATGAAATACAGAAACAAAGACAGAGTCTTAGCCTGCTTGCTCTCTGGACAGGATCTCGGACCACAAGGTCTTAAATCCTGGTATAAATGACGGAAGTGAGGACACTTCAACTGGCACTCTCATAACAAGAGTTCTGAGACACCTTCCAAAGAGACTGTAGCAGTAGACGAGGGAAGGGAGTGCTACAGTGTGGTAGTACAGGGGGAATGCTCGGCTACAGCAGTGAAAAATGTGGTACCTATTGGTGTGCTCTCGGGGTTCTTGTACATGTAGCATAGATGACCTTTACAGTGTCCCTGCCACCTTCCCACCTGCATTAGGTGTTCTTTTTGTTTTTTTGTTTTTTTAATTTACGTTTATTTATTGATTGATTGTTTGAACTTATTTATTCTACGTATTTATTTTTTTGGCTGCACAGGGTCTTCATTGCTGTGCACGGGCTTTCTCTAGTTGTGGCTAGCGGGGTCTACTCTTGGTTGCGGTGTGCGGGCTTCTCTTGTTGCGGAGCATGCGCTCTAGGCGCGTGGGCTTCGGTAGTTGCGGCTCACGGGCTCTAGAATGCAGGCTCACTCGTTGTGGCACATGGGCTTAGTTGCTCCACGGCATGTGGGATCTTCCCAGACCAGGGCTCGAACCCGTGTCCCCCGCATTGCATTGGCAGGCGGATTCTTAACCACGGCGCCACCAGGGAAGCCCTAGGTGTTCTTATATAGAGTCTAAAAACAGAGGGCACTGAGCGAAGGTAGTGGTTACTAAAGGCTCAGGATCTAAATTCTACCTGTCTCTACACCCCTTCCCAGCTGTCGATTTGACCCCATTTGTGAATGCCGACCTCATTCTTCAACTTTCTCTGCCGTTTGTATACTCACCTTGAAAACTTGTTTCTGTGATGCGTTGAGCAGACACAGGGTGGCAGATTGCAGAGGTGGAAGCTGGTGGTCGGATATTTGTGGGCTGAATCTCCTTCAGTCCCATTCCCATTTCTGGTTGCGCAGAGGCCCTACTTCCTGTGTATGACGCGGAGCCATAGGATTGCGGGCAGGAGCCAAGTTCTCCATACAGTGAAGACCCCAGTGTGCCTTGGTTATAGTAATATACCTGGCTTCCTTCCTGGTAGGGAAGTGACAGGCGGCTATGCCCCTGATTTGGAATCTGAGATGGTGCTCCCTGAGCAAGCCTGGCAGAAAGTGATGGATATAGAGGGACCATGTTATTGGCGTCTGAAGTTTTATCATACTGGGCTGCCATAAACATGGAGGAAGCAGCTGGGTGCCGGTCAGTGAGTGCCAGAGTAAAGTCTCCGAGTGAAGAGGAATTCTTTTCAGTGCTTCCTGTGATGTCCCACTCAAGAACACCTGGATAGGAAGGAGCTGAAGTGGAGATCTGGCTGTGGTCAGTAACTCCAGATAACATAGTCGTGCTGGAATGTTGGTAAAGGTAGGCACTACCCATGAGTGTCTGGAAAGAGGTACCGGTAGCCGATGCCGAACTGACGGCAGGGGCAGAGACTCTGGAGAAGTTGCAGACACTTCGTGTTAGGGAAGTTGCATTGCTCACCACAGGAAGAGAATGCTGCAGAGAATTTAGAGTTCCAAGTAGAGATGGATTTTGGAAATTTTCTGTAAGAACAAGAGGGTCATGAAAAACTCAGGGAGGTTGAGAAATTCTCACTACGTTTGAGGAACAGCATTATCTTAAGGTTCTTGCTCTCAGGACACCTCTACTATCGACCCTTCCTGAGAAACCCAAAATCAGACAGTTAATGATGGCTGTAAGGACTGAGCAGTTTTCCACTCTTCTGTATTAACTGCCTGTGCTCCCATCTTGGGCACAGATGGGCAGAAGAGCCAAGTGGTATGGTTCAGACATTGTTCTCTAGGCTGGAAGCAACCTTCTCCCTGCCCTGTCTTTCCCTTCAGCCTGCACTCGTACTGACTTCTATGCTATTTCCTAGACTGGAAGCATTTTAGAACTAGGAGGCCCTTAGAGAACTTTCTCTTTTTTCAGTCTCATTTCACGAGTAAGGAAACTGAGGCTCAGAGAGGTCGGGTTGACTTGTTCAAGTTCTCTCATTATGTTAGTGTCATTACCAGGTTTCAGAACCTAAGTATCCTGACTTCCTTGCCAGGACTCCACTCTGAGCATGATAGTGCCAGAAAGCAGGAGAAATAGAACTTATAATATAAGCATTTTTTTTGTCCATTAGAAAACAGTACGGTCATTACCATTGTCATCTTCATTGTCTCCCTTTGCTTGTGCAGTTCCCACGCTATTACCTAGAGTTGACGTATAGCTCAGTCCAACTGGTGAACTGAAAGAGTCATTTTTGCCCTCTTCAAGCCTGGTTTCTCATCCTACCTCAAAATGATTACCCGAAAGTGGATTTCTTAAGTGCTTTTGGAAAGAGAAAAGTTATCTGATTACTTCAGATTACTCATCTATAAAGTGGTTATAACACCACCACCAATAATAATAGCAGTAATAATTAATAGATGAATAAGCTGATCTATTGCGTATGATTTATATGGAGGAAGATACAATAAGTTCTAGAAAGACAAAGAAAAATCATGAAAAACATGTTACGTAACGAAAAAGAAATCCATAGATATTAATGAAAACTGGGGTATGTGGGCAAGTATCAAAGCCTAATGAATTTACTAACAAATGACATTCTGTACCATACATGCAATATTATGAAAGTGAATTTTGCCCACTCTATTTTAGTGAATACTATTAACCAAAAAACACGATGGAGGTGATAGAGGTGAATGAATTCCTAGCCAATGCATACAGACAGAGACGATAAATCAGTAAAAAATGCACAACAAGCAACAGAATGCAACAAATGTGAATGTATAGGTAGCCACAACATATGTAGACAAGTATTTCAATGAAAACCGGTACAAAGCAGACAGCAAAATAGTAAGTGTAAAAGAGTTTCATTATTGTGCTCATTCATATTTTTACCCAGCAAGTAACAGGTATTAAGCCTAGGAGAAATATATCTTTCCATGAATATAACTCATATAATAAGCAGAAAGGAAGCTTAAAAAGTATCAAGAAGGTTTTTGTATTTATCCTAGAACTTAGAATCATCTTCCACATCCAAGAAGATGACATCCCAAGACCTCAAAAAACCATCATCCCTAGAATCCAATTAAAAAAGATTTTCAAATGTAAGAAAATCCAAAGGACTCCACAACATTGTTTTAGATAAATGTGGATGTTTGTGTTTTCTTTTTTTCTTTTGCCGCGCCGCGTGGCCCTGGCCGTGAAAGCACCGAGTCCTAAAGCGCTGGACCGCCAGGGAATTCCCTAAATGGGGAATTAGAGATGTGGGGCTTGACTTTTTCTTTTTCTTCTCCGGTAGCTAAGATCTACAAGCGAACGATGGCTATTGATCAATGTGCTCTCTGTGTTAGGAAGGAAATAACTGTAAAAATGAAAAGCAACCTTGCCTTAGAAGCTACATATCACACAAAGGAAATAGTCCTTCTGATTCAATGTAGAAGATATCATTTAAAATGTTTAATTGGTCAAATGTCTACCTAGTTTAAAAATTAGAAAGAATAGAACACTGAAAAGCAGCCCCCTAGATAACCACTTTGGTTTCTGGTTTCTAGGAAGCATCATTTCTAAAACATACTTCTAAAATGTTTCTATTCCAAACTGTCAAGTGCCAGCTGTATTCAGAGAGGCAATAAAAGAAAGAAAACGGAGTATGACTTTTCTGATAGGCTGCCCTTCCTGGTGATCCCCTGTTCTGGCCTTACTTTCCTTCTTAGTCTGTTAATGTAAGGATTTGCTACCATCAGCTTTGTTTTGCCCTGCTCTGAGCAGATTTCCCTCTGTGCTGTTTCTGCTTTAATTTAAAATCTTTGGCTCCCATCAACATTCCATGGCAAACTGCCTCTTTCTTGAGAGCTCCTCTATGCTTTCCCTCTTCATTCTTATATTTTTTTCCCATCTCTTGGTTCCTGTTGGCCTGTGCTAATGAAAACAATCCTAAACTTGCTTACGTTTGACTCTGTGCCTCCCTATATAGCCCAGTACTCTCCATCCTCTCTCCCTATTCTCTCTTTTCAACTAGTCGAAATACTAGTGGAGGGAGACCATTGGAGATGAAACATCTTGGTATATATCGCTAGTTTTCTGTGTCACCTGGCTTTTCTATGTTTCTGTTGAAACACTCTTTTGAGAAGTCTCTGATTTCATTTTCTACATGGGTACCCTTTAAGGCTCAATATTGGAAAAGAAGGGGATCAGAGTGATCAACCCAATGTGGTATCCTAACGTAACAGATAAGGAAAGCAGCAGGCTTTGTGAGGCAGTCAGTGATTTGTCCAAAGTCACACAGACAGTAAACGTCAAAGTCAAAACTGAAATTAGGTCTCCAGACTTGTAGTTCAATACTTTCCCTCATTATTCCACGCTATTTTGAATCTCCTCCTCAATTTAGGGGCAAAAGAAATCGAACGCAAAACTTTCCAAAGTTTCTTTTCTTACCTGACATGGTCAGAGAAGAGGAGACATCAACTGCAGGTACAAGGGATGAGGAGACAACACTAGAGGATGTCTGAGTGGCTGCAGCTGAACGGCGCACGTGTCCAGTACAAAGGTCACTGGTTACTGGTCCAAACGGCTCCACGGAAACCCCAAGACCTCTACCAAGTGGTAGTAGGTTTGGTAGGAGAGTGATGTCACAAAGCAGGCAGTTGAAAGGTATGAGCTAGCCAATAGGGAGGTCCGATCCCCAACAGGAGGGCGGGCTTGGGTGAAGAGAGCGTAGGAGAGCTAAAACAACCCCTCAATTTCTGAGCTCTGGGGAGGAAATCCTAGAAGACAGATTTACCTCCCCCAGGCTCTTCCATTAGGGAAATCATTGCAACATTTCTTACAGACGTTCATTAATATAATTAACTAACAGTTACTTATATTCTACAGAGTATTCTATTTTATGTATCATATACTTAGAGCTATATAGATCTTATTTAACTAGTATCCTTAGGAAGGAAAGAGCCATGTAGTTTGAACTATTACAGTTGTAACTTGGTTAAAGAGCAGGGTGAAGTTTGTTGAGTGCACCCTGTGGAGAATGTTGTGGTCCAAGGCTCTTCTCTTTTAGTTTCTTCTCCTTGACTCCTACCTTCCTTGGGCTGGGCTAGGCTGGGGGCCAGGTTGGACTTGCGACTTAACATTTCTCTTCCGCTTTCTTTTTTTTTTTTTTTCTTCCATTATGGGCATTGCTTCTAGGACAAGCCTTGGTCTTGCATTGGATGTTCCTTCCTGTCAACTTCCAGCAGCAGGAGTCTTCTTTTCAGTGCTTGATGCTTCACGAAATAGACTCTGCCCATTGGCAGCAAATACCAGAGAGCTAGGAGACAGAGCTGGTTGCAGACCTTTCCTCTTCCAGCCTTTGGTTGCAATTGTTTTGCCCATGATTTGCTAGCTCTAGTTCCTTGGGCCACACAGGTATCCTGCCATCCAGCTCTTTTTATATGTGAGAGACATTCTGAACACTGTCCCTCTTTCTTTGCACAGAAGTATATACAGTGTGGCAGTTACCGTAATCTCCTCCCCCTTGCAAACAGCCCCTCTAGAATCTCGGACCTCTAGGACTCTCTGTCTTGCATGCTTGGGTGCAAGGCCAAGCACAATGAAGAGGAGAATAATTAGAGAAAGAGGAGGACATTGGTGGAGAACTGGGAGCAGGTAAGGTGAAAGGGCACCGGAGAAAAGAGATGCATGTAGGTTTTTTGGTTTCTGTGGGAAACAAGTTGACACACTTGGGCCTCATTTTGTATTAACAGAACAGAGAGTTGTAGATATAAGTAGCTAGATCGTGCAGCAACTGCCATGAAGTCTGTACACTGAAGAGAACAGTCTCACATCTAGTTTTCATTTTGTTTTATGTCATATTACCTTATTTATAGCATTCACTGGTATGTTTGTAGAACGCAGATGTTTTCAAATGCTCTGGTTTTGTCTACATGGTTATTTCCTTGTCCTATTTGTAAGGAATCCAACATTGTAAGACATATTGCATGTTTTTCTCTTGACGATTGTTTACCTTGAAGCGTCATGAGCTAACTTGAGCTGTTGGATTTTGTGGAGAAACTTTAAAAAGGGTCTGTGAAAAAGGCATTGTGGTGAGTCGCATTATGCACCCGAGCGTAAGGAGCAGATATCTGCCACCAGCCCAGCTTGGCCTGGATTGCCTCTGTGTTAGTTCCCCTGGTTAGTGCTTTTCTCCCTAACCACTCTTGTGACTGTGATAATGTGAGTTAAGGGCTGAGTTGCTAGTGATTTATGTGTGAGGTAGGCTGGTTTGAGGGAGGAAATCTATGGACCTAGTCATTTTCCTTGGTGGTAAGCTTTCAGGGGTGCAAAGATCGATCTTCCTGGGGACTTTTCTGGTACCAGGAAGATATCGCATAGATGGGACCTCCAAAGACACACATTTAATTTTTAGGCCTGGTGTTCCTATTATGAGATGTGAGTTTCTTCACTGATGGGGATGCTGCTTATCTGAGAAGAAACTGTGAAAGGTGGTGTAGTATAGAGGTGTGGCTTAAGCTTTTAAGTTTTCTTCAAGGTTTTTCCCCTAAGCTTCATACTTCAGACGGCCTACTTACATGAGACTAGTATGTGATGTCAGGCTAACAACTTCCTAAATACCTGCAAGCCAGATCAGTGTCTCTTTTCTCTATATTCCCATGGAAATCAAGGGTCCCGCCGAATTTTCCATCGAAACAGTTGATTTGTGCTGTCTCTAGGAATTCTACAGGGCGTACCGTTGCTTCCTAACCGGTGTCATTTGGAAGATCCACCTCTGTACGTTCAAATGATTAATTTTGAGACTCTGCTCATGTGTGCAGTAAACCCTTTAATTCCCTAAGACCTTCCTTTCCTCCATCTCATACCCCATTAAGCCCGCCTCAGTTTATCTCCTGAATTTCTTTGGAATCTGTCAGCTCTCCCTCAACATCCTAATACTGAACTTGCCTGTCTGTTGCGATTAGGTCCTAACTAGTGTCCATATATCTTGTTTCCCTCCAATCCATTCTTCACACAAGAAAGCTTCAAAGCAAGTTGGAACATTGCTCATAAACATCGCTCACAAACATTGTTTTGAGAATAGAAAACACACTGGTGGCCTTTAAGACTCTGCGTGCTCTAGAATCCTCTCTGCTTCTCTAGCCCCATCTTGTGCCACGTTTGCCCTCACTTTCTATGCTTCAGATACACTGAATTAACCTTAGTTCTCACTCATCTGACAGAAGTCAGTTGAGAAATTATTTTTCACTGTGATTCCTAGCATTAAGGAATTTGATGATCAGGTTTTGTATGAGGACTAAAACTAAACTGGGAAGTGGAAGAATTGCGTTTCAACTGTTTCAGTCAACACGCATGTATTAATGATACCTAAGTATTGAACACCGGGCTAGGTTTCATGAGGGATACAGAAGTTCTGGCCATCTCTGGTTTTGGGTATCCCTTATTTGTTGAGACCTTTGCGTTGTTTGGTTGCCTTTTGTCTGTTTTCCAGATGGGAAAACAGGAACAAGGGAAGTATAGGTTATTACTAGGTGGGGTTGAACAAGTGGAGCAGCAAACTGCAAAGCAGAAAGAAGAGGGACGTACTATAGAGGGATGTGATTTCCATTTTCAAGGCGCCTGCGTCCTGTGCAGGGAGACAGCCTAACATAAAATGTGCCTAACAAAAGATCTATTGACTTCTTACTAAAAATCTCCAGTTCATATAACCCAGGGGTTTATACCTTCTCCTTTAAAAGTTCTATTCCTGGGACTTCCCTGGTGGTCCAGTGGTGAAGACTCTGCGCTTCCAATGCAGCAGGCGTGGGTTCAATCCCTGGTTGGGGAGCTAAGATCCCACATGCTGCGCAGCCAAAGAAATTTTTTTCAAAAGTTATACTCCTGTGTTGTTGAATTTAGTGGTTTAGATTTTGTTTGAATGTTAAGAAGATTTCAGTTTATTTACCAGGAACAAACAAAACATAATGTAAAAATAGTTTCCCAGAAACGATTTCCATCGTTCTCTTCTTCCCTTTCTCCCGCAGACTGGTGTTTCATCTTGACAAGTTCTCTGAAGTTCTCTGTCATTCCATAGGAAAGCTGTCTGGCTTGGAGGTTGCAATCCCAGGGAATTTTTCATCAGCGGGGAAGTCTCCATCACTACAGAGGAATCAAGGGAGAAGTCAGTCCCGGGTAAGTGAGATGCTCCCCCTAAACACCAACACAGCAGTCGTGTACCTTTCAAGGGGTTCAGGGGCAAGATGGGCAAGGCATTTCTACTAACTCTTCTTAAGGATCATGGACAGTGTGCCCTATGCTACGAGGTAAGCGGTGACTGTTGTAATTCTTACTGGTGATCATTTCATGTCACTGATCCTTGGCTCTCTTTGTATCTCATAGGACTGTTGTAAGTCCAATACAAAATGAGTCTTCTTTTTAAAAAACTGAAATGTTTTACAAAGCCTAGCATTCTCATAGAGAGTCCTTTGAATTCTCCCCACTTTCCCGAGAGGCTAAGAACACTTCACACCATGAACTAGGAGAGGGGGTAGAGCCCTTTCTGATGAAATATAGAAACAAAGACAGAGTCTTAGCCTGCTTGCTCTCTGGACAGGATCTCGGACCACAAGGTCTTAAATCCTGGTATAAATGACGGAAGTGAGGACAGTTCAACTGGCACTCTCATAACAAGAGTTCTGAAACACCTTCCAAAGAGACTGTAGCAGTAGACGAGGGAAGGGAGTGCTACAGTGTGGTAGTACAGGGGGAATGCTCGGCTACAGCAGTGAAAAATGTGGTACCTATTGGTGTGCTCTCGGGGTTCTTGTACATGTAGCATAGATGACCTTTACAGTGTCCCTCCCACCTTCCCACCTGCATTAGGTGTTCTGTTTTTTTGTTTGTTTTTTTTTTTTTAATTTACGTTTATTGATTGATTGATTGATTGAACTTATTTATTCTACGTATTTATTTTTTTGGCTGCACTGGGTCCTCATTGGTGTGCACGGGCTTTCTCTAGTTGCGGCTAGCGGGGTCTACTCTTGGTTGCGGTGTGCGGGCTTCTCATCGCGGTGGCCTCTCTTGTTGCGGAGCATGGGCTGTAGGCGCGTGGGCTTCGGTAGTTGCGGCTCACGGGCTCTGGAATGCAGGCTCAGTCGTTGTGGCACATGCGCTTAGTTGCTGCACGGCATGTGGGATCTTCGCAGACCGGGGCTCGAAGCCGTGTCCCCTGCATTGGCAGGCGCCACCAGGGAAGCCCTAGCTGTTCTTATATAGAGTCTAAAAACAGAGAGCACTGAGAGAAGGTAGTGGTTATTAAAGGCTCAGGATCTAAATTCTACCTGTCTCTACACCCCTTCCCAGCTGTCGATTTGACCCCGTTTGTGAATGCCGACCTCATTCTTCAACTTTCTCTGCCGTTTGTATACTCACCTTGAAAACTTGTTTCTGTGATGCGTTGAGCAGACACAGGGTGGCAGATTGCAGAGGTGGAAGCTGGTGGTCGGATATTTGTGGGCTGAATCTCCTTCAGTCCCATTCCCATTTCTGGTTGCGCAGAGGCCCTACTTCCTGTGTATGACGCGGAGCCATAGGATTGCGGGCAGGAGCCAAGTTCTCCATACAGTGAAGACCCCAGTGTGCCTTGGTTATAGTAATATACCTGGCTTCCTTCCTGGTAGGGAAGTGACAGGCGGCTATGCCCCTGATTTGTTCGTGGGCCTCCTGATACAGCAGTTCCCTTGGCTCTGGCCCTGTCGTCAGCTGCCCCTAGGAGGACTCTGAGCCCTAGCCACTTCTCTGGTAGATTTGCCTATTCCCCCACTATAATCACACCTGAATAAGGCAACTCAAACCTTTCAGAGATGTGTCGTGAACCTCTTGTTTTCTGAAATACCTATCTGGTGGTTGTGAGACTTAAGGCCAACCTCCCCGAGAGACTTTGTTTCTATTTCTCCTAGTAAACCTAGACTCATCTCCTGTCACCTTCAACTCTACTCCAATTGTGTTCTTTCAACCCAGACCCCTGACCCTGCTTTTTACTTCTGCCATTTCATCCTCACTCCTGCTTCCTTTCCTAAATCCATACGTCTCTTTTGGCCTTCCTAGCCCTGGGCCAAGTTCCTTCCTCTTTCCTCAGTTTTTACCCCTTTCCTTCATTCTCCCATCCAACTTTCAGGCCTTCCTTTCTCACGCCCCAGTTAGCAGCATCTCAAAATTCGAAAGGTTTATTACTCATCTATTAATTCTATTCCATTTACTTATTCGGTTCTATACCTATCTTACCTATGTATGGAAGAACCGCTGGTAGCCAAGGTGGCAGCAAGAATCCTAGCAGCTGTCACCTGACGTATCCGTAGTAGTCAGCAATTTCCATTTCTTTGTCCCTCTGGGTGAAAAATTGCAGCTTCCCCGAAGAGGTGTATCTGGCAGCATTCTCCCGTTGTTGTTGAGCCCGCCTCTTCATGGCCTCTCGCTCTGGCCTCTGCTCTTGTTCGATGGGCTTTGACATGACTGGCTCAGGCACGTTGGGTTCCCTCCATGGAACTCGTTGCTTGCTGAAGTCTTGGAGTAGAAGTTGGGTTTGGAGCTTGGGTGGGGACTGGCGCTTAGTCACAGCAGGGGGAACAGGCTCGCGCTGGAGAGAAGCGCCAGATGAAGTTTTGTAGGGTGCAGGCCTAGGAGCAGCAGGCTGAGGGACACGAGGCTGGGTATGGTTGGTCCAAGCCGGTTGGGTTGGGTTGGCCACAGTTGGCTGAGCTGGTTTGGCGGGACCTGGCAAAGAGGCAGGAGCTGGCTGGGATGAATTGACTGCAGCAGGTTGAGCTGAGTCAGTAGAACCAGGCTGGGCACGGTAAGCCACAGCAGGCCGATGTGAGGCCAGAGACTGTGGCCTCCGAGGAGCGGGTCGAGCTTGAGGCTTGTCCCAGGCAGAAAAAGGCAGAGGTATCAACTTGACCTTCCCAGGAGGAGGCCGCTCACACTGGGATGGAGATGGACACTCTGTTTCAGCACTGCTGTCTGGTTTCTGGGCTTGGACTTGCGTTTTCTCAGGCCTCTTACCCTCACGTGGGGTATGCCGCCGTGGCTGGATCGCTGGGGGTGGCTGGGGGTCTTTGGGGTTGCTTGAATTTCCCAAGAGCCGACAGGAAGAGAGCCCAGTTTTCGTCTCATTCTTCTTCCCCAGCGCATGAAGAACCTTCACAGACTCCAGCATGCGCACGCCAAGGGAGGTTCGAGGCTTTTGAAAGCTCTCTTGGCGAAGCTCAGTTTGGTGTTCCTTTCGCTTCGTGTTGGGGATTGCTGGCTTGTCTTCTGCCTTGACTTTGTTCCCTGACTGCTTGTTCTCTTCAGCCTTGTTTCTTCCTCTGGTCCTTTTGGTCTTTTCCTGCCCATGGCTCTCAGTTTTGCTGATCTTTCCGGATGCAGCTTTCTGAGGTTTGCCTTGAGAGTGCTTGGCCGTGTTCGCAGGAGCCCTGTCACTGACTGCAGCAGTGCATATAACCGCTTCTCCCCCTAACAGGCACTCTGGATCCTTTGGCTGGATTTTGGCCTTGGGAGCACCACCGATAGGCTCAGAGGCTTTCTGTTTGTTCTTCCTGGGTTGATCAGAGGGAACCTTTACGACACTTGGCTTTTCCTGCACCTGATTCACCTTAATGGCTCTGGTGTCTTCAGCTTTGATCACGTTGGGACCTTGGGATCGATCAAGATCTTTCCAAGAATTAAAGAGCTGGGGAAGGTGAATATCCTCCGCCAGTGTAGTAATGTCTGCAAGACCACTGCTAGGTTCAGTCCCATTTTCAAGTGTCCCTAGGTCCTGACGACTCAGGCTGTTCTCTCCCAGATCAGCATTTTCAGAACCAGGCTGCTCCTCTTGGCTGAGGGGATCGGTGCAGGCCAGCGGCTGGGGAATATCAGGGATTCCTAAAGGGAGTAGTGGAGGATCTTGGTTTTCTATTGGGATCTGGTAGGCCTCCAGAGGCTTTGACAGCTTGGTTTTGATATCCTCCACGTTCTTACTCTCTGTTTGTCCCTGGCTTGGAGCTGGAGGCAGGGCCAGGAGACGCCTGGCACTCTGGACTGGAGCTGTCACTGAAATGTCCCCAAGTTCAGATGGTGGGTTACTCTCAAGTATGTGACTGTTTCTGCTACTGCAGGACTTGGGGAGTTCTTGAGTTTGTGTCACACAAAACGTCTGGCTTGGAGGTTGCAATCCCAGGGAATTTTTCATCACCAGGGAAGTCTCCATCACTACAAAGGGATCAAGGGAGAAGTCAGTCCCTGGTAAATGAGATGCTCCCCCTAAACACCAACACAGCAGTCGTGTACCTTTCAAGGGGTTCAGGGGCAAGATGGGCAAGGCATTTCTACTAACTCTTCTTAAGGATCATGGACAGTGCCCTATGCTACGAGGTAAGCGGTGACTGTTGTAATGCTTAACTGGTGATCATTTCATGTCACTGATCCTTGGCTCTCTTTGTATCTCATAGGACTGTTGTAAGTCCAATACAAAATGAGTCTTCTTTTTAAACAACTGAAATGTTTTACAAAGCCTAGCATTCTCATATAGAGTCCTTTCAATTCTCCCCACTTTCCCGAGAGGCTAAGAACACTTCACACCATGAACTAGGAGAGGGGGTAGAGCCCTTTCTGATGAAATACAGAAACAAAGACAGAGTCTTAGCCTGCTTGCTCTCTGGACAGGATCTCGGACCACAAGGTCTTAAATCCTGGTATAAATGACGGAAGTGAGGACACTTCAACTGGCACTCTCATAACAAGAGTTCTGAGACACCTTCCAAAGAGACTGTAGCAGTAGACGAGGGAAGGGAGTGCTACAGTGTGGTAGTACAGGGGGAATGCTCGGCTACAGCAGTGAAAAATGTGGTACCTATTGGTGTGCTCTCGGGGTTCTTGTACATGTAGCATAGATGACCTTTACAGTGTCCCTGCCACCTTCCCACCTGCATTAGGTGTTCTTTTTGTTTTTTTGTTTTTTTAATTGACGTTTATTTATTGATTGATTGTTTGAACTTATTTATTCTACGTATTTATTTTTTTGGCTGCACAGGGTCTTCATTGCTGTGCACGGGCTTTCTCTAGTTGCGGCTAGCGGGGTCTACTCTTGGTTGCGCTGTGCGGGCTTCTCTTGTTGCGGAGCATGCGCTCTAGGCGCGTGGGCTTCGGTAGTTGCGGCTCACGGGCTCTAGAATGCAGGCTCAGTCGTTGTGGCACATGGGCTTAGTTGCTCCACGGCATGTGGGATCTTCCCAGACCAGGGCTCGAACCCGTGTCCCCCGCATTGCATTGGCAGGCGGATTCTTAACCACGGCGCCACCAGGGAAGCCCTAGGTGTTCTTACATAGAGTCTAAAAACAGAGGGCACTGAGCGAAGGTAGTGGTTACTAAAGGCTCAGGATCTAAATTCTACCTGTCTCTACACCCCTTCCCAGCTGTCGATTTGACCCCATTTGTGAATGCCGACCTCATTCTTCAACTTTCTCTGCCGTTTGTATACTCACCTTGAAAACTTGTTTCTGTGATGCGTTGAGCAGACACAGGGTGGCAGATTGCAGAGGTGGAAGCTGGTGGTCGGATATTTGTGGGCTGAATCTCCTTCAGTCCCATTCCCATTTCTGGTTGCGCAGAGGCCCTACTTCCTGTGTATGACGCGGAGCCATAGGATTGCGGGCAGGAGCCAAGTTCTCCATACAGTGAAGACCCCAGTGTGCCTTGGTTATAGTAATATACCTGGCTTCCTTCCTGGTAGGGAAGTGACAGGCGGCTATGCCCCTGATTTGGAATCTGAGATGGTGCTCCCTGAGCAAGCCTGGCAGAAAGTGATGGATATAGAGGGACCATGTTATTGGCGTCTGAAGTTTTATCATACTGGGCTGCCATAAACATGGAGGAAGCAGCTGGGTGCCGGTCAGTGAGTGCCAGAGTAAAGTCTCCGAGTGAAGAGGAATTCTTTTCAGTGCTTCCTGTGATGTCCCACTCAAGAACACCTGGATAGGAAGGAGCTGAAGTGGAGATCTGGCTGTGGTCAGTAACTCCAGATAACATAGTCGTGCTGGAATGTTGGTAAAGGTAGGCACTACCCATGAGTGTCTGGAAAGAGGTACCGGTAGCCGATGCCGAACTGACGGCAGGGGCAGAGACTCTGGAGAAGTTGCAGACACTTCGTGTTAGGGAAGTTGCATTGCTCACCACAGGAAGAGAATGCTGCAGAGAATTTAGAGTTCCAAGTAGAGATGGATTTTGGAAATTTTCTGTAAGAACAAGAGGGTCATGAAAAACTCAGGGAGGTTGAGAAATTCTCACTACGTTTGAGGAACAGCATTATCTTAAGGTTCTTGCTCTCAGGACACCTCTACTATCGACCCTTCCTGAGAAACCCAAAATCAGACAGTTAATGATGGCTGTAAGGACTGAGCAGTTTTCCACTCTTCTGTATTAACTGCCTGTGCTCCCATCTTGGGCACAGATGGGCAGAAGAGCCAAGTGGTATGGTTCAGACATTGTTCTCTAGGCTGGAAGCAACCTTCTCCCTGCCCTGTCTTTCCCTTCAGCCTGCACTCGTATTGACTTCTATGCTATTTCCTAGACTGGAAGCATTTTAGAACTAGGAGGCCCTTAGAGAACTTTCTCTTTTTTCAGTCTCATTTCACGAGTAAGGAAACTGAGGCTCAGAGAGGTCGGGTTGACTTGTTCAGGTTCTCTCATTATGTTAGTGTCATTACCAGGTTTCAGAACCTAAGTATCCTGACTTCCTTGCCAGGACTCCACTCTGAGCATGATAGTGCCAGAAAGCAGGAGAAATAGAACTTATAATATAAGCATTTTTTTTGTCCATTAGAAAACAGTACGGCCATTACCATTGTCATCTTCAGTGTCTCCCTTTGCTTGTGCAGTTCCCACGCTATTACCTAGAGTTGACGTATAGCTCAGTCCAACTGGTGAACTGAAAGAGTCATTTTTGCCCTCTTCAAGCCTGGTTTCTCATCCTACCTCAAAATGATTACCCGAAAGTGGATTTCTTAAGTGCTTTTGGAAAGAGAAAAGTTATCTGATTACTTCAGATTACTCATCTATAAAGTGGTTATAACACCACCACCAATAATAATAGCAGTAATAATTAATAGATGAATAAGCTGATCTATTGCGTATGATTTATATGGAGGAAGATACAATAAGTTCTAGAAAGACAAAGAAAAATCATGAAAAACATGTTACGTAACGAAAAAGAAATCCATAGATATTAATGAAAACTGGGGTATGTGGGCAAGTATCAAAGCCTAATGAATTTACTAACAAATGACATTCTGTACCATACATGCAATATTATGAAAGTGAATTTTGCCCACTCTATTTTAGTGAATACTATTAACCAAAAAACACGATGGAGGTGATAGAGGTGAATGAATTCCTAGCCAATGCATACAGACAGAGACGATAAATCAGTAAAAAATGCACAACAAGCAACAGAATGCAACAAATGTGAATGTATAGGTAGCCACAACATATGTAGACAAGTATTTCAATGAAAACCGGTACAAAGCAGACAGCAAAATAGTAAGTGTAAAAGAGTTTCATTATTGTGCTCATTCATATTTTTACCCAGCAAGTAACAGGTATTAAGCCTAGGAGAAATATATCTTTCCATGAATATAACTCATATAATAAGCAGAAAGGAAGCTTAAAAAGTATCAAGAAGGTTTTTGTATTTATCCTAGAACTTAGAATCATCTTCCACATCCAAGAAGATGACATCCCAAGACCTCAAAAAACCATCATCCCTAGAATCCAATTAAAAAAGATTTTCAAATGTAAGAAAATCCAAAGGACTCCACAACATTGTTTTAGATAAATGTGGATGTTTGTGTTTTCTTTTTTTCTTTTGCCGCGCCGCGTGGCCCTGGCCGTGAAAGCACCGAGTCCTAAGCGCTGGACCGCCAGGGAATTCCCTAAATGGGGAATTAGAGATGTGGGGCTTGACTTTTTCTTTTTCTTCTCCGGTAGCTAAGATCTACAAGCGAACGATGGCTGTTGATCAATGTGCTCTCTGTGTTAGGAAGGAAATAACTGTAAAAATTGAAAAGCAACCTTGCCTTAGAAGCTACATATCACACAAAGGAAATAGTCCTTCTGATTCAATGTAGAAGATATCATTTAAAATGTTTAATTGGTCAAATGTCTACCTAGTTTAAAAATTAGAAAGAATAGAACACTGAAAAGCAGCCCCCTAGATAACCACTTTGGTTTCTGGTTTCTAGGAAGCATCATTTCTAAAACATACTTCTAAAATGTTTCTATTCCAAACTGTCAAGTGCCAGCTGTATTCAGAGAGGCAATAAAAGAAAGAAAACGGAGTATGACTTTTCTGATAGGCTGCCCTTCCTGGTGATCCCCTGTTCTGGCCTTACTTTCCTTCTTAGTCTGTTAATGTAAGGATTTGCTACCATCAGCTTTGTTTTGCCCTGCTCTGAGCAGATTTCCCTCTGTGCTGTTTCTGCTTTAATTTAAAATCTTTGGCTCCCATCAACATTCCATGGCAAACTGCCTCTTTCTTGAGAGCTCCTCTATGCTTTCCCTCTTCATTCTTATATTTTTTTCCCATCTCTTGGTTCCTGTTGGCCTGTGCTAATGAAAACAATCCTAAACTTGCTTACGTTTGACTCTGTGCCTCCCTATATAGCCCAGTACTCTCCATCCTCTCTCCCTATTCTCTCTTTTCAACTAGTCGAAATACTAGTGGAGGGAGACCATTGGAGATGAAACATCTTGGTATATATCGCTAGTTTTCTGTGTCACCTGGCTTTTGTATGTTTCTGTTGAAACACTCTTTTGAGAAGTCTCTGATTTCATTTTCTACATGGGTACCCTTTAAGGCTCAATATTGGAAAAGAAGGGGATCAGAGTGATCAACCCAATGTGGTATCCTAACGTAACAGATAAGGAAAGCAGCAGGCTTTGTGAGGCAGTCAGTGATTTGTCCAAAGTCACACAGACAGTAAACGTCAAAGTCAAAACTGAAATTAGGTCTCCAGACTTGTAGTTCAATACTTTCCCTCATTATTCCACGCTATTTTGAATCTCCTCCTCAATTTAGGGGCAAAAGAAATCGAACGCAAAACTTTCCAAAGTTTCTTTTCTTACCTGACATGGTCAGAGAAGAGGAGACATCAACTGCAGGTACAAGGGATGAGGAGACAACACTAGAGGATGTCTGAGTGGCTGCAGCTGAACGGCGCACGTGTCCAGTACAAAGGTCACTGGTTACTGGTCCAAACGGCTCCACGGAAACCCCAAGACCTCTACCAAGTGGTAGTAGGTTTGGTAGGAGAGTGATGTCACAAAGCAGGCAGTTGAAAGGTATGAGCTAGCCAATAGGGAGGTCCGATCCCCAACAGGAGGGCGGGCTTGGGTGAAGAGAGCGTAGGAGAGCTAAAACAACCCCTCAATTTCTGAGCTCTGGGGAGGAAATCCTAGAAGACAGATTTACCTCCCCCAGGCTCTTCCATTAGGGAAATCATTGCAACATTTCTTACAGACGTTCATTAATATAATTAACTAACAGTTACTTATATTCTACAGAGTATTCTATTTTATGTATCATATACTTAGAGCTATATAGATCTTATTTAACTAGTATCCTTAGGAAGGAAAGAGCCATGTAGTTTGAACTATTACAGTTGTAACTTGGTTAAAGAGCAGGGTGAAGTTTGTTGAGTGTACCCTGTGGAGAATGTTGTGGTCCAAGGCTCTTCTCTTTTAGTTTCTTCTCCTTGACTCCTACCTTCCTTGGGCTGGGCTAGGCTGGGGGCCAGGTTGGACTTGCGACTTAACATTTCTCTTCCGCTTTCTTTTTTTTTTTTTTTCTTCCATTATGGGCATTGCTTCTAGGACAAGCCTTGATCTTGCATTGGATGTTCCTTCCTGTCAACTTCCAGCAGCAGGAGTCTTCTTTTCAGTGCTTGATGCTTCACGAAATAGACTCTGCCCATTGGCAGCAAATACCAGAGAGCTAGGAGACAGAGCTGGTTGCAGACCTTTCCTCTTCCAGCCTTTGGTTGCAATTGTTTTGCCCATGATTTGCTAGCTCTAGTTCCTTGGGCCACACAGGTATCCTGCCATCCAGCTCTTTTTATATGTGAGAGACATTCTGAACACTGTCCCTCTTTCTTTGCACAGAAGTATATACAGTGTGGCAGTTACCGTAATCTCCTCCCCCTTGCAAACAGCCCCTCTAGAATCTCGGACCTCTAGGACTCTCTGTCTTGCATGCTTGGGTGCAAGGCCAAGCACAATGAAGAGGAGAATAATTAGAGAAAGAGGAGGACATTGGTGGAGAACTGGGAGCAGGTAAGGTGAAAGGGCACCGGAGAAAAGAGATGCATGTAGGTTTTTTGGTTTCTGTGGGAAACAAGTTGACACACTTGGGCCTCATTTTGTATTAACAGAACAGAGAGTTGTAGATATAAGTAGCTAGATCGTGCAGCAACTGCCATGAAGTCTGTACACTGAAGAGAACAGTCTCACATCTAGTTTTCATTTTGTTTTATGTCATATTACCTTATTTATAGCATTCACTGGTATGTTTGTAGAACGCAGATGTTTTCAAATGCTCTGGTTTTGTCTACATGGTTATTTCCTTGTCCTATTTGTAAGGAATCCAACATTGTAAGACATATTGCATGTTTTTCTCTTGACGATTGTTTACCTTGAAGCGTCATGAGCTAACTTGAGCTGTTGGATTTTGTGGAGAAACTTTAAAAAGGGTCTGTGAAAAAGGCATTGTGGTGAGTCGCATTATGCACCCGAGCGTAAGGAGCAGATATCTGCCACCAGCCCAGCTTGGCCTGGATTGCCTCTGTGTTAGTTCCCCTGGTTAGTGCTTTTCTCCCTAACCACTCTTGTGACTGTGATAATGTGAGTTAAGGGCTGAGTTGCTAGTGATTTATGTGTGAGGTAGGCTGGTTTGAGGGAGGAAATCTATGGACATAGTCATTTTCCTTGGTGGTAAGCTTTCAGGGGTGCAAAGATCGATCTTCCTGGGGACTTCTCTGGTACCAGGAAGATATCGCATAGATGGGACCTCCAAAGACACACATTTAATTTTTAGGCCTGTTGTTCCTATTATGGGATGTGAGTTTCTTCACTGATGGGGATGCTGCTTATCTGAGAAGAAACTGTGAAAGGTGGTGTAGTATAGAGGTGTGGCTTAAGCTTTTAAGTTTTCTTCAAGGTTTTTCCCCTAAGCTTCATACTTCAGACGGCCTACTTACATGAGACTAGTATGTGATGTCAGGCTAACAACTTCCTAAATACCTGCAAGCCAGATCAGTGTCTCTTTTCTCTATATTCCCATGGAAATCAAGGGTCCCGCCGAATTTTCCATCGAAACAGTTGATTTGTGCTGTCTCTAGGAATTCTACAGGGCGTACCGTTGCTTCCTAACCGGTGTCATTTGGGAGATCCACCTCTGTACGTTCAAATGATTAATTTTGAGACTCTGCTCGTGTGTGCAGTAAACCCTTTAATTCCCTAAGACCTTCCTTTCCTCCATCTCATACCCCATTAAGCCCGCTTCAGTTTATCTCCTGAATTTCTTTGGAATCTGTCAGCTCTCCCTCAACATCCTAATACTGAACTTGCCTGTCTGTTGCGATTAGGTCCTAACTAGTGTCCATATATCTTGTTTCCCTCCAATCCATTCTTCACACAAGAAAGCTTCAAAGCAAGTTGGAACATTGCTCATAAACATCGCTCACAAACATTGTTTTGAGAATAGAAAACACACTGGTGGCCTTTAAGACTCTGCGTGCTCTAGAATCCTCTCTGCTTCTCTAGCCCCATCTTGTGCCACGTTTGCCCTCACTTTCTATGCTTCAGATACACTGAATTAACCTTAGTTCTCACTCATCTGACAGAAGTCAGTTGAGAAATTATTTTTCACTGTGATTCCTAGCATTAAGGAATTTGATGATCAGGTTTTGTATGAGGACTAAAACTAAACTGGGAAGTGGAAGAATTGCGTTTCAACTGTTTCAGTCAACACGCATGTATTAATGATACCTAAGTATTGAACACCGGGCTAGGTTTCATGAGGGATACAGAAGTTCTGGCCATCTCTGGTTTTGGGTATCCCTTATTTGTTGAGACCTTTGCGTTGTTTGGTTGCCTTTTGTCTGTTTTCCAGATGGGAAAACAGGAACAAGGGAAGTATAGGTTATTACTAGGTGGGGTTGAACAAGTGGAGCAGCAAACTGCAAAGCAGAAAGAAGAGGGACGTACTATAGAGGGATGTGATTTCCATTTTCAAGGCGCCTGCGTCCTGTGCAGGGAGACAGCCTAACATAAAATGTGCCTAACAAAAGATCTATTGACTTCTTACTAAAAATCTCCAGTTCATATAACCCAGGGGTTTATACCTTCTCCTTTAAAAGTTCTATTCCTGGGACTTCCCTGGTGGTCCAGTGGTGAAGACTCTGCGCTTCCAATGCAGCAGGCGTGGGTTCAATCCCTGGTTGGGGAGCTAAGATCCCACATGCTGCGCAGCCAAAGAAATTTTTTTCAAAAGTTATACTCCTGTGTTGTTGAATTTAGTGGTTTAGATTTTGTTTGAATGTTAAGAAGATTTCAGTTTATTTAAAAGGAACAAACAAAACATAATGTAAAAATAGTTTCCCAGAAACGATTTCCATCGTTCTCTTCTTCCCTTTCTCCCGCAGACTGACTGGTGTTTCATCTTGACAAGTTCTCTGAAGTTCTCTGTCATTCCATAGGAAAGCGGTCTGGCTTGGAGGTTGCAATCCCATGGAATTTTTCATCAGCGGGGAAGTCTCCATCACTACAGAGGAATCAAGGTTGAAGTCAGTCCCGGGTAAGTGAGATGCTCCCCCTAAACACCAACACAGCAGTCGTGTACCTTTCAAGGGGTTCAGGGGCAAGATGGGCAAGGCATTTCTACTAACTCTTCTTAAGGATCATGGACAGTGCCCTATGCTACGAGGTAAGCGGTGACTGTTGTAATTCTTACTGGTGATCATTTCATGTCACTGATCCTTGGCTCTCTTTGTATCTCATAGGACTGTTGTTAAGTCCAATACAAAATGAGTCTTCTTTTTAAAAAACTGAAATGTTTTACAAAGCCTAGCATTCTCATAGAGAGTCCTTTGAATTCTCCCCACTTTCCCGAGAGGCTAAGAACACTTCACACCATGAACTAGGAGAGGGGGTAGAGCCCTTTCTGATGAAATATAGAAACAAAGACAGAGTCTTAGCCTGCTTGCTCTCTGGACAGGATCTCGGACCACAAGGTCTTAAATCCTGGTATAAATGACGGAAGTGAGGACAGTTCAACTGGCACTCTCATAACAAGAGTTCTGAAACACCTTCCAAAGAGACTGTAGCAGTAGACGAGGGAAGGGAGTGCTACAGTGTGGTAGTACAGGGGGAATGCTCGGCTACAGCAGTGAAAAATGTGGTACCTATTGGTGTGCTCTCGGGGTTCTTGTACATGTAGCATAGATGACCTTTACAGTGTCCCTCCCACCTTCCCACCTGCATTAGGTGTTCTGTTTTTTTGTTTGTTTGTTTGTTTTTAATTTACGTTTATTGATTGATTGATTGATTGAACTTATTTATTCTACGTATTTATTTTTTTGGCTGCACTGGGTCCTCATTGGTGTGCACGGGCTTTCTCTAGTTGCGGCTAGCGGGGTCTACTCTTGGTTGCGGTGTGCGGGCTTCTCATCGCGGTGGCCTCTCTTGTTGCGGAGCATGGGCTGTAGGCGCGTGGGCTTCGGTAGTTGCGGCTCACGGGCTCTGGAATGCAGGCTCAGTCGTTGTGGCACATGCGCTTAGTTGCTGCACGGCATGTGGGATCTTCGCAGACCGGGGCTCGAAGCCGTGTCCCCTGCATTGGCAGGCGCCACCAGGGAAGCCCTAGCTGTTCTTACATAGAGTCTAAAAACAGAGAGCACTGAGAGAAGGTAGTGGTTATTAAAGGCTCAGGATCTAAATTCTACCTGTCTCTACACCCCTTCCCAGCTGTCGATTTGACCCCGTTTGTGAATGCCGACCTCATTCTTCAACTTTCTCTGCCGTTTGTATACTCACCTTGAAAACTTGTTTCTGTGATGCGTTGAGCAGACACAGGGTGGCAGATTGCAGAGGTGGAAGCTGGTGGTCGGATATTTGCGGGCTGAATCTCCTTCAGTCCCATTCCCATTTCTGGTTGCGCAGAGGCCCTACTTCCTGTGTATGACGCGGAGCCATAGGATTGCGGGCAGGAGCCAAGTTCTCCATACAGTGAAGACCCCAGTGTGCCTTGGTTATAGTAATATACCTGGCTTCCTTCCTGGTAGGGAAGTGACAGGCGGCTATGCCCCTGATTTGTTCGTGGGCCTCCTGATACAGCAGTTCCCTTGGCTCTGGCCCTGTCGTCAGCTGCCCCTAGGAGGACTCTGAGCCCTAGCCACTTCTCTGGTAGATTTGCCTATTCCCCCACTATAATCACACCTGAATAAGGCAACTCAAACCTTTCAGAGATGTGTCGTGAACCTCTTGTTTTCTGAAATACCTATCTGGTGGTTGTGAGACTTAAGGCCAACCTCCCCGAGAGACTTTGTTTCTATTTCTCCTAGTAAACCTAGACTCATCTCCTGTCACCTTCAACTCTACTCCAATTGTGTTCTTTCAACCCAGACCCCTGACCCTGCTTTTTACTTCTGCCATTTCATCCTCACTCCTGCTTCCTTTCCTAAATCCATACGTCTCTTTTGGCCTTCCTAGCCCTGGGCCAAGTTCCTTCCTCTTTCCTCAGTTTTTACCCCTTTCCTTCATTCTCCCATCCAACTTTCAGGCCTTCCTTTCTCACGCCCCAGTTAGCAGCATCTCAAAATTCGAAAGGTTTATTACTCATCTATTAATTCTATTCCATTTACTTATTCGGTTCTATACCTATCTTACCTATGTATGGAAGAACCGCTGGTAGCCAAGGTGGCAGCAAGAATCCTAGCAGCTGTCACCTGACGTATCCGTAGTAGTCAGCAATTTCCATTTCTTTGTCCCTCTGGGTGAAAAATTGCAGCTTCCCCGAAGAGGTGTATCTGGCAGCATTCTCCCGTTGTTGTTGAGCCCGCCTCTTCATGGCCTCTCGCTCTGGCCTCTGCTCTTGTTCGATGGGCTTTGACATGACTGGCTCAGGCACGTTGGGTTCCCTCCATGGAACTCGTTGCTTGCTGAAGTCTTGGAGTAGAAGTTGGGTTTGGAGCTTGGGTGGGGACTGGCGCTTAGTCACAGCAGGGGGAACAGGCTCGCGCTGGAGAGAAGCGCCAGATGAAGTTTTGTAGGGTGCAGGCCTAGGAGCAGCAGGCTGAGGGACACGAGGCTGGGTATGGTTGGTCCAAGCCGGTTGGGTTGGGTTGGCCACAGTTGGCTGAGCTGGTTTGGCGGGACCTGGCAAAGAGGCAGGAGCTGGCTGGGATGAATTGACTGCAGCAGGTTGAGCTGAGTCAGTAGAACCAGGCTGGGCACGGTAAGCCACAGCAGGCCGATGTGAGGCCAGAGACTGTGGCCTCCGAGGAGCGGGTCGAGCTTGAGGCTTGTCCCAGGCAGAAAAAGGCAGAGGTATCAACTTGACCTTCCCAGGAGGAGGCCGCTCACACTGGGATGGAGATGGACACTCTGTTTCAGCACTGCTGTCTGGTTTCTGGGCTTGGACTTGCGTTTTCTCAGGCCTCTTACCCTCACGTGGGGTATGCCGCCGTGGCTGGATCGCTGGGGGTGGCTGGGGGTCTTTGGGGTTGCTTGAATTTCCCAAGAGCCGACAGGAAGAGAGCCCAGTTTTCGTCTCATTCTTCTTCCCCAGCGCATGAAGAACCTTCACAGACTCCAGCATGCGCACGCCAAGGGAGGTTCGAGGCTTTTGAAAGCTCTCTTGGCGAAGCTCAGTTTGGTGTTCCTTTCGCTTCGTGTTGGGGATTGCTGGCTTGTCTTCTGCCTTGACTTTGTTCCCTGACTGCTTGTTCTCTTCAGCCTTGTTTCTTCCTCTGGTCCTTTTGGTCTTTTCCTGCCCATGGCTCTCAGTTTTGCTGATCTTTCCGGATGCAGCTTTCTGAGGTTTGCCTTGAGAGTGCTTGGCCGTGTTCGCAGGAGCCCTGTCACTGACTGCAGCAGTGCATATAACCGCTTCTCCCCCTAACAGGCACTCTGGATCCTTTGGCTGGATTTTGGCCTTGGGAGCACCACCGATAGGCTCAGAGGCTTTCTGTTTGTTCTTCCTGGGTTGATCAGAGGGAACCTTTACGACACTTGGCTTTTCCTGCACCTGATTCACCTTAATGGCTCTGGTGTCTTCAGCTTTGATCACGTTGGGACCTTGGGATCGATCAAGATCTTTCCAAGAATTAAAGAGCTGGGGAAGGTGAATATCCTCCGCCAGTGTAGTAATGTCTGCAAGACCACTGCTAGGTTCAGTCCCATTTTCAAGTGTCCCTAGGTCCTGACGACTCAGGCTGTTCTCTCCCAGATCAGCATTTTCAGAACCAGGCTGCTCCTCTTGGCTGAGGGGATCGGTGCAGGCCAGCGGCTGGGGAATATCAGGGATTCCCAAAGGGAGTAGTGGAGGATCTTGGTTTTCTATTGGGATCTGGTAGGCCTCCAGAGGCTTTGACAGCTTGGTTTTGATATCCTCCACGTTCTTACTCTCTGTTTGTCCCTGGCTTGGAGCTGGAGGCAGGGCCAGGAGACGCCTGGCACTCTGGACTGGAGCTGTCACTGAAATGTCCCCAAGTTCAGATGGTGGGTTACTCTCAAGTATGTGACTGTTTCTGCTACTGCAGGACTTGGGGAGTTCTTGAGTTTGTGTCACACAAAACGTCTGGCTTGGAGGTTGCAATCCCAGGGAATTTTTCATCACCAGGGAAGTCTCCATCACTACAAAGGGATCAAGGGAGAAGTCAGTCCCTGGTAAATGAGATGCTCCCCCTAAACACCAACACAGCAGTCGTGTACCTTTCAAGGGGTTCAGGGGCAAGATGGGCAAGGCATTTCTACTAACTCTTCTTAAGGATCATGGACAGTGCCCTATGCTACGAGGTAAGCGGTGACTGTTGTAATGCTTAACTGGTGATCATTTCATGTCACTGATCCTTGGCTCTCTTTGTATCTCATAGGACTGTTGTAAGTCCAATACAAAATGAGTCTTCTTTTTAAACAACTGAAATGTTTTACAAAGCCTAGCATTCTCATATAGAGTCCTTTCAATTCTCCCCACTTTCCCGAGAGGCTAAGAACACTTCACACCATGAACTAGGAGAGGGGGTAGAGCCCTTTCTGATGAAATACAGAAACAAAGACAGAGTCTTAGCCTGCTTGCTCTCTGGACAGGATCTCGGACCACAAGGTCTTAAATCCTGGTATAAATGACGGAAGTGAGGACACTTCAACTGGCACTCTCATAACAAGAGTTCTGAGACACCTTCCAAAGAGACTGTAGCAGTAGACGAGGGAAGGGAGTGCTACAGTGTGGTAGTACAGGGGGAATGCTCGGCTACAGCAGTGAAAAATGTGGTACCTATTGGTGTGCTCTCGGGGTTCTTGTACATGTAGCATAGATGACCTTTACAGTGTCCCTGCCACCTTCCCACCTGCATTAGGTGTTCTTTTTGTTTTTTTGTTTTTTTGTTTTTTTTTAATTGACGTTTATTTATTGATTGATTGTTTGAACTTATTTATTCTACGTATTTATTTTTTTGGCTGCACAGGGTCTTCATTGCTGTGCACGGGCTTTCTCTAGTTGCGGCTAGCGGGGTCTACTCTTGGTTGCGCTGTGCGGGCTTCTCTTGTTGCGGAGCATGCGCTCTAGGCGCGTGGGCTTCGGTAGTTGCGGCTCACGGGCTCTAGAATGCAGGCTCAGTCGTTGTGGCACATGGGCTTAGTTGCTCCACGGCATGTGGGATCTTCCCAGACCAGGGCTCGAACCCGTGTCCCCCGCATTGCATTGGCAGGCGGATTCTTAACCACGGCGCCACCAGGGAAGCCCTAGGTGTTCTTACATAGAGTCTAAAAACAGAGGGCACTGAGCGAAGGTAGTGGTTACTAAAGGCTCAGGATCTATAAATTCTACCTGTCTCTACACCCCTTCCCAGCTGTCGATTTGACCCCATTTGTGAATGCCGACCTCATTCTTCAGCTTTCTCTGCCGTTTGTATACTCACCTTGAAAACTTGTTTCTGTGATGCGTTGAGCAGACACAGGGTGGCAGATTGCAGAGGTGGAAGCTGGTGGTCGGATATTTGTGGGCTGAATCTCCTTCAGTCCCATTCCCATTTCTGGTTGCGCAGAGGCCCTACTTCCTGTGTATGACGCGGAGCCATAGGATTGCGGGCAGGAGCCAAGTTCTCCATACAGTGAAGACCCCAGTGTGCCTTGGTTATAGTAATATACCTGGCTTCCTTCCTGGTAGGGAAGTGACAGGCGGCTATGCCCCTGATTTGGAATCTGAGATGGTGCTCCCTGAGCAAGCCTGGCAGAAAGTGATGGATATAGAGGGACCATGTTATTGGCGTCTGAAGTTTTATCATACTGGGCTGCCATAAACATGGAGGAAGCAGCTGGGTGCCGGTCAGTGAGTGCCAGAGTAAAGTCTCCGAGTGAAGAGGAATTCTTTTCAGTGCTTCCTGTGATGTCCCACTCAAGAACACCTGGATAGGAAGGAGCTGAAGTGGAGATCTGGCTGTGGTCAGTAACTCCAGATAACATAGTCGTGCTGGAATGTTGGTAAAGGTAGGCACTACCCATGAGTGTCTGGAAAGAGGTACCGGTAGCCGATGACGAACTGACGGCAGGGGCAGAGACTCTGGAGAAGTTGCAGACACTTCGTGTTAGGGAAGTTGCATTGCTCACCACAGGAAGAGAATGCTGCAGAGAATTTAGAGTTCCAAGTAGAGATGGATTTTGGAAATTTTCTGTAAGAACAAGAGGGTCATGAAAAACTCAGGGAGGTTGAGAAATTCTCACTACGTTTGAGGAACAGCATTATCTTAAGGTTCTTGCTCTCAGGACACCTCTACTATCGACCCTTCCTGAGAAACCCAAAATCAGACAGTTAATGATGGCTGTAAGGACTGAGCAGTTTTCCACTCTTCTGTATTAACTGCCTGTGCTCCCATCTTGGGCACAGATGGGCAGAAGAGCCAAGTGGTATGGTTCAGACATTGTTCTCTAGGCTGGAAGCAACCTTCTCCCTGCCCTGTCTTTCCCTTCAGCCTGCACTCGTATTGACTTCTATGCTATTTCCTAGACTGGAAGCATTTTAGAACTAGGAGGCCCTTAGAGAACTTTCTCTTTTTTCAGTCTCATTTCACGAGTAAGGAAACTGAGGCTCAGAGAGGTCGGGTTGACTTGTTCAGGTTCTCTCATTATGTTAGTGTCATTACCAGGTTTCAGAACCTAAGTATCCTGACTTCCTTGCCAGGACTCCACTCTGAGCATGATAGTGCCAGAAAGCAGGAGAAATAGAACTTATAATATAAGCATTTTTTTTGTCCATTAGAAAACAGTACGGCCATTACCATTGTCATCTTCAGTGTCTCCCTTTGCTTGTGCAGTTCCCACGCTATTACCTAGAGTTGACGTATATATAGCTCAGTCCAACTGGTGAACTGAAAGAGTCATTTTTGCCCTCTTCAAGCCTGGTTTCTCATCCTACCTCAAAATGATTACCCGAAAGTGGATTTCTTAAGTGCTTTTGGAAAGAGAAAAGTTATCTGATTACTTCAGATTACTCATCTATAAAGTGGTTATAACACCACCACCAATAATAATAGCAGTAATAATTAATAGATGAATAAGCTGATCTATTGCGTATGATTTATATGGAGGAAGATACAATAAGTTCTAGAAAGACAAAGAAAAATCATGAAAAACATGTTACGTAACGAAAAAGAAATCCATAGATATTAATGAAAACTGGGGTATGTGGGCAAGTATCAAAGCCTAATGAATTTACTAACAAATGACATTCTGTACCATACATGCAATATTATGAAAGTGAATTTTGCCCACTCTATTTTAGTGAATACTATTAACCAAAAAACACGATGGAGGTGATAGAGGTGAATGAATTCCTAGCCAATGCATACAGACAGAGACGATAAATCAGTAAAAAATGCACAACAAGCAACAGAATGCAACAAATGTGAATGTATAGGTAGCCACAACATATGTAGACAAGTATTTCAATGAAAACCGGTACAAAGCAGACAGCAAAATAGTAAGTGTAAAAGAGTTTCATTATTGTGCTCATTCATATTTTTACCCAGCAAGTAACAGGTATTAAGCCTAGGAGAAATATATCTTTCCATGAATATAACTCATATAATAAGCAGAAAGGAAGCTTAAAAAGTATCAAGAAGGTTTTTGTATTTATCCTAGAACTTAGAATCATCTTCCACATCCAAGAAGATGACATCCCAAGACCTCAAAAAACCATCATCCCTAGAATCCAATTAAAAAAGATTTTCAAATGTAAGAAAATCCAAAGGACTCCACAACATTGTTTTAGATAAATGTGGATGTTTGTGTTTTCTTTTTTTCTTTTGCCGCGCCGCGTGGCCCTGGCCGTGAAAGCACCGAGTCCTAAGCGCTGGACCGCCAGGGAATTCCCTAAATGGGGAATTAGAGATGTGGGGCTTGACTTTTTCTTTTTCTTCTCCGGTAGCTAAGATCTACAAACGAACGATGGCTGTTGATCAATGTGCTCTCTGTGTTAGGAAGGAAATAACTGTAAAAATTGAAAAGCAACCTTGCCTTAGAAGCTACATATCACACAAAGGAAATAGTCCTTCTGATTCAATGTAGAAGATATCATTTAAAATGTTTAATTGGTCAAATGTCTACCTAGTTTAAAAATTAGAAAGAATAGAACACTGAAAAGCAGCCCCCTAGATAACCACTTTGGTTTCTGGTTTCTAGGAAGCATCATTTCTAAAACATACTTCTAAAATGTTTCTATTCCAAACTGTCAAGTGCCAGCTGTATTCAGAGAGGCAATAAAAGAAAGAAAACGGAGTATGACTTTTCTGATAGGCTGCCCTTCCTGGTGATCCCCTGTTCTGGCCTTACTTTCCTTCTTAGTCTGTTAATGTAAGGATTTGCTACCATCAGCTTTGTTTTGCCCTGCTCTGAGCAGATTTCCCTCTGTGCTGTTTCTGCTTTAATTTAAAATCTTTGGCTCCCATCAACATTCCATGGCAAACTGCCTCTTTCTTGAGAGCTCCTCTATGCTTTCCCTCTTCATTCTTATATTTTTTTCCCATCTCTTGGTTCCTGTTGGCCTGTGCTAATGAAAACAATCCTAAACTTGCTTACGTTTGACTCTGTGCCTCCCTATATAGCCCAGTACTCTCCATCCTCTCTCCCTATTCTCTCTTTTCAACTAGTCGAAATACTAGTGGAGGGAGACCATTGGAGATGAAACATCTTGGTATATATCGCTAGTTTTCTGTGTCACCTGGCTTTTCTATGTTTCTGTTGAAACACTCTTTTGAGAAGTCTCTGATTTCATTTTCTACATGGGTACCCTTTAAGGCTCAATATTGGAAAAGAAGGGGATCAGAGTGATCAACCCAATGTGGTATCCTAACGTAACAGATAAGGAAAGCAGCAGGCTTTGTGAGGCAGTCAGTGATTTGTCCAAAGTCACACAGACAGTAAACGTCAAAGTCAAAACTGAAATTAGGTCTCCAGACTTGTAGTTCAATACTTTCCCTCATTATTCCACGCTATTTTGAATCTCCTCCTCAATTTAGGGGCAAAAGAAATCGAACGCAAAACTTTCCAAAGTTTCTTTTCTTACCTGACATGGTCAGAGAAGAGGAGACATCAACTGCAGGTACAAGGGATGAGGAGACAACACTAGAGGATGTCTGAGTGGCTGCAGCTGAACGGCGCACGTGTCCAGTACAAAGGTCACTGGTTACTGGTCCAAACGGCTCCACGGAAACCCCAAGACCTCTACCAAGTGGTAGTAGGTTTGGTAGGAGAGTGATGTCACAAAGCAGGCAGTTGAAAGGTATGAGCTAGCCAATAGGGAGGTCCGATCCCCAACAGGAGGGCGGGCTTGGGTGAAGAGAGCGTAGGAGAGCTAAAACAACCCCTCAATTTCTGAGCTCTGGGGAGGAAATCCTAGAAGACAGATTTACCTCCCCCAGGCTCTTCCATTAGGGAAATCATTGCAACATTTCTTACAGACGTTCATTAATATAATTAACTAACAGTTACTTATATTCTACAGAGTATTCTATTTTATGTATCATATACTTAGAGCTATATAGATCTTATTTAACTAGTATCCTTAGGAAGGAAAGAGCCATGTAGTTTGAACTATTACAGTTGTAACTTGGTTAAAGAGCAGGGTGAAGTTTGTTGAGTGTACCCTGTGGAGAATGTTGTGGTCCAAGGCTCTTCTCTTTTAGTTTCTTCTCCTTGACTCCTACCTTCCTTGGGCTGGGCTAGGCTGGGGGCCAGGTTGGACTTGCGACTTAACATTTCTCTTCCGCTTTCTTTTTTTTTTTTTTTCTTCCATTATGGGCATTGCTTCTAGGACAAGCCTTGATCTTGCATTGGATGTTCCTTCCTGTCAACTTCCAGCAGCAGGAGTCTTCTTTTCAGTGCTTGATGCTTCACGAAATAGACTCTGCCCATTGGCAGCAAATACCAGAGAGCTAGGAGACAGAGCTGGTTGCAGACCTTTCCTCTTCCAGCCTTTGGTTGCAATTGTTTTGCCCATGATTTGCTAGCTCTAGTTCCTTGGGCCACACAGGTATCCTGCCATCCAGCTCTTTTTATATGTGAGAGACATTCTGAACACTGTCCCTCTTTCTTTGCACAGAAGTATATACAGTGTGGCAGTTACCGTAATCTCCTCCCCCTTGCAAACAGCCCCTCTAGAATCTCGGACCTCTAGGACTCTCTGTCTTGCATGCTTGGGTGCAAGGCCAAGCACAATGAAGAGGAGAATAATTAGAGAAAGAGGAGGACATTGGTGGAGAACTGGGAGCAGGTAAGGTGAAAGGGCACCGGAGAAAAGAGATGCATGTAGGTTTTTTGGTTTCTGTGGGAAACAAGTTGACACACTTGGGCCTCATTTTGTATTAACAGAACAGAGAGTTGTAGATATAAGTAGCTAGATCGTGCAGCAACTGCCATGAAGTCTGTACACTGAAGAGAACAGTCTCACATCTAGTTTTCATTTTGTTTTATGTCATATTACCTTATTTATAGCATTCACTGGTATGTTTGTAGAACGCAGATGTTTTCAAATGCTCTGGTTTTGTCTACATGGTTATTTCCTTGTCCTATTTGTAAGGAATCCAACATTGTAAGACATATTGCATGTTTTTCTCTTGACGATTGTTTACCTTGAAGCGTCATGAGCTAACTTGAGCTGTTGGATTTTGTGGAGAAACTTTAAAAAGGGTCTGTGAAAAAGGCATTGTGGTGAGTCGCATTATGCACCCGAGCGTAAGGAGCAGATATCTGCCACCAGCCCAGCTTGGCCTGGATTGCCTCTGTGTTAGTTCCCCTGGTTAGTGCTTTTCTCCCTAACCACTCTTGTGACTGTGATAATGTGAGTTAAGGGCTGAGTTGCTAGTGATTTATGTGTGAGGTAGGCTGGTTTGAGGGAGGAAATCTATGGACCTAGTCATTTTCCTTGGTGGTAAGCTTTCAGGGGTGCAAAGATCGATCTTCCTGGGGACTTCTCTGGTACCAGGAAGATATCGCATAGATGGGACCTCCAAAGACACACATTTAATTTTTAGGCCTGTTGTTCCTATTATGGGATGTGAGTTTCTTCACTGATGGGGATGCTGCTTATCTGAGAAGAAACTGTGAAAGGTGGTGTAGTATAGAGGTGTGGCTTAAGCTTTTAAGTTTTCTTCAAGGTTTTTCCCCTAAGCTTCATACTTCAGACGGCCTACTTACATGAGACTAGTATGTGATGTCAGGCTAACAACTTCCTAAATACCTGCAAGCCAGATCAGTGTCTCTTTTCTCTATATTCCCATGGAAATCAAGGGTCCCGCCGAATTTTCCATCGAAACAGTTGATTTGTGCTGTCTCTAGGAATTCTACAGGGCGTACCGTTGCTTCCTAACCGGTGTCATTTGGGAGATCCACCTCTGTACGTTCAAATGATTAATTTTGAGACTCTGCTCGTGTGTGCAGTAAACCCTTTAATTCCCTAAGACCTTCCTTTCCTCCATCTCATACCCCATTAAGCCCGCTTCAGTTTATCTCCTGAATTTCTTTGGAATCTGTCAGCTCTCCCTCAACATCCTAATACTGAACTTGCCTGTCTGTTGCGATTAGGTCCTAACTAGTGTCCATATATCTTGTTTCCCTCCAATCCATTCTTCACACAAGAAAGCTTCAAAGCAAGTTGGAACATTGCTCATAAACATCGCTCACAAACATTGTTTTGAGAATAGAAAACACACTGGTAGCCTTTAAGACTCTGCGTGCTCTAGAATCCTCTCTGCTTCTCTAGCCCCATCTTGTGCCACGTTTGCCCTCACTTTCTATGCTTCAGATACACTGAATTAACCTTAGTTCTCACTCATCTGACAGAAGTCAGTTGAGAAATTATTTTTCACTCTGATTCCTAGCATTAAGGAATTTGATGATCAGGTTTTGTATGAGGACTAAAACTAAACTGGGAAGTGGAAGAATTGCGTTTCAACTGTTTCAGTCAGCACGCATGTATTAATGATACCTAAGTATTGAACACCGGGCTAGGTTTCATGAGGGATACAGAAGTTCTGGCCATCTCTGGTTTTGGGTATCCCTTATTTGTTGAGACCTTTGCGTTGTTTGGTTGCCTTTTGTCTGTTTTCCAGATGGGAAAACAGGAACAAGGGAAGTATAGGTTATTACTAGGTGGGGTTGAACAAGTGGAGCAGCAAACTGCAAAGCAGAAAGAAGAGGGACGTACTATAGAGGGATGTGATTTCCATTTTCAAGGCGCCTGCGTCCTGTGCAGGGAGACAGCCTAACATAAAATGTGCCTAACAAAAGATCTATTGACTTCTTACTAAAAATCTCCAGTTCATATAACCCAGGGGTTTATACCTTCTCCTTTAAAAGTTCTATTCCTGGGACTTCCCTGGTGGTCCAGTGGTGAAGACTCTGCGCTTCCAATGCAGCAGGCGTGGGTTCAATCCCTGGTTGGGGAGCTAAGATCCCACATGCTGCGCAGCCAAAGAAATTTTTTTCAAAAGTTATACTCCTGTGTTGTTGAATTTAGTGGTTTAGATTTTGTTTGAATGTTAAGAAGATTTCAGTTTATTTACCAGGAACAAACAAAACATAATGTAAAAATAGTTTCCCAGAAACGATTTCCATCGTTCTCTTCTTCCCTTTCTCCCGCAGACTGACTGGTGTTTCATCTTGACAAGTTCTCTGAAGTTCTCTGTCATTCCATAGGAAAGCGGTCTGGCTTGGAGGTTGCAATCCCAGGGAATTTTTCATCAGCGGGGAAGTCTCCATCACTACAGAGGAATCAAGGTTGAAGTCAGTCCCGGGTAAGTGAGATGCTCCCCCTAAACACCAACACAGCAGTCGTGTACCTTTCAAGGGGTTCAGGGGCAAGATGGGCAAGGCATTTCTACTAACTCTTCTTAAGGATCATGGACAGTGTGCCCTATGCTACGAGGTAAGCGGTGACTGTTGTAATTCTTACTGGTGATCATTTCATGTCACTGATCCTTGGCTCTCTTTGTATCTCATAGGACTGTTGTAAGTCCAATACAAAATGAGTCTTCTTTTTAAAAAACTGAAATGTTTTACAAAGCCTAGCATTCTCATAGAGAGTCCTTTGAATTCTCCCCACTTTCCCGAGAGGCTAAGAACACTTCACACCATGAACTAGGAGAGGGGGTAGAGCCCTTTCTGATGAAATATAGAAACAAAGACAGAGTCTTAGCCTGCTTGCTCTCTGGACAGGATCTCGGACCACAAGGTCTTAAATCCTGGTATAAATGACGGAAGTGAGGACAGTTCAACTGGCACTCTCATAACAAGAGTTCTGAAACACCTTCCAAAGAGACTGTAGCAGTAGAGGAGGGAAGGGAGTGCTACAGTGTGGTAGTACAGGGGGAATGCTCGGCTACAGCAGTGAAAAATGTGGTACCTATTGGTGTGCTCTTGGGGTTCTTGTACATGTAGCATAGATGACCTTTACAGTGTCCCTCCCACCTTCCCACCTGCATTAGGTGTTCTGTTTTTTTGTTTGTTTTTTTTTTTTAATTTACGTTTATTGATTGATTGATTGATTGAACTTATTTATTCTACGTATTTATTTTTTTGGCTGCACTGGGTCCTCATTGGTGTGCACGGGCTTTCTCTAGTTGCGGCTAGCGGGGTCTACTCTTGGTTGCGGTGTGCGGGCTTCTCATCGCGGTGGCCTCTCTTGTTGCGGAGCATGGGCTGTAGGCGCGTGGGCTTCGGTAGTTGCGGCTCACGGGCTCTGGAATGCAGGCTCAGTCGTTGTGGCACATGCGCTTAGTTGCTGCACGGCATGTGGGATCTTCGCAGACCGGGGCTCGAAGCCGTGTCCCCTGCATTGGCAGGCGCCACCAGGGAAGCCCTAGCTGTTCTTATATAGAGTCTAAAAACAGAGAGCACTGAGAGAAGGTAGTGGTTATTAAAGGCTCAGGATCTAAATTCTACCTGTCTCTACACCCCTTCCCAGCTGTCGATTTGACCCCGTTTGTGAATGCCGACCTCATTCTTCAACTTTCTCTGCCGTTTGTATACTCACCTTGAAAACTTGTTTCTGTGATGCGTTGAGCAGACACAGGGTGGCAGATTGCAGAGGTGGAAGCTGGTGGTCGGATATTTGTGGGCTGAATCTCCTTCAGTCCCATTCCCATTTCTGGTTGCGCAGAGGCCCTACTTCCTGTGTATGACGCGGAGCCATAGGATTGCGGGCAGGAGCCAAGTTCTCCATACAGTGAAGACCCCAGTGTGCCTTGGTTATAGTAATATACCTGGCTTCCTTCCTGGTAGGGAAGTGACAGGCGGCTATGCCCCTGATTTGTTCGTGGGCCTCCTGATACAGCAGTTCCCTTGGCTCTGGCCCTGTCGTCAGCTGCCCCTAGGAGGACTCTGAGCCCTAGCCACTTCTCTGGTAGATTTGCCTATTCCCCCACTATAATCACACCTGAATAAGGCAACTCAAACCTTTCAGAGATGTGTCGTGAACCTCTTGTTTTCTGAAATACCTATCTGGTGGTTGTGAGACTTAAGGCCAACCTCCCCGAGAGACTTTGTTTCTATTTCTCCTAGTAAACCTAGACTCATCTCCTGTCACCTTCAACTCTACTCCAATTGTGTTCTTTCAACCCAGACCCCTGACCCTGCTTTTTACTTCTGCCATTTCATCCTCACTCCTGCTTCCTTTCCTAAATCCATACGTCTCTTTTGGCCTTCCTAGCCCTGGGCCAAGTTCCTTCCTCTTTCCTCAGTTTTTACCCCTTTCCTTCATTCTCCCATCCAACTTTCAGTCCTTCCTTTCTCACGCCCCAGTTAGCAGCATCTCAAAATTCGAAAGGTTTATTACTCATCTATTAATTCTATTCCATTTACTTATTCGGTTCTATACCTATCTTACCTATGTATGGAAGAACCGCTGGTAGCCAAGGTGGCAGCAAGAATCCTAGCAGCTGTCACCTGACGTATCCGTAGTAGTCAGCAATTTCCATTTCTTTGTCCCTCTGGGTGAAAAATTGCAGCTTCCCCGAAGAGGTGTATCTGGCAGCATTCTCCCGTTGTTGTTGAGCCCGCCTCTTCATGGCCTCTCGCTCTGGCCTCTGCTCTTGTTCGATGGGCTTTGACATGACTGGCTCAGGCACGTTGGGTTCCCTCCATGGAACTCGTTGCTTGCTGAAGTCTTGGAGTAGAAGTTGGGTTTGGAGCTTGGGTGGGGACTGGCGCTTAGTCACAGCAGGGGGAACAGGCTCGCGCTGGAGAGAAGCGCCAGATGAAGTTTTGTAGGGTGCAGGCCTAGGAGCAGCAGGCTGAGGGACACGAGGCTGGGTATGGTTGGTCCAAGCCGGTTGGGTTGGGTTGGCCACAGTTGGCTGAGCTGGTTTGGCGGGACCTGGCAAAGAGGCAGGAGCTGGCTGGGATGAATTGACTGCAGCAGGTTGAGCTGAGTCAGTAGAACCAGGCTGGGCACGGTAAGCCACAGCAGGCCGATGTGAGGCCAGAGACTGTGGCCTCCGAGGAGCGGGTCGAGCTTGAGGCTTGTCCCAGGCAGAAAAAGGCAGAGGTATCAACTTGACCTTCCCAGGAGGAGGCCGCTCACACTGGGATGGAGATGGACACTCTGTTTCAGCACTGCTGTCTGGTTTCTGGGCTTGGACTTGCGTTTTCTCAGGCCTCTTACCCTCACGTGGGGTATGCCGCCGTGGCTGGATCGCTGGGGGTGGCTGGGGGTCTTTGGGGTTGCTTGAATTTCCCAAGAGCCGACAGGAAGAGAGCCCAGTTTTCGTCTCATTCTTCTTCCCCAGCGCATGAAGAACCTTCACAGACTCCAGCATGCGCACGCCAAGGGAGGTTCGAGGCTTTTGAAAGCTCTCTTGGCGAAGCTCAGTTTGGTGTTCCTTTCGCTTCGTGTTGGGGATTGCTGGCTTGTCTTCTGCCTTGACTTTGTTCCCTGACTGCTTGTTCTCTTCAGCCTTGTTTCTTCCTCTGGTCCTTTTGGTCTTTTCCTGCCCATGGCTCTCAGTTTTGCTGATCTTTCCGGATGCAGCTTTCTGAGGTTTGCCTTGAGAGTGCTTGGCCGTGTTCGCAGGAGCCCTGTCACTGACTGCAGCAGTGCATATAACCGCTTCTCCCCCTAACAGGCACGCTGGATCCTTTGGCTGGATTTTGGCCTTGGGAGCACCACCGATAGGCTCAGAGGCTTTCTGTTTGTTCTTCCTGGGTTGATCAGAGGGAACCTTTACGACACTTGGCTTTTCCTGCACCTGATTCACCTTAATGGCTCTGGTGTCTTCAGCTTTGATCACGTTGGGACCTTGGGATCGATCAAGATCTTTCCAAGAATTAAAGAGCTGGGGAAGGTGAATATCCTCCGCCAGTGTAGTAATGTCTGCAAGACCACTGCTAGGTTCAGTCCCATTTTCAAGTGTCCCTAGGTCCTGACGACTCAGGCTGTTCTCTCCCAGATCAGCATTTTCAGAACCAGGCTGCTCCTCTTGGCTGAGGGGATCGGTGCAGGCCAGCGGCTGGGGAATATCAGGGATTCCCAAAGGGAGTAGTGGAGGATCTTGGTTTTCTATTGGGATCTGGTAGGCCTCCAGAGGCTTTGACAGCTTGGTTTTGATATCCTCCACGTTCTTACTCTCTGTTTGTCCCTGGCTTGGAGCTGGAGGCAGGGCCAGGAGACGCCTGGCACTCTGGACTGGAGCTGTCACTGAAATGTCCCCAAGTTCAGATGGTGGGTTACTCTCAAGTATGTGACTGTTTCTGCTACTGCAGGACTTGGGGAGTTCTTGAGTTTGTGTCACACAAAACGTCTGGCTTGGAGGTTGCAATCCCAGGGAATTTTTCATCACCAGGGAAGTCTCCATCACTACAAAGGGATCAAGGGAGAAGTCAGTCCCTGGTAAATGAGATGCTCCCCCTAAACACCAACACAGCAGTCATGTACCTTTCAAGGGGTTCAGGGGCAAGATGGGCAAGGCATTTCTACTAACTCTTCTTAAGGATCATGGACAGTGCCCTATGCTACGAGGTAAGCGGTGACTGTTGTAATGCTTAACTGGTGATCATTTCATGTCACTGATCCTTGGCTCTCTTTGTATCTCATAGGACTGTTGTAAGTCCAATACAAAATGAGTCTTCTTTTTAAACAACTGAAATGTTTTACAAAGCCTAGCATTCTCATATAGAGTCCTTTCAATTCTCCCCACTTTCCCGAGAGGCTAAGAACACTTCACACCATGAACTAGGAGAGGGGGTAGAGCCCTTTCTGATGAAATACAGAAACAAAGACAGAGTCTTAGCCTGCTTGCTCTCTGGACAGGATCTCGGACCACAAGGTCTTAAATCCTGGTATAAATGACGGAAGTGAGGACACTTCAACTGGCACTCTCATAACAAGAGTTCTGAGACACCTTCCAAAGAGACTGTAGCAGTAGACGAGGGAAGGGAGTGCTACAGTGTGGTAGTACAGGGGGAATGCTCGGCTACAGCAGTGAAAAATGTG
Source organism: Balaenoptera physalus (assembly GCF_965194825.1). NCBI lineage: Eukaryota > Metazoa > Chordata > Mammalia > Artiodactyla > Balaenopteridae > Balaenoptera > Balaenoptera physalus. Next base: position 33,974,176 of record NC_138894.1, read on the forward strand.
GTACCTATTGGTGTGCTCTCGGGGTTCTTGTACATGTAGCATAGATGACCTTTACAGTGTCCCTGCCACCTTCCCACCTGCATTAGGTGTTCTTTTTGTTTTTTTGTTTTTTTGTTTTTTTTTAAATGACGTTTATTTATTGATTGATTGTTTGAACTTATTTATTCTACGTATTTATTTTTTTGGCTGCACAGGGTCTTCATTGCTGTGCACGGGCTTTCTCTAGTTGCGGCTAGCGGGGTCTACTCTTGGTTGCGCTGTGCGGGCTTCTCTTGTTGCGGAGCATGCGCTCTAGGCGCATGGGCTTCGGTAGTTGCGGCTCACGGGCTCTAGAATGCAGGCTCAGTCGTTGTGGCACATGGGCTTAGTTGCTCCACGGCATGTGGGATCTTCCCAGACCAGGGCTCGAACCCGTGTCCCCCGCATTGCATTGGCAGGCGGATTCTTAACCACGGCGCCACCAGGGAAGCCCTAGGTGTTCTTACATAGAGTCTAAAAACAGAGGGCACTGAGCGAAGGTAGTGGTTACTAAAGGCTCAGGATCTATAAATTCTACCTGTCTCTACACCCCTTCCCAGCTGTCGATTTGACCCCATTTGTGAATGCCGACCTCATTCTTCAGCTTTCTCTGCCGTTTGTATACTCACCTTGAAAACTTGTTTCTGTGATGCGTTGAGCAGACACAGGGTGGCAGATTGCAGAGGTGGAAGCTGGTGGTCGGATATTTGTGGGCTGAATCTCCTTCAGTCCCATTCCCATTTCTGGTTGCGCAGAGGCCCTACTTCCTGTGTATGACGCGGAGCCATAGGATTGCGGGCAGGAGCCAAGTTCTCCATACAGTGAAGACCCCAGTGTGCCTTGGTTATAGTAATATACCTGGCTTCCTTCCTGGTAGGGAAGTGACAGGCGGCTATGCCCCTGATTTGGAATCTGAGATGGTGCTCCCTGAGCAAGCCTGGCAGAAAGTGATGGATATAGAGGGACCATGTTATTGGCGTCTGAAGTTTTATCATACTGGGCTGCCATAAACATGGAGGAAGCAGCTGGGTGCCGGTCAGTGAGTGCCAGAGTAAAGTCTCCGAGTGAAGAGGAATTCTTTTCAGTGCTTCCTGTGATGTCCCACTCAAGAACACCTGGATAGGAAGGAGCTGAAGTGGAGATCTGGCTGTGGTCAGTAACTCCAGATAACATAGTCGTGCTGGAATGTTGGTAAAGGTAGGCACTACCCATGAGTGTCTGGAAAGAGGTACCGGTAGCCGATGCCGAACTGACGGCAGGGGCAGAGACTCTGGAGAAGTTGCAGACACTTCGTGTTAGGGAAGTTGCATTGCTCACCACAGGAAGACAATGCTGCAGAGAATTTAGAGTTCCAAGTAGAGATGGATTTTGGAAATTTTCTGTAAGAACAAGAGGGTCATGAAAAACTCAGGGAGGTTGAGAAATTCTCACTACGTTTGAGGAACAGCATTATCTTAAGGTTCTTGCTCTCAGGACACCTCTACTATCGACCCTTCCTGAGAAACCCAAAATCAGACAGTTAATGATGGCTGTAAGGACTGAGCAGTTTTCCACTCTTCTGTATTAACTGCCTGTGCTCCCATCTTGGGCACAGATGGGCAGAAGAGCCAAGTGGTATGGTTCAGACATTGTTCTCTAGGCTGGAAGCAACCTTCTCCCTGCCCTGTCTTTCCCTTCAGCCTGCACTCGTATTGACTTCTATGCTATTTCCTAGACTGGAAGCATTTTAGAACTAGGAGGCCCTTAGAGAACTTTCTCTTTTTTCAGTCTCATTTCACGAGTAAGGAAACTGAGGCTCAGAGAGGTCGGCTTGACTTGTTCAGGTTCTCTCATTATGTTAGTGTCATTACCAGGTTTCAGAACCTAAGTATCCTGACTTCCTTGCCAGGACTCCACTCTGAGCATGATAGTGCCAGAAAGCAGGAGAAATAGAACTTATAATATAAGCATTTTTTTTGTCCATTAGAAAACAGTACGGCCATTACCATTGTCATCTTCAGTGTCTCCCTTTGCTTGTGCAGTTCCCACGCTATTACCTAGAGTTGACGTATATATAGCTCAGTCCAACTGGTGAACTGAAAGAGTCATTTTTGCCCTCTTCAAGCCTGGTTTCTCATCCTACCTCAAAATGATTACCCGAAAGTGGATTTCTTAAGTGCTTTTGGAAAGAGAAAAGTTATCTGATTACTTCAGATTACTCATCTATAAAGTGGTTATAACACCACCACCAATAATAATAGCAGTAATAATTAATAGATGAATAAGCTGATCTATTGCGTATGATTTATATGGAGGAAGATACAATAAGTTCTAGAAAGACAAAGAAAAATCATGAAAAACATGTTACGTAACGAAAAAGAAATCCATAGATATTAATGAAAACTGGGGTATGTGGGCAAGTATCAAAGCCTAATGAATTTACTAACAAATGACATTCTGTACCATACATGCAATATTATGAAAGTGAATTTTGCCCACTCTATTTTAGTGAATACTATTAACCAAAAAACACGATGGAGGTGATAGAGGTGAATGAATTCCTAGCCAATGCATACAGACAGAGACGATAAATCAGTAAAAAATGCACAACAAGCAACAGAATGCAACAAATGTGAATGTATAGGTAGCCACAACATATGTAGACAAGTATTTCAATGAAAACCGGTACAAAGCAGACAGCAAAATAGTAAGTGTAAAAGAGTTTCATTATTGTGCTCATTCATATTTTTACCCAGCAAGTAACAGGTATTAAGCCTAGGAGAAATATATCTTTCCATGAATATAACTCATATAATAAGCAGAAAGGAAGCTTAAAAAGTATCAAGAAGGTTTTTGTATTTATCCTAGAACTTAGAATCATCTTCCACATCCAAGAAGATGACATCCCAAGACCTCAAAAAACCATCATCCCTAGAATCCAATTAAAAAAGATTTTCAAATGTAAGAAAATCCAAAGGACTCCACAACATTGTTTTAGATAAATGTGGATGTTTGTGTTTTCTTTTTTTCTTTTGCCGCGCCGCGTGGCCCTGGCCGTGAAAGCACCGAGTCCTAAGCGCTGGACCGCCAGGGAATTCCCTAAATGGGGAATTAGAGATGTGGGGCTTGACTTTTTCTTTTTCTTCTCCGGTAGCTAAGATCTACAAGCGAACGATGGCTGTTGATCAATGTGCTCTCTGTGTTAGGAAGGAAATAACTGTAAAAATTGAAAAGCAACCTTGCCTTAGAAGCTACATATCACACAAAGGAAATAGTCCTTCTGATTCAATGTAGAAGATATCATTTAAAATGTTTAATTGGTCAAATGTCTACCTAGTTTAAAAATTAGAAAGAATAGAACACTGAAAAGCAGCCCCCTAGATAACCACTTTGGTTTCTGGTTTCTAGGAAGCATCATTTCTAAAACATACTTCTAAAATGTTTCTATTCCAAACTGTCAAGTGCCAGCTGTATTCAGAGAGGCAATAAAAGAAAGAAAACGGAGTATGACTTTTCTGATAGGCTGCCCTTCCTGGTGATCCCCTGTTCTGGCCTTACTTTCCTTCTTAGTCTGTTAATGTAAGGATTTGCTACCATCAGCTTTGTTTTGCCCTGCTCTGAGCAGATTTCCCTCTGTGCTGTTTCTGCTTTAATTTAAAATCTTTGGCTCCCATCAACATTCCATGGCAAACTGCCTCTTTCTTGAGAGCTCCTCTATGCTTTCCCTCTTCATTCTTATATTTTTTTCCCATCTCTTGGTTCCTGTTGGCCTGTGCTAATGAAAACAATCCTAAACTTGCTTACGTTTGACTCTGTGCCTCCCTATATAGCCCAGTACTCTCCATCCTCTCTCCCTATTCTCTCTTTTCAACTAGTCGAAATACTAGTGGAGGGAGACCATTGGAGATGAAACATCTTGGTATATATCGCTAGTTTTCTGTGTCACCTGGCTTTTGTATGTTTCTGTTGAAACACTCTTTTGAGAAGTCTCTGATTTCATTTTCTACATGGGTACCCTTTAAGGCTCAATATTGGAAAAGAAGGGGATCAGAGTGATCAACCCAATGTGGTATCCTAACGTAACAGATAAGGAAAGCAGCAGGCTTTGTGAGGCAGTCAGTGATTTGTCCAAAGTCACACAGACAGTAAACGTCAAAGTCAAAACTGAAATTAGGTCTCCAGACTTGTAGTTCAATACTTTCCCTCATTATTCCACGCTATTTTGAATCTCCTCCTCAATTTAGGGGCAAAAGAAATCGAACGCAAAACTTTCCAAAGTTTCTTTTCTTACCTGACATGGTCAGAGAAGAGGAGACATCAACTGCAGGTACAAGGGATGAGGAGACAACACTAGAGGATGTCTGAGTGGCTGCAGCTGAACGGCGCACGTGTCCAGTACAAAGGTCACTGGTTACTGGTCCAAACGGCTCCACGGAAACCCCAAGACCTCTACCAAGTGGTAGTAGGTTTGGTAGGAGAGTGATGTCACAAAGCAGGCAGTTGAAAGGTATGAGCTAGCCAATAGGGAGGTCCGATCCCCAACAGGAGGGCGGGCTTGGGTGAAGAGAGCGTAGGAGAGCTAAAACAACCCCTCAATTTCTGAGCTCTGGGGAGGAAATCCTAGAAGACAGATTTACCTCCCCCAGGCTCTTCCATTAGGGAAATCATTGCAACATTTCTTACAGACGTTCATTAATATAATTAACTAACAGTTACTTATATTCTACAGAGTATTCTATTTTATGTATCATATACTTAGAGCTATATAGATCTTATTTAACTAGTATCCTTAGGAAGGAAAGAGCCATGTAGTTTGAACTATTACAGTTGTAACTTGGTTAAAGAGCAGGGTGAAGTTTGTTGAGTGTACCCTGTGGAGAATGTTGTGGTCCAAGGCTCTTCTCCTTGACTCCTACCTTCCTTGGGCTGGGCTAGGCTGGGGGCCAGGTTGGACTTGCGACTTAACATTTCTCTTCCGCTTTCTTTTTTTTTTTTTTTCTTCCATTATGGGCATTGCTTCTAGGACAAGCCTTGGTCTTGCATTGGATGTTCCTTCCTGTCAACTTCCAGCAGCAGGAGTCTTCTTTTCAGTGCTTGATGCTTCACGAAATAGACTCTGCCCATTGGCAGCAAATACCAGAGAGCCAGGAGACAGAGCTGGTTGCAGACCTTTCCTCTTCCAGCCTTTGGTTGCAATTGTTTTGCCCATGATTTGCTAGCTCTAGTTCCTTGGGCCACACAGGTATCCTGCCATCCAGCTCTTTTTATATGTGAGAGACATTCTGAACACTGTCCCTCTTTCTTTGCACAGAAGTATATACAGTGTGGCAGTTACCGTAATCTCCTCCCCCTTGCAAACAGCCCCTCTAGAATCTCGGACCTCTAGGACTCTCTGTCTTGCATGCTTGGGTGCAAGGCCAAGCACAATGAAGAGGAGAATAATTAGAGAAAGAGGAGGACATTGGTGGAGAACTGGGAGCAGGTAAGGTGAAAGGGCACCGGAGAAAAGAGATGCATGTAGGTTTTTTGGTTTCTGTGGGAAACAAGTTGACACACTTGGGCCTCATTTTGTATTAACAGAACAGAGAGTTGTAGATATAAGTAGCTAGATCGTGAAGCAACTGCCATGAAGTCTGTACACTGAAGAGAACAGTCTCACATCTAGTTTTCATTTTGTTTTATGTCATATTACCTTATTTATAGCATTCACTGGTATGTTTGTAGAACGCAGATGTTTTCAAATGCTCTGGTTTTGTCTACATGGTTATTTCCTTGTCCTATTTGTAAGGAATCCAACATTGTAAGACATATTGCATGTTTTTCTCTTGACGATTGTTTACCTTGAAGCGTCATGAACTAACTTGAGCTGTTGGATTTTGTGGAGAAACTTTAAAAAGGGTCTGTGAAAAAGGCATTGTGGTGAGTCGCATTATGCACCCGAGCGTAAGGAGCAGATATCTGCCACCAGCCCAGCTTGGCCTGGATTGCCTCTGTGTTAGTTCCCCTGGTTAGTGCTTTTCTCCCTAACCACTCTTGTGACTGTGATAATGTGAGTTAAGGGCTGAGTTGCTAGTGATTTATGTGTGAGGTAGGCTGGTTTGAGGGAGGAAATCTATGGACCTAGTCATTTTCCTTGGTGGTAAGCTTTCAGGGGTGCAAAGATCGATCTTCCTGGGGACTTCTCTGGTACCAGGAAGATATCGCATAGATGGGACCTCCAAAGACACACATTTAATTTTTAGGCCTGTTGTTCCTATTATGAGATGTGAGTTTCTTCACTGATGGGGATGCTGCTTATCTGAGAAGAAACTGTGAAAGGTGGTGTAGTATAGAGGTGTGGCTTAAGCTTTTAAGTTTTCTTCAAGGTTTTTCCCCTAAGCTTCATACTTCAGACGGCCTACTTACATGAGACTAGTATGTGATGTCAGGCTAACAACTTCCTAAATACCTGCAAGCCAGATCAGTGTCTCTTTTCTCTATATTCCCATGGAAATCAAGGGTCCCGCCGAATTTTCCATCGAAACAGTTGATTTGTGCTGTCTCTAGGAATTCTAAAGGGCGTACCGTTGCTTCCTAACCGGTGTCATTTGGGAGATCCCCCTCTGTACGTTCAAATGATTAATTTTGAGACTCTGCTCGTGTGTGCAGTAAACCCTTTAATTCCCTAAGACCTTCCTTTCCTCCATCTCATACCCCATTAAGCCCGCCTCAGTTTATCTCCTGAATTTCTTTGGAATCTGTCAGCTCTCCCTCAACATCCTAATACTGAACTTGCCTGTCTGTTGCGATTAGGTCCTAACTAGTGTCCATATATCTTGTTTCCCTCCAATCCATTCTTCACACAAGAAACCTTCAAAGCAAGTTGGAACATTGCTCATAAACATCGCTCACAAACATTGTTTTGAGAATAGAAAACACACTGGTGGCCTTTAAGACTCTGCGTGCTCTAGAATCCTCTCTGCTTCTCTAGCCCCATCTTGTGCCACGTTTGCCCTCACTTTCTATGCTTCAGATACACTGAATTAACCTTAGTTCTCACTCATCTGACAGAAGTCAGTTGAGAAATTATTTTTCACTGTGATTCCTAGCATTAAGGAATTTGATGATCAGGTTTTGTATGAGGACTAAAACTAAACTGGGAAGTGGAAGAATTGCGTTTCAACTGTTTCAGTCAACACGCATGTATTAATGATACCTAAGTATTGAACACCGGGCTAGGTTTCATGAGGGATACAGAAGTTCTGGCCATCTCTGGTTTTGGGTATCCCTTATTTGTTGAGACCTTTGCGTTGTTTGGTTGCCTTTTGTCTGTTTTCCAGATGGGAAAACAGGAACAAGGGAAGTATAGGTTATTACTAGGTGGGGTTGAACAAGTGGAGCAGCAAACTGCAAAGCAGAAAGAAGAGGGACGTACTATAGAGGGATGTGATTTCCATTTTCAAGGCGCCTGCGTCCTGTGCAGGGAGACAGCCTAACATAAAATGTGCCTAACAAAAGATCTATTGACTTCTTACTAAAAATCTCCAGTTCATATAACCCAGGGGTTTATACCTTCTCCTTTAAAAGTTCTATTCCTGGGACTTCCCTGGTGGTCCAGTGGTGAAGACTCTGCGCTTCCAATGCAGCAGGCGTGGGTTCAATCCCTGGTTGGGGAGCTAAGATCCCACATGCTGCGCAGCCAAAGAAATTTTTTTCAAAAGTTATACTCCTGTGTTGTTGAATTTAGTGGTTTAGATTTTGTTTGAATGTTAAGAAGATTTCAGTTTATTTACCAGGAACAAACAAAACATAATGTAAAAATAGTTTCCCAGAAACGATTTCCATCGTTCTCTTCTTCCCTTTCTCCCGCAGACTGACTGGTGTTTCATCTTGACAAGTTCTCTGAAGTTCTCTGTCATTCCATAGGAAAGCGGTCTGGCTTGGAGGTTGCAATCCCAGGGAATTTTTCATCAGCGGGGAAGTCTCCATCACTACAGAGGAATCAAGGTTGAAGTCAGTCCCGGGTAAGTGAGATGCTCCCCCAAAACACCAACACAGCAGTCGTGTACCTTTCAAGGGGTTCAGGGGCAAGATGGGCAAGGCATTTCTACTAACTCTTCTTAAGGATCATGGACAGTGTGCCCTATGCTACGAGGTAAGCGGTGACTGTTGTAATTCTTACTGGTGATCATTTCATGTCACTGATCCTTGGCTCTCTTTGTATCTCATAGGACTGTTGTTAAGTCCAATACAAAATGAGTCTTCTTTTTAAAAAACTGAAATGTTTTACAAAGCCTAGCATTCTCATAGAGAGTCCTTTGAATTCTCCCCACTTTCCCGAGAGGCTAAGAACACTTCACACCATGAACTAGGAGAGGGGGTAGAGCCCTTTCTGATGAAATATAGAAACAAAGACAGAGTCTTAGCCTGCTTGCTCTCTGGACAGGATCTCGGACCACAAGGTCTTAAATCCTGGTATAAATGACGGAAGTGAGGACAGTTCAACTGGCACTCTCATAACAAGAGTTCTGAAACACCTTCCAAAGAGACTGTAGCAGTAGACGAGGGAAGGGAGTGCTACAGTGTGGTAGTACAGGGGGAATGCTCGGCTACAGCAGTGAAAAATGTGGTACCTATTGGTGTGCTCTCGGGGTTCTTGTACATGTAGCATAGATGACCTTTACAGTGTCCCTCCCACCTTCCCACCTGCATTAGGTGTTCTGTTTTTTTGTTTGTTTTTTTTTTTTTAATTTACGTTTATTGATTGATTGATTGATTGAACTTATTTATTCTACGTATTTATTTTTTTGGCTGCACTGGGTCCTCATTGGTGTGCACGGGCTTTCTCTAGTTGCGGCTAGCGGGGTCTACTCTTGGTTGCGGTGTGCGGGCTTCTCATCGCGGTGGCCTCTCTTGTTGCGGAGCATGGGCTGTAGGCGCGTGGGCTTCGGTAGTTGCGGCTCACGGGCTCTGGAATGCAGGCTCAGTCGTTGTGGCACATGCGCTTAGTTGCTGCACGGCATGTGGGATCTTCGCAGACCGGGGCTCGAAGCCGTGTCCCCTGCATTGGCAGGCGCCACCAGGGAAGCCCTAGCTGTTCTTACATAGAGTCTAAAAACAGAGAGCACTGAGAGAAGGTAGTGGTTATTAAAGGCTCAGGATCTAAATTCTACCTGTCTCTACACCCCTTCCCAGCTGTCGATTTGACCCCGTTTGTGAATGCCGACCTCATTCTTCAGCTTGCTCTGCCGTTTGTATACTCACCTTGAAAACTTGTTTCTGTGATGCGTTGAGCAGACACAGGGTGGCAGATTGCAGAGGTGGAAGCTGGTGGTCGGATATTTGCGGGCTGAATCTCCTTCAGTCCCATTCCCATTTCTGGTTGCGCAGAGGCCCTACTTCCTGTGTATGACGCGGAGCCATAGGATTGCGGGCAGGAGCCAAGTTCTCCATACAGTGAAGACCCCAGTGTGCCTTGGTTATAGTAATATACCTGGCTTCCTTCCTGGTAGGGAAGTGACAGGCGGCTATGCCCCTGATTTGTTCGTGGGCCTCCTGATACAGCAGTTCCCTTGGCTCTGGCCCTGTCGTCAGCTGCCCCTAGGAGGACTCTGAGCCCTAGCCACTTCTCTGGTAGATTTGCCTATTCCCCCACTATAATCACACCTGAATAAGGCAACTCAAACCTTTCAGAGATGTGTCGTGAACCTCTTGTTTTCTGAAATACCTATCTGGTGGTTGTGAGACTTAAGGCCAACCTCCCCGAGAGACTTTGTTTCTATTTCTCCTAGTAAACCTAGACTCATCTCCTGTCACCTTCAACTCTACTCCAATTGTGTTCTTTCAACCCAGACCCCTGACCCTGCTTTTTACTTCTGCCATTTCATCCTCACTCCTGCTTCCTTTCCTAAATCCATACGTCTCTTTTGGCCTTCCTAGCCCTGGGCCAAGTTCCTTCCTCTTTCCTCAGTTTTTACCCCTTTCCTTCATTCTCCCATCCAACTTTCAGGCCTTCCTTTCTCACGCCCCAGTTAGCAGCATCTCAAAATTCGAAAGGTTTATTACTCATCTATTAATTCTATTCCATTTACTTATTCGGTTCTATACCTATCTTACCTATGTATGGAAGAACCGCTGGTAGCCAAGGTGGCAGCAAGAATCCTAGCAGCTGTCACCTGACGTATCCGTAGTAGTCAGCAATTTCCATTTCTTTGTCCCTCTGGGTGAAAAATTGCAGCTTCCCCGAAGAGGTGTATCTGGCAGCATTCTCCCGTTGTTGTTGAGCCCGCCTCTTCATGGCCTCTCGCTCTGGCCTCTGCTCTTGTTCGATGGGCTTTGACATGACTGGCTCAGGCACGTTGGGTTCCCTCCATGGAACTCGTTGCTTGCTGAAGTCTTGGAGTAGAAGTTGGGTTTGGAGCTTGGGTGGGGACTGGCGCTTAGTCACAGCAGGGGGAACAGGCTCGCGCTGGAGAGAAGCGCCAGATGAAGTTTTGTAGGGTGCAGGCCTAGGAGCAGCAGGCTGAGGGACACGAGGCTGGGTATGGTTGGTCCAAGCCGGTTGGGTTGGGTTGGCCACAGTTGGCTGAGCTGGTTTGGCGGGACCTGGCAAAGAGGCAGGAGCTGGCTGGGATGAATTGACTGCAGCAGGTTGAGCTGAGTCAGTAGAACCAGGCTGGGCACGGTAAGCCACAGCAGGCCGATGTGAGGCCAGAGACTGTGGCCTCCGAGGAGCGGGTCGAGCTTGAGGCTTGTCCCAGGCAGAAAAAGGCAGAGGTATCAACTTGACCTTCCCAGGAGGAGGCCGCTCACACTGGGATGGAGATGGACACTCTGTTTCAGCACTGCTGTCTGGTTTCTGGGCTTGGACTTGCGTTTTCTCAGGCCTCTTACCCTCACGTGGGGTATGCCGCCGTGGCTGGATCGCTGGGGGTGGCTGGGGGTCTTTGGGGTTGCTTGAATTTCCCAAGAGCCGACAGGAAGAGAGCCCAGTTTTCGTCTCATTCTTCTTCCCCAGCGCATGAAGAACCTTCACAGACTCCAGCATGCGCACGCCAAGGGAGGTTCGAGGCTTTTGAAAGCTCTCTTGGCGAAGCTCAGTTTGGTGTTCCTTTCGCTTCGTGTTGGGGATTGCTGGCTTGTCTTCTGCCTTGACTTTGTTCCCTGACTGCTTGTTCTCTTCAGCCTTGTTTCTTCCTCTGGTCCTTTTGGTCTTTTCCTGCCCATGGCTCTCAGTTTTGCTGATCTTTCCGGATGCAGCTTTCTGAGGTTTGCCTTGAGAGTGCTTGGCCGTGTTCGCAGGAGCCCTGTCACTGACTGCAGCAGTGCATATAACCGCTTCTCCCCCTAACAGGCACTCTGGATCCTTTGGCTGGATTTTGGCCTTGGGAGCACCACCGATAGGCTCAGAGGCTTTCTGTTTGTTCTTCCTGGGTTGATCAGAGGGAACCTTTACGACACTTGGCTTTTCCTGCACCTGATTCACCTTAATGGCTCTGGTGTCTTCAGCTTTGATCACGTTGGGACCTTGGGATCGATCAAGATCTTTCCAAGAATTAAAGAGCTGGGGAAGGTGAATATCCTCCGCCAGTGTAGTAATGTCTGCAAGACCACTGCTAGGTTCAGTCCCATTTTCAAGTGTCCCTAGGTCCTGACGACTCAGGCTGTTCTCTCCCAGATCAGCATTTTCAGAACCAGGCTGCTCCTCTTGGCTGAGGGGATCGGTGCAGGCCAGCGGCTGGGGAATATCAGGGATTCCCAAAGGGAGTAGTGGAGGATCTTGGTTTTCTATTGGGATCTGGTAGGCCTCCAGAGGCTTTGACAGCTTGGTTTTGATATCCTCCACGTTCTTACTCTCTGTTTGTCCCTGGCTTGGAGCTGGAGGCAGGGCCAGGAGACGCCTGGCACTCTGGACTGGAGCTGTCACTGAAATGTCCCCAAGTTCAGATGGTGGGTTACTCTCAAGTATGTGACTGTTTCTGCTACTGCAGGACTTGGGGAGTTCTTGAGTTTGTGTCACACAAAACGTCTGGCTTGGAGGTTGCAATCCCAGGGAATTTTTCATCACCAGGGAAGTCTCCATCACTACAAAGGGATCAAGGGAGAAGTCAGTCCCTGGTAAATGAGATGCTCCCCCTAAACACCAACACAGCAGTCATGTACCTTTCAAGGGGTTCAGGGGCAAGATGGGCAAGGCATTTCTACTAACTCTTCTTAAGGATCATGGACAGTGCCCTATGCTACGAGGTAAGCGGTGACTGTTGTAATGCTTAACTGGTGATCATTTCATGTCACTGATCCTTGGCTCTCTTTGTATCTCATAGGACTGTTGTAAGTCCAATACAAAATGAGTCTTCTTTTTAAACAACTGAAATGTTTTACAAAGCCTAGCATTCTCATATAGAGTCCTTTCAATTCTCCCCACTTTCCCGAGAGGCTAAGAACACTTCACACCATGAACTAGGAGAGGGGGTAGAGCCCTTTCTGATGAAATACAGAAACAAAGACAGAGTCTTAGCCTGCTTGCTCTCTGGACAGGATCTCGGACCACAAGGTCTTAAATCCTGGTATAAATGACGGAAGTGAGGACACTTCAACTGGCACTCTCATAACAAGAGTTCTGAGACACCTTCCAAAGAGACTGTAGCAGTAGACGAGGGAAGGGAGTGCTACAGTGTGGTAGTACAGGGGGAATGCTCGGCTACAGCAGTGAAAAATGTGGTACCTATTGGTGTGCTCTCGGGGTTCTTGTACATGTAGCATAGATGACCTTTACAGTGTCCCTGCCACCTTCCCACCTGCATTAGGTGTTCTTTTTGTTTTTTTGTTTTTTTGTTTTTTTTTAATTGACGTTTATTTATTGATTGATTGTTTGAACTTATTTATTCTACGTATTTATTTTTTTGGCTGCACAGGGTCTTCATTGCTGTGCACGGGCTTTCTCTAGTTGCGGCTAGCGGGGTCTACTCTTGGTTGCGGTGTGCGGGCTTCTCTTGTTGCGGAGCATGCGCTCTAGGCGCGTGGGCTTCGGTAGTTGCGGCTCACGGGCTCTAGAATGCAGGCTCAGTCGTTGTGGCACATGGGCTTAGTTGCTCCACGGCATGTGGGATCTTCCCAGACCAGGGCTCGAACCCGTGTCCCCCGCATTGCATTGGCAGGCGGATTCTTAACCACGGCGCCACCAGGGAAGCCCTAGGTGTTCTTACATAGAGTCTAAAAACAGAGGGCACTGAGCGAAGGTAGTGGTTACTAAAGGCTCAGGATCTATAAATTCTACCTGTCTCTACACCCCTTCCCAGCTGTCGATTTGACCCCATTTGTGAATGCCGACCTCATTCTTCAGCTTTCTCTGCCGTTTGTATACTCACCTTGAAAACTTGTTTCTGTGATGCGTTGAGCAGACACAGGGTGGCAGATTGCAGAGGTGGAAGCTGGTGGTCGGATATTTGTGGGCTGAATCTCCTTCAGTCCCATTCCCATTTCTGGTTGCGCAGAGGCCCTACTTCCTGTGTATGACGCGGAGCCATAGGATTGCGGGCAGGAGCCAAGTTCTCCATACAGTGAAGACCCCAGTGTGCCTTGGTTATAGTAATATACCTGGCTTCCTTCCTGGTAGGGAAGTGACAGGCGGCTATGCCCCTGATTTGGAATCTGAGATGGTGCTCCCTGAGCAAGCCTGGCAGAAAGTGATGGATATAGAGGGACCATGTTATTGGCGTCTGAAGTTTTATCATACTGGGCTGCCATAAACATGGAGGAAGCAGCTGGGTGCCGGTCAGTGAGTGCCAGAGTAAAGTCTCCGAGTGAAGAGGAATTCTTTTCAGTGCTTCCTGTGATGTCCCACTCAAGAACACCTGGATAGGAAGGAGCTGAAGTGGAGATCTGGCTGTGGTCAGTAACTCCAGATAACATAGTCGTGCTGGAATGTTGGTAAAGGTAGGCACTACCCATGAGTGTCTGGAAAGAGGTACCGGTAGCCGATGCCGAACTGACGGCAGGGGCAGAGACTCTGGAGAAGTTGCAGACACTTCGTGTTAGGGAAGTTGCATTGCTCACCACAGGAAGAGAATGCTGCAGAGAATTTAGAGTTCCAAGTAGAGATGGATTTTGGAAATTTTCTGTAAGAACAAGAGGGTCATGAAAAACTCAGGGAGGTTGAGAAATTCTCACTACGTTTGAGGAACAGCATTATCTTAAGGTTCTTGCTCTCAGGACACCTCTACTATCGACCCTTCCTGAGAAACCCAAAATCAGACAGTTAATGATGGCTGTAAGGACTGAGCAGTTTTCCACTCTTCTGTATTAACTGCCTGTGCTCCCATCTTGGGCACAGATGGGCAGAAGAGCCAAGTGGTATGGTTCAGACATTGTTCTCTAGGCTGGAAGCAACCTTCTCCCTGCCCTGTCTTTCCCTTCAGCCTGCACTCGTATTGACTTCTATGCTATTTCCTAGACTGGAAGCATTTTAGAACTAGGAGGCCCTTAGAGAACTTTCTCTTTTTTCAGTCTCATTTCACGAGTAAGGAAACTGAGGCTCAGAGAGGTCGGGTTGACTTGTTCAGGTTCTCTCATTATGTTAGTGTCATTACCAGGTTTCAGAACCTAAGTATCCTGACTTCCTTGCCAGGACTCCACTCTGAGCATGATAGTGCCAGAAAGCAGGAGAAATAGAACTTATAATATAAGCATTTTTTTTGTCCATTAGAAAACAGTACGGCCATTACCATTGTCATCTTCAGTGTCTCCCTTTGCTTGTGCAGTTCCCACGCTATTACCTAGAGTTGACGTATATATAGCTCAGTCCAACTGGTGAACTGAAAGAGTCATTTTTGCCCTCTTCAAGCCTGGTTTCTCATCCTACCTCAAAATGATTACCCGAAAGTGGATTTCTTAAGTGCTTTTGGAAAGAGAAAAGTTATCTGATTACTTCAGATTACTCATCTATAAAGTGGTTATAACACCACCACCAATAATAATAGCAGTAATAATTAATAGATGAATAAGCTGATCTATTGCGTATGATTTATATGGAGGAAGATACAATAAGTTCTAGAAAGACAAAGAAAAATCATGAAAAACATGTTACGTAACGAAAAAGAAATCCATAGATATTAATGAAAACTGGGGTATGTGGGCAAGTATCAAAGCCTAATGAATTTACTAACAAATGACATTCTGTACCATACATGCAATATTATGAAAGTGAATTTTGCCCACTCTATTTTAGTGAATACTATTAACCAAAAAACACGATGGAGGTGATAGAGGTGAATGAATTCCTAGCCAATGCATACAGACAGAGACGATAAATCAGTAAAAAATGCACAACAAGCAACAGAATGCAACAAATGTGAATGTATAGGTAGCCACAACATATGTAGACAAGTATTTCAATGAAAACCGGTACAAAGCAGACAGCAAAATAGTAAGTGTAAAAGAGTTTCATTATTGTGCTCATTCATATTTTTACCCAGCAAGTAACAGGTATTAAGCCTAGGAGAAATATATCTTTCCATGAATATAACTCATATAATAAGCAGAAAGGAAGCTTAAAAAGTATCAAGAAGGTTTTTGTATTTATCCTAGAACTTAGAATCATCTTCCACATCCAAGAAGATGACATCCCAAGACCTCAAAAAACCATCATCCCTAGAATCCAATTAAAAAAGATTTTCAAATGTAAGAAAATCCAAAGGACTCCACAACATTGTTTTAGATAAATGTGGATGTTTGTGTTTTCTTTTTTTCTTTTGCCGCGCCGCGTGGCCCTGGCCGTGAAAGCACCGAGTCCTAAGCGCTGGACCGCCAGGGAATTCCCTAAATGGGGAATTAGAGATGTGGGGCTTGACTTTTTCTTTTTCTTCTCCGGTAGCTAAGATCTACAAGCGAACGATGGCTGTTGATCAATGTGCTCTCTGTGTTAGGAAGGAAATAACTGTAAAAATTGAAAAGCAACCTTGCCTTAGAAGCTACATATCACACAAAGGAAATAGTCCTTCTGATTCAATGTAGAAGATATCATTTAAAATGTTTAATTGGTCAAATGTCTACCTAGTTTAAAAATTAGAAAGAATAGAACACTGAAAAGCAGCCCCCTAGATAACCACTTTGGTTTCTGGTTTCTAGGAAGCATCATTTCTAAAACATACTTCTAAAATGTTTCTATTCCAAACTGTCAAGTGCCAGCTGTATTCAGAGAGGCAATAAAAGAAAGAAAACGGAGTATGACTTTTCTGATAGGCTGCCCTTCCTGGTGATCCCCTGTTCTGGCCTTAC